>NC_037675.1:30776090-31092220 GCF_003255815.1 Theropithecus gelada | reverse complement strand
TATTGGGGTGGGAGTTACCCGATTTTCCAGGTGTTGTGTGTCTCAGTTCCCCTGGCTAGGAAAAGGGATTCCCTTCCCCCTTGTGCTTCCCAGGTGAGGCAAGGCCTCGCCCTGCTTCAGCTCTGGCTGGTCGGGCTGCAGCAGCTGACCAGCACCAATCGTCCGGCACTCCCCAGTGAGATGAACCCAGTACCTCAGTTGAAAATGCCGAAATCACCGGTCTTCTGTGTCACTCGCGCTGGGATTTGGAGACTGGAGCTGTTCCTATTCGGCCATCTTGCTCCGCCCCCCCCACTCTCTGTTTTATACTTGTAGAAATGAAGTCTTAAAAGATTAAAAATCATATCTCAGGCACTCAATTGTAGAGTAGTTTGAAACCTGGTTGGTTTCACTTTGAATGCTCATGGCCAGCATGACACATTAGCAAATCATAGAAGAACTTATAAAATTATATTCATTCCTCCAGAATGGGACATAATGTGTCAAAATATAAAGTAAAATAACATTTTCTTGGAATTTAACTTGTATTTTTCTGTATAAGAAATATAGCAATTCCTTATTTTTTTTCAGAATCAGCTCAGTTCCCCTTCCCATTGGGCTACTGGGCAACATTATCTGTTGTTCTTGAATCTCTTCCACTCCAAGGTTGCACCAGGGATCTAATGTGATAAACAAGTTGGAAGGTATTCTGGTGATGCTGTGAACATTGGTTATCCGTCTCCACTGGTTATTACTGAAATGCCCATTGTCCAAGCCACGCAGTCCATTCAGGCCGATGTAACTCTACAGCTTTTCAAAATCATACTTTAAACATGACCTCTGGAGATCTCTGGAGAGTAGGGAAATTGTAGTTATTCCTGTTTGGAGTCTTGCAATCACCTTGGGATATTGTCTGAGACTAGGGAGTAGTTCTCTTCACTCTCAAAACAGCTGTAAAATCTAAAACCCCTGTTTGTGTTGTATGGGACTACTGTGTCCCCTGTACTCTTGCTAACCCTTGTGAGAAGTAAGGATTAACTTGTCCAAGACTATTCCCATATATTCTGGCTTTCCGAAGAGAGACCTGGACTTCTGCAAGGCCCCATGGAAATTGGCTATACAGTCTTTGTTTAGGGCAATCAATACCTGTCAGTCTCAAAGCTTGGTCCCCACTTGCTCACCCCATCATAACAGCTGAGGCGCCAATCCTTCCGCAGCCATGAAGGTGGATGGGGTGAATTCTTTGCTAACTTACCACAATGTACAGCTGTAAGCGTGAAGCTTATATCTCTCCTACCTAATTCCCAAGAAAGGGGCTGACATTCTTCCCAAACAAAAACACCAAACTAGCATATTAAAGCTCTAACAATGGTTCTCCATATCACATTGCTGTTGAATCCTGGCTTTTACTATGCCCACCTGTCCCCCATCCTGGGATGAAGTTGATGTTTCCCTAATCCTGCAACATAAAAGCATGGCCCAAAGATCTGAGTCTTTTTCCAGACCTGAGAGTTAAGCTCTACTAGGCTGCTGTGTAGTGCCCCACAGCACCTGCTACTGCTCCTGCCCCCTGAGTATTCCCCAAGAAATGCTACTCAAACAATATCTATACGATATTATACGATATCAAATTAAATTTTTGTTTTGCTAACTTGAAAAGTATTAAATGCTTTCAATATCCATACCCTTGGCTGCTAGGGGACTGAACATCTTTTCATGGGGTTATTGGTCATTTTTATTTCTACCACCGTGAAGTTCCTGTATCACAGTCTTTGTCTTTTTCTTATTAACTTGTAGAAGCTTACTGAAAAATAATCCTCTGTTTGTTATATGTGCCATTAACCTCTTTTCCCATTCTTTATCCTTTACCCTTAGTTATGGTATTTGTGTTTGGGAAAAAAAAAAAAAAACCTATGTTTTTACTACTGACTTTTACCCAAACTTTTTGTATTTTTCATTTTAAAAATAATCTGATCTTACTTATTTGCTACTCTTAGAAAATCCTATTTTTTACTGGATTCAAGGTCAGGGTAGAAGCTCTCAGAGAGAACAGCCTCTGCTTCTCGGGGACCTGTTCCTGGCATTTCTCTTTGGTTTCTCGTTCTCTTGGTCAAAAGTTTAGCATATTCTGCAGCCTCTTACTTATTTTTCTTAGCGAGCTGTGTCTTCAGAGCAATATGTGGATGTTTTGTGTGCAGGACTCATGGAATAACAGGATGCTGAATCTTGGGCAGTCTGGTCCTGAGTTCCTTAACTTCTTTGTTTAGGGACTTTCTCACAGTATATGGTAGGTATCATCTTTTTAGAGATATTTGAAAACTTAGCAGATTCTGCTAGCACTTTTGGGCCCTAGGTGATGAGGCATAGTATTATCAGTTTGTCCAAAAATATCCTTCTCTCCCCCGACTTTTTTTTTTTTTTTTTTTTTTTTACAGTAACCAAATTAAGAGCACTCAAATTGACATCTACAATGCAACCTTGAACAGATTTGTACTTTCTCCAGTTCTCCTTGGCATGTGATAGGAACACTCCTTACTTAGTAGCAGCAAACACAGCCATGGGGCAAGACATTCTGCTTCATGGGAAAACTTTGTTTGCAGTTCCCATCACTGATTCAGATGACATAAGCTTTTCACTCTTCAGTCAGCATTAGCAGCAACTTCTATGGCCATATGCTTCTCATAAAAGGTATGATATTTGTGTTCATTGTCCATTTCAGTGCGTTTCTAGCAGCTAGTGACTGAGAGGGAAACATTCATGTTCACTCTGAAGTGGTGCTTCCCTCTGAAATACCATGAAAAAGAACGAGCCAATCCTACCTTTCTAACTGTGTATTAGACATTTTTATTTGCATATACAAAATAAACGCATTTTACCTTTCTCTCATGAACTCATCTTCCCAATTTTCCTATCTTGACTTGATCCCCGAATATTACTGGATACATTGACCTAAAACATAGTCAATTTTGACTTTTTTTGTTTTGCCTTTAGGCTTTTTCTAGAAAGAGTTAATCAATATACATTTGATGCCGTAGACACACGTTGTGACATTATTTCTTTGGCTTTTATTCAAAATTGATAGAGAAAATATTACATTGTCATTTTTCTTGCAAAGTGCTCCCTTGAGTTTCGAGTTTCGTCATGGGAGAAAAAAATGTTTATACAAAAAAACTCTTATGTGCCAATTTTTGGTCAATGAAAGCTGTACTATGTTTATTTAATATACAAATCAGCTCTTATTTTCCTTTCCAAAAGAAAAAAAAAGCTTATTAACAAACCTCTTTTCTTGACCTTTTTTGAACATCATTTCATGAGTATATGGGGCCTCTGGAGGGGGCCAGCACTTGTCGCTGTTCCTCTCAGCCACCCATTCTTCTACACAGTTTACATGGTTGCCTCCAGTCCCATCTATAGGAATTTTTGTGCAGCGTTTCTATGTGTTATCTTTTACGTAAACCATGCAACCATTGACATTTTATTTCCCAATAGCCAGCTAGGTAGAAAAAAAAAATCAACCGTGATTGTAATTTTAATGAAGCAGAATTTACATTGTTTCCAGGCTGTCTGCCAACTTGCTGTTTAGGAAAGTTAACCCAGATGCAGCTTAATCAGTCTGTCTTTTTTCTTTTTTTATCACCAAAAATTCTCTTGTCAAGATCAGATGAAGGATAATAATATACCCTTAATGGTTTTGCACAGTTCATTCCTGAACTTCAGTGAACAGGAACTAGCTGGTGTTTCCCAGAGGCCCTAAAGATCCCTTTTCTAGCCTTATTCCTGATCTACTTTAGTCAGACACTCTCCTCTCTCCTGTTCAACTTCTTTTTGTTGGCTTCAGCAAATCCATCAGTGGCTAACATGTGGCCTCTTAACCAAAATAGTTTGGGAAGCAGAATCTGACCTCATTGTAATAGGTCTCCCATCAAGCCATAAAAGTCGTTATTGTATTAAGAGTGTCTTGATGAATTGGTTGGAATTTTACGCTCTCACAGAACATTAGATTGCTACTTATGTTGCAGAATTTGCATCACTGATTCCTGTAGCCATCGCGTTTTATATCCTATCATGTCTCTGTTAATTAAAAATGTGTGTTTTTACGTTATGTGTCTACACAGCACTAGAATATCATGACATCATACTGTGATACTAAAAGTTTATGGTAAAACAGATGCAGATTATGGTCCCTGCCCCCAGGTGTCTAACTAAAAAAGTAAGCTGATAGTAGCATTGATAAATCTAGTATGTAATACAAAATCAAGAAGCAGAATAGCTCATCTCAGTCCCAAATATGTTGATTGTTCTCTTACAAAAGAGTAAACAAAACAAACAGGTCCATTTCATGTCCTCTACCAAAACATAGATGGCCAGATTCATTCCATGTTGCCTTTCTTCAACACCAGCCCCTCCCTGACTCCCTCACATCTTTTCTACTTTAGTAGGCAATTCCATGGTAAGAACATTCTGGACCTGTTTGCCCTCTCATCCTTTCCCTGCCTTCCCCCTTCTCTGCATCAAGGGACACCAACCTCTGCGGCTGTGTTTCCCATGCTCAGTGGCTTCAAATAGATTATGGGGGAGGTGGTGGGGTGGAATAAGCCAGGGTATCTCTTTTCTTCCCCTGCCTTCCAACAGCTTTATGAATCCAGCTCTTGGCAGGCAAGCCAGCTATGGTTCCAGCTTCCACTAGTGCCAGTAACACTGCGTTCACTCTTTATCCCTTCAGTCATGGGTCAGGGTGGCTTCTTGCTGTTATGAATCTTTGCATTGGCCCACTGTCCTCTGTTTGGTTTCTCAGCTCTTTCATCACCCAGGGAATCAATTTTCTCCATTAAAGTCTCTTTAACTACTCAGGTGGTTTCTGTTTCCTGGCTAGACTCTATGATGATACACATAATTTCCTCAGTACATGTGAAATAACCTTTCTGACTTTTGTGGCTTTAAAAAAAATCCCCGTAAAGACTAGAAATTATTCCATCACTCACAGAGGGCAAAGCCAAAAATATAACTGCCAGGGGGAAGCCCAAGAATGTGCCACTTTTAAATTCACTCTGATACATCTGTTGCCTTGCTCTATTTAGGATGTAATATATTTATTTAAAATAAATATTTCCTTGACGAAGATGGTTATAGTTAAGGAATCTCTGCTTTAATAAAGCTCAAGAAGAGGAAATACTGCTTTTTACTTAATATTTTCTCTAATTAGACTTTTATTAATATTAATTGTTACTTTAAAAATATTTTTTATTTTTATTTTTAAAATTTAAAAAAGTTTTAAAAAATATTTTAAAAACGTTTACAAAGAATTATTTCAGTTATTTGTGAAATAGAAAAAATCAAGCAACATACAACATTTTGCATTATTTTTCTCTGGCTAATTAGTACAGAATAAAAAACTGGTAACAATAAATAAATATAGCTTCCAAAGTTTCCCACTTCATTTCAAATGAATCAATGATTGGAGTAGAGCCCTTTAAACTTTGTTGTATTTGACATTAAATATTGACTTTCAATACATTTTCTCTTGATGTTGTTTTTCTGTCTGTTTTGCAATGTAAGATGCCAGAAGTCTTACAAAATAAGCAAGAAGATGGGGGGAGGTGTCATACTTTCTGCTTCATGCTCTATATTCCTCCTGAAATAAATGATGAAGGGTTCCAAGGAGAACATGGCACTGATGGAGAAGCCGTAGATATGACATGGAAATAAAATAATCAGAATCCTAGATAACTTTTATAACTATTTAAAATTTCAATTTTCCCATTTTCTTTGTTTATTTCTAAAAGAAAAACTCTAAGCTTAGGTTTTTATTCATTGTCACGTTGCTTTTATAAAGAGTGAATGTTAATGCCTGCATTAGTCAGGATTCTCTAAAGGGACAGAACTAATAGGATATATGTATATAAAAAGGGGAGTTTATTAGGAGAATTGACTCACACGATCACAAGGTAAAGTCCCACGATAAGCTGTCTGCAAGTTGAAGAGCAAGGAAGCCAGTGGTGGATCAGTCCTTGTCCCAAAACCTCAAAAGTAGAGAAGCCGACAGTACGGCCTTCATTCTGTGGCCAAAGGCCCAAGGGACCCTGGAAAACCATTGGTGTAAGTCCAAATGGTCCAAAAGCTGAAGAACTTGAAATCTGATGTTCAAGGGCAGGAAGCATCTGGCATGGGAGAAAAATGAAGGTCTGAAGACTTAGCAAGTAAAGTCCTTCCAACTTCTGCCTGCTTTATTCTAGCTGTGCTGGCAGCTGATTAGATGGTGCCCACCCGATTGAGGGTTAGTCTGTTTCTCCCAGTCCACTGACTCAACTGTTAATCTCCTTTGGCAACACCCTCACAGATATGCCCAGGAACAATACTTTGCATCCTTCAATCCAATCAAGTTGACAATATTAACCATCACAAGTCCACCCCTTGTCAATTTGAACCCATATACAGCTCCTGAAATCATATATAATCTTCAAGTGAAGACAATAATAAGGTCATAATTATGCCTAATATAATACGGCTATCCTTTGTACAACTGGAAGCGCACTAATCCTTAACCTAAATGCTATTTCATAAAGTTAACAACACTTAAATGCTGATATGAAGTCAATAAATCTTATGTCACATGATAAAGGAAAAAGGAAATAAAATGAAGCTATTTTCCTAGTACAAGTGTATACCTGCACAAACATATTCTTAACAAAATAAGTAGGAAATATTCATGACAATTACAGTCCTTGTTTCTGCAACTGTTCACGTGGTTGTAGCTGGTATTGATGACTACCTTCTTCTACCACCCATTCTGTATTCCCTTTGCCTTCACCAAGCACCTCAGCAGATCACGTTTTTTTACCTGGTGGAGTGACCCAAACCTTCTTTCCTGAAGGGTCTGGGCCACTTGTAGTCCTACCTGGATTAGGCTGTTGTAATTTCCCATTGACCTTAATCACAGGGCATGGTAATACTAAGAGATGCCCTAAAGGATCTCCTGAATTCCGTGCATACTCTTTCTTACCTCCATTATGGAGAAGTAGACTGATGTCATTTTGATATTCTGGGTCAATCACTCCAGCCAATACTGTAGCTCCCATCTTAGCCTGTTGACATAGAGGTAGGAGGAGGCCAGTGTCCAGGTGGCAATCTTATTTCCAGTTTAATGGAATTATTGTTGTGTCTCCTGATGGTAGCATTCTTCTCTCTGGAGCTAAGACCTCTAGGCCAACAGAACCTAATGTCACAGGAACAGGAAGCAAAAAATTTGCCTGTGGGTCACTACAAGAGATGGTGAGTGGTGCCACTTCCACTTCGACCCCTTGATTCCTGGACCTGTGAATCCTATTCAAGAAACAGTACCATACATTGGACATTGATTCAGAGCACACACAGCCTTCTGGAGAACTTTGTCCCAGCCCTGCAAAGTATTGTCACCTAGTTGGCATTGTAATTGTGACTTCAAAAGGCCATTCCACCATTCTATCAATCCAGCTGCTTCAGGTTGATGGGGAACAGGTAAGACCAGTGAATTCCATGAGCATGAGCCCACTGCTGCATTTATTTAGCCATAAAGTGAGTGCCTTGGTCAGAGGCAATGCTGTGTGGAATACCATGACAGTGGATAAGGCATTCTATGAATTCACAGATGGCAGTCTAGGCAGAAGCATTGCATGCAAGATATGCAAACCCATATCTGGAATAAGTGTTTATTCTGGTGAGGACAAACAGCCACCCTTTCCAAGATGCAAGAGGTCCAGTATAATCAACCTTCCACCAAGTGGCTGGCTGAACACCCCAAGGAATTGTGCCATGTTAAGGACTCAGTTGTTGGTCTCTGGTGCTGCTGGCAAATTGGGCACTCAGCCATGGCCATAGCCAGGTCAGCCTTAGTGAGTGAAAGTCCATGTTGCTGAGCCCATGCGTAACCTCCCATTCCTACTACCATGGCCACTTTGTTCATGGGCCCATTAGGTGATGACAGGGGTAGCTGGGGAAAGAGGCTGAGTGCTGTCCACGGAACAAGATATCCTATCCACTCGATTATTAAAATTCTCCTCTGCTGAGGTCACTTGTTCATGAGCACTCACATGAAATACAAATATCTTCAGTTTTTGACCACACAAAGGGGTTCATCTACATACCTCTTCCCCAAATTTCTTTGCCACCAATTTTCCAATCATGCTTCTTCCAAGTCCCTGACCTTCCAGCCAAACCAGTGAATACAGCCCATGAATCACTATATAATCACACATCTGGCTATTTCTCCTTCCAAGCAAAGTATACAACCAGGTGCACTGTATGAGTTCTGCCCACTGGGAAGATTTCTCTTCACCAGTGACCTTCAGGGATGTCCTACAAAGGGGCTGTAGTGCCGCAGCTGTCCACTTTCAGGTATTGCCTGCATATTGTTCAGAACTATCTGTGAACCAGGCCCTAGTATTCTCTTCCTCTGTCAACTGATCATAGGGAACTCCCCATGAGGCCATTGGTGCAGGCTGGGGGAAAGAAGGCAGGGGAGCAGGAGTGAAGAACATGGGCGTTTGAACCACTTCCTCATGTAACTTAATTGTGCCTTCAGGACCTACTTGAGCCTGATCACATATATACCACTTCCATTTGATGCTGGAATGCTGCTGTGCATGCCCCACTTCATGGCTAGATAGGTCAGAAGGCACGCAGTTCATGATAGGCAGTTTAGGTTGTGTGGTGACTTGGTGACCCGTAGTCAAACGTTCAATTACTACCAAAGCCCAGTAACAGGCCAAGAGCCATCACTTAATAGGAGAGTAGTTATCTACAGAAGATGGTGGGGCCTTGCTCCAAAATCCTAGAGGCCTCCACTGTGATTCACCTATGAAGGCCTACCAAGGCTCCAAACAGCATCCCTATCTACCTCTGACACTTCAAGCTCCATTGGATCTGCTGGGTCATATGACCCAAGGGGCAGAGCAGCTTGGCCAGCAGCCTGGACCTGTTGCAGAGCCTTCTCTTGTTCTGGACCCCACTCAAGACTTCCCAGTCACTCAATAAATGGGCCGGAGTAACACACCCAAATGAGGAATGTGTTGCCTCCAAAATCCAAAGAGGCCCACTAGGTATTATGAGACTTTCCCGGCAGCCTCTCCCATCGCAGGCCAAAGACCCAGGAGGAAAAAGTTGTTTTGTGGGCTGGCCCCAGGGTCCTTGTGCTGTGTGCAGCCTAGGGACTTGGTGCCCTATGTCCCAGCCACTCCAGGTGGAAGCCCCAAGCCGTGGCAGTTTCCACATGTCGTTGAGCCTGTGGGTGAACAAAAGTCAAGAATTGAGGTTTGGAAACCTCAGATTTCAGAAGATTTCAGATGTATGGAAATGCCTGGTTGCCCAGGCAAAAGTTTGCTGCAGGGGCAGGGCCCTCATGGAGAGGGGAGTGCGGAAGGGAAATGTAGGGTTGGAGCCCCCACACAGAGTTCCTACTAGGGCACTGCCTAGAGGAGCTGTGAGAAGAGGGCCACCATCCTCCAGACCCCAGAAATGTAGATACGCCAACAACTTGCACTGTGCACCTGGAAAAGCCACAGACACTCAATGCCAGTCTGTGAAAGCAGCCAAGAGGGAGGCCGTACCCTGTAAAGTCACATGGTCAAAGCTGCCCAACACCATGGGAACCCACCTCTTGCATCAGCTTGACCTGGATATAAGACCTGGGGTCAAAGGAGATCATTTTGGAGCTTTAAAATCTGGCTGTCCTGCTGGATTTCAGACTTGCAAGGTCCCTGTAACTCCCTTATTTTGGCCAATTTCTCCCATTTGGAATGGCTATATTTACCCAATACCTGTACCCCCATGGTGTCTAGGAAGTAAGTAGCTTGTTTTTTATTTTACAGGCTCATAGGCAGAAGGGACTTTTGGGTTACTGCTGAAATGAGTTAAGACTTTGGGGGCCTGTTGGGAAAGCGTGATTGGTTTTGAAATGTGAGGACATAAGATTGGAGGGGGCAGGGGTGGAATAGTATGGTTTGGCTGTATCCCCATTCAAATATGAACTTGAATTGTATCTCCCAGAATTCCCACATGTTGTGGGAGGGATCCGGGGGGAGATAATTTAATCATGGGGGCTGGTCTTTCTCATGCTATTCTTATGATAGTGAATAAGTCTCACGAGATCTGATGGGTTTATCACAGGTTTCTGCTTTTGCTTCTTCCTCATTTTCTCTTGCTGACATGATGTAAGAAATACTTTTCGCCTCCTGCCATGATTCTGAGGCTTCCCCAGCCATGTGGAACTGTAAGTCCAACTAAACAGATTTTTCTTCCCAGTCTCAAGTATGTCTTTATCAGCAGTGTGAAAACAGACTAATACAATAGCACAAAGTACAACAGATTTGCTGTAGCTTAAGACTAGTTTTACAAATCCTTTTTCCAATTAATTAAAACTTTGCAGAGGGGATAAACAGTGATTTTTACCATTCAACCAATTTGCACACAGACAGGGAGAGAAAAACATTGCCTGAGGCAGGGTGGGGAAGGTGAGGTGCTCACAGAGGCCAGAGAAAGACTCACCCATTGCAGGGACACTAAAAAGTGCAGGTGGCTACTTGTCGATAGTGAAGGGATGGATCTTTTCCAGCAGTCCCATCAGCATTCAGGTTTCCCCTTTTTGGTGA
This sequence comes from Theropithecus gelada, assembly GCF_003255815.1. Taxonomy (NCBI): domain Eukaryota; kingdom Metazoa; phylum Chordata; class Mammalia; order Primates; family Cercopithecidae; genus Theropithecus; species Theropithecus gelada. The sequence goes on along the minus strand of NC_037675.1, from coordinate 31,081,619 downwards.
GGAAAAAGCTTCCTATGTGCCGTAATCCTGTTCATGCCAATTCTGTCACCTACAGCTGTCAGCAAAGAGTGCAAGGCAGATTAGTTCAAAGAGAATAATGATTTAATTAAGTCCCAGCTATTTATCTTTGTTTTTATTGCATATGCTTTTGGGATCTTGGTCATGAAATCTTGGCCTAAGCCAATATCTAGAAGGGTTTTTCCAATGTTATCTTCTAAAATTTTTATAGTTTCAGGTCTTAGATTTAAGTCCTTAATCTATCTTGAGTTGATTTTTATATAAGATGAGAGATGAGGATCCAGTTTCATTCTCCTGCATGTAGCTAGCCAATTTTCCCAGCATTATTTGTTGAAAAGGGTGTCCTTTCCCCACTTATGTTTGTGTTTGCTTTGTTGAAGATCAGTTGACTGTAAGTATTTGGGTTTATTTCTGGGTTCTCTATTTTGTTCCATTGGTCTATGTGCCTATTTATATACCAGTACCATGCTCTTTTGGTGACTATGGCCTTATAGTGTAGTTTGAAATCAGGTAGTGTGATGCCTCCAAATTTGTTCTTTTTGCTCAGTCTTGCTTTGGCAATGAGGGCTTTTGTTTTGGGGTGGGGGTGTTCCATATGAAGTTTAGAATTGTTTTTCCAATTCTATAAAGAATGATAGTGGTATTTTGATGGGAACTGTGTTGAATTTGTAGATTGCTTTTAGCAGTATGGTCATTTTCACAATATTGATTCTACCCATCCATGAGCATAAGATGTGTTTCCATTTGTTTGTGTTGCCTATGATTTCTTTCAGCAGTGTTTTGTAGTTTTCCTTATAGAGGTCTTTCACCTCCTTGGTTAGGTATATTCCTAAGTATTTTATTATTTTATTTTATTTTTGCAGCTATTGTAAAAGGGGTTGAGGTCTTGATTTGATTCTCCACTTGGTCGCTGTTGGCATATACAACAGCTACTGGTTTTTGTACATTAATCTTGTATCCAGAAACTTTGCTGAATTCTTTTATCAGTTCTAGGAGCTTTCTGGAGGAGTCTTGAGGGTTTTTGAGGTAAACGATCATGTCATCAGCAGACAGTGAGTTTGACTTCCTCTTTACTGATTTAGATGCCTTTTATTTCTTTCTCTTGTCTGATTGCTCTGGCTAAGACTTCCAGTACTATGTTGAAGAGGAGTGGTGAGAGTGGGCATCCTTGTCTTGTTCCAGTTCTCAGAGGAAATGCTTTCAATTTTTCCCCATTCAGTGGGTTTGTCATAGGTGGCTTTATTACATTGAGGTATGTCCCTTGTATGCTGATTTTGCTGTCAGTTTTAATCATAAAGGAATGCTGGATTTTGTCTAATGCTTTTTCTGCATCTATTGAGATAATCATGTGATTTTTGTTTTTAATTATGTTTATGTGGTGTAGCACATTTATTGACTTGCATATGGTAAACCATCCTTGCATCCCTGGCATGAAACCCACTTGATCATGGTGAATTATCTTTTTGATATGTTGTTGAATTCAGTTAGCTAGTATTTGGTTAAAAATTTTGGCATCTATGTTCATCAGGGATATTGGTTTGTAGTTTTCTTTTTTGGTTATGTCCTTTTTTGGTTTTGGTAGAGGAACAGTCAGGACAGTAAACAGACAACCCACAGCAATCCCGCTGCTAGGTATCTACCCAGAGGAAAAGAAGTCATTATACCAAAATGATACTTGCATAAGCATGTTTATAGCAGCACAATTCACAATTGCAAGACCATGGATCCAACTCAAATGCCCATCAATCAATGAGTGGATAAAGAAACTGTGGTGTATATATATGATGGAATACTACTCAGCCATAAAAGGAATGAATTAACGGCATTCACAGTGACCTGGATGATATTGGAGACTATTATTCTAAGTGAAACAACTCAGGAATGGAAAACCAAGCATCCTTATGTTCTTACTGATATGTTGGAGCTAAGCTATGAGTATGCAAAGGCATAAAAATGAGACAATGGACTTTGGGGACTTGGAGAAAAGGGTGGGAAGGGGGCAAGGGATAAAAGACTACAAAGAGGGTACAGTGTATACTGCTTGGGTGATGGGTGCACCAAAATCTCAAATCACCATTGAAGAACTTACATAACCAAACACCACCTGAACCGCAATAATGTATGGAAAAGAAGCGAACAACAACAACAACAAAGAGAATAGCAATTAATATCCCATAGCACCAAACCCGTTCTTAGCCAAAAGGGACTTTGCCGAGAAGGACTTTACTGAGAGGGGCTTCTAACCCCCTAAATCTTAGAAGGGTCTCTAACCCTCCTAAATTGGGCCTCTAACCCAAGGTTGGTCAAGCATTCTTGCCTTTTATTAAGAAGGGCCTCTAACCCACACTGTCTGGAGATACTCTAACTCCCCTAAGTTGAGCCTCTATCCAATCCCATCCTTTACCCAGGTATATGTACCCCACGTACCCAAAGTTGTGCAATCAGTGCTGCAGTATATTTTCTTTGGGTTGGGGGATTGCCTCAGTATCTTCCCTTCAGGGTTCACCAGAAAGATGTTACCAGACCTCACCACTTACTCAAAGTTAGCCTAGGGTCGGGGGTTTCCTTAATATCGTCCCTTCCGTGGTTGCCAGAAAGATGTTACAGGAAAGGGGTTCCAATTCAGACCCCAAGAGAGGGTTCTTGGATCTCATGCAAGAAAGAATACAGGGTGAGTCCATAGGGTAAAGTGAAAACAAGTTTTTTAGGAAAGTAAGGAATAAAAGAATGGCTACTCCATAGACGGAGCAGTTTTGAGGGCTGCTGGTTGCCTGTTTTTATGGTTATTTCTTGTAGATATGCTAAACAAGGGGTGGATCATTCATGCTTCCCCTTTTTAGACCACATAGGGTAACTCCCTGATGCTGCCATGGCATTTGTAAACTGTCATGGCGCTGGTGGTAGTGTAGCAGTGAGGACCACCGGAGATCACTCTCGTGACCATTTTGGTTTTGGTGAGTTTTGGCCGGCTTCTTTATTGCAAGCTGTTTTACCAGCAAGGTCTTTATGACCTGTGTTTTGTGCTGACCTCCTATCTCATCCTGTGACTTAGAATGTCTTAAGCATCTGGGAATGCAGCCCAATAGATCTGAGCCTTATTTTACCCAGGTCTTATTCAAGATGGAGTTGCTCTGGTTCAAACATCTCTGACAATTAGATTGTGCCCATCCAGATTGAGGGTGGGTCTGCCTCTCCCAGTCCATTGACTCAAATGTTAATCTCCTTTGGCAACACCCTCACAGACACACCCAGGAACAATACTTTGCATCCTTCAATCCAATCAAGTTCACACTCAGTATTAACCATCACAATGTCATTTATCAAAGCCTGCCATAGGCTATATGTTTTACTTGCCAATTTTTAATCTTTATTATAATTGATCAAGTTAGACATTGTTATTCTTACTTTACAGATGGAAAAACTGAGACTCGGATGTAAATTAATTACTCAATATTATGTAGCATTTAAGTGGCAAAGCCAGAACTCAAGACAAGGTAGTGCTCTTCTCATCTCATTGACCTACTTTTCAGTTAAAAAAGCAAAGCAAATGGAACACACCTTTGAGCCAGACTTTTGTGACTCTGTTAGGATTTTTTTTAAGAGCTTGAAATAGAAAACAAAGTAGAAAACATACTACATTTGCCTGTAAGCATTTCATTTTTCAACTTTGACCCTACTCAAAAGAGCTTAAAATTTAATATGAGACATTATGAGAATATCTGTCCCAGATAATAAACAGTAACAGGATAAATGGCAATTTACACTATAATTATGGATGTGTCAGAGTGGTGGAGATTATAGAAATAATCTCTGGAATAGTGGTATAGTGTTAATTAGGGATGTTTTTGTTCAAGAATAAGTTACAAAAGATCCAAAAGATTTTAGGAGATGGAGAGTTGCCGAAAGAGGAAGCTAGGTGATTTGTTTCATTGAACCAGTGTAATAAATAATGAGTAAGAGGAATGGGTTGTAAGACATATAAGTTTTAAAAGCTAAGTGGACCCAGCCAGGGCAGCTGGCAAGAACATGAAATAAAAGGCAACTAGATGGAAAAAAATAAAATACTATGAATAAATTTAACAAAATAATTATAAGACATACAACTTGAAAACTATAAAACAATGTTGAGAGAAATTTAAGAAGACCTAAACAAATAGAAAGACATCCTATGTTCATGGATCAGAAGACAATATTGTTAAGATAGCAATGCCCCTGAAATTAATCTACAAACTCAATGCAATCCCTATCAAAATTCAGCTGGCTTCTTTGTAGAAATGAACAAGGTGATCCTGAAATTTATGTAGAAATTCGAGTTACCCAGAATAACCAAAATAATCTTAATAAAGGAAAAAAGGTGTAAGGTTCACATTAATTGATTTCAAAACTTAGTACATAGCTGCAGTAATTGAGACAGTGTGGTACTGGTGTAAAGATGACATAGGTAAATGGAATAGAACTGAGAGTTCAGAAATAATCCCTCACATTTACTGTCAATTGATTTTTGACAAGGTGCTAAAGCAATTCAATGAGGAAAAAATAATCTTTCAACAAGTGGTACTCGGACAACTGGTCACAGACCACACAACTCTCTATTGTCTTCCTCTTGGCCCAGTTCACACATTTGTTATACCTGCTTTATGCCTGTAGGCATTTGATTTTTCAACTTTGAACTAGTCCAACTAGTCACCCAATACTGGAAATCTTTCTATCATTTCTCTACTAAAAGATTTTAGCATAATCCTGATCATGTCATATAGCAGGGATCTCCCTTGTATTGAGCACCATTACTTAAAGCAGTAGTTTTTTTACACAAATAATTTTTAAAATATGTGATCATTTTTATTTTTCATACAAATTGCAGGATGATGCTGTTATTTAGGAAGTGGAGCTGGACAGAGATGCTAGGTGTCCTGTGATGCATGTGACAGTTTTACCCAATAGATAATTATGCTGCATGATTTTCAAATATTCCATCAACATTCATGTAGGGGGAAAAAAGTTATAATTATTTGAGAGTCTAGAAAATAATTTTACCAATCACAACAAAATATATTTCTTCATAGTTATAAATTAAAAATGTCAGGAATGCAATACTGTTTAAATCAAAGGAACTTTGCACTATGTTTTCTGAGACTTGTTCACCATTTCAGAAAACCACCTCAGCGAAACAATGCCCCTCATTATAATTGAGTCACCAATATAACATACCAGTGCTAGTTGGCACATATTGCTGCCACATACAGACAGATAATAAAGGGAACCTAAGACTCTTATGGCTTAGAAGTAATATTATAAAATTAGTGGAAATATACAAGATGCTGGGATTTAATTGAATTTTATGAATAAAGATTTATTTTTATATTTTATATTCTTGCCATTACATATATTTTAAAGTTTTTATGAATGACGATGATGAGAAATCTAGATTATATAAGTAATATAAGGAAATTATTTATTTTGAGGGTTGCCTTTTTTCCCAGTGTTGGCACAGATTCTGTCTCTGTCACAATGTTCCTGTGGTTTCTTGTATTACTACTTCTTTTTATAATACAACCTACCTCCCCTATAGATTATCAAAGGATAGAGTCTCCTGGGTCTTTCTAAGTGCCAGAGACTGATTGTGAGCCTCAACATGTGGAGGAATTTTAAGGCAGGAGATATGTTTTCAGAGATACTTTGTCACTATCCCATCATAATATTGGGAATAATATTGACACTGCACTTATAAATAAGGCCCAACTCGTTTGTGCTAATATCACACTTCTTTTTCTCTGTTTCCAAAGTCTGTAATTTGTCTTGGCATGTTATCCTTATTTCAATTAAGATTTTTTTTTTTCTTATAGACAAATAATTCTAGTCTGTTAGGACTTATTTTTATTTAGTGATGACCTAGGTATCTACTCTTTCATCTTCCTGAATTTCTTGTATTGAAGGGATTCTGAACTTAACTCTCTTAAATCCAGATGAAATAGGTGAAAGCTCTGTCTGTATCATCAGTTCTCCTGGGATAGCTTTGTCTGAGCATTTACATATTGAAATACATATTATTTTATTATAAATTACTCTTTTTTTTATTCCAATAACAGTGCCATGCTGAACTATAGTAGAGCTGAGGCTTCTTTTCACTACTTATCAGCTTCTGAACTGAACTGATGGAGTACAAGCATTCATGAGCTCCGTCCATGTTTTTATTCTCTCCCACCTTCGAGCCCAGAGCAGCCTCTGAGGTTTGGCCTAGCTCAGCACCCAAGAGAGTCTATCCCTTTATTTTCTCTTCTGCATAGTAAAATTACCAATTCCTTTAGTCATTACTTTATATGACAGAGCTTCAACATAGAATACTTCTAATTCTATCTCTACAATGGTTTTGGAATCAAGCTCTTAATACTCCTTGATATTATTCTTAAGTTTCATTTGAGCTATTTCAATAACTTGAGTTAGTTCCATAACGTACTAATGATGCTTTCACCTTCTGCTTCTTCTCTTTCCAATTCTTCTTCCACTAAATCAAGGTTAACCCCTGAAGTGCACTGCTCAAAGATCTGTAATATACATAAGCTCAAATTCCTTAGCTTTTTATTCATGACTTTCTTAAATCTGATTTTAAATAACTTTCTCAATATCATTTCCTTCGAGCTTTGCATATGCCATTATGCTATATGGGTGGTATGCAGCAGCTTAATCACATTCACTGATTTCAAGTCTTTACAACTTTGTTTAAGCAATTCCCTTTGCCTGGAATGATTTCTGCCTTTTTGTGGGAATCTCTGTCATCCTTTAAATGCACACTCAATTATGGCTTCTTTCCTGAATTTTTGCCTGAGTTTCAATCTAATTGATGTCTCCCACCTCTTAATTCTGAAGCCCCCTTTTACCTTTCTTACAGCACAATAATATCACGTATATGTTGCATATTTTTTACTTCCCCTATAAAAATCCATGTTGCTTAGTGAAGCAACATGACATAGAACTAAGAATGTGAACTCTGGAGCCAGACCTATTACCTCTGAACCTGGATTCAAACCCCTACTAGCTGTCTGTCTCTAAGATATATTAAGCATGCCTTATTTTTCTGATATTTGGATAACTGGGATCTTACTGACCCTGGGGAGACTTCTTCTCCTAGAGCTAGCCAATTTCCTTGCCTATGAGCACAACCGTCATGTGCAAACTAACCAGTCCAAAGCCCACACTTTTTCCCACCTCCTCTATCAAGTTCTTCACTCTGGGCCCATATTCCCCTGCCCCAATCACACCAGGACCAGGTATCAGGCAACTCCAGACAGCTACTGCACCCAAGAGCCTGTTGAAAGCATTTGAACTAGCCAATACTAAGCCTGCTTACCCTGCCTCACTTATTTCTTCCCAATGGAACCACAATAAAGTCTCTTGCCCACATTTTTCTCCCACTCTGTTTGCCTCTTGACTAACCCTGGTGCTTTCCTGTATGGCCCTCCATGGCATGGCATGGCATATTCTCTCTTGAGAACTGTGAGTAACAAACTGTCTTTTCAATGGCAGCAATCTTCTGATCATATGGCCTTTCTTACCTATAATGATAAAACCTGCATAATGAAACATAGGGCATATTGGGAGGGCCAAGTGCATTAATATTTGTAAAGCACACAGATCAATGTCTGATTTATTGTTATTATTATGTAAGTGTTAGTTATCAATCGTAGTGATGATACATCAGGTATCTGAGTTTTCTTACAATGTCTTACGTATAGTAAGTTCTCACTAAACATTTGACTAATGACTGCAGTTCTTCAAATAACTGCTCTTCTCTCTAAGAAGTCTTTATTCATGAAGAGTAAGGGTAAGTTCGTAAATGGATATGAAAATAGAATAATCAAGAAGAAAACAAGACAGTAACTGAAGGAAAACACTAGCATTGATCATTGGAAGGGAAGTTTGAGAGAGAGCAGTGGAGTCAAATAAAGCTCAAATCAGAAAAGCAGATTGGTGTAAAAGAAGGAGATCAGAGCTAACAGGATCTAATAATCGAAGGTGATGTGGAACATCAGAGAGGTACTTAAAAGAAGACACTCAAGGGCTAGGGAAATCTACTCCAAAGCTTTTATTATAATTACACACTCCATACTCAGGGTGTTCAGGTGTGACATACCCATCTGCAGACTTTAATACTGACAAAAATAAAGGAGTAAAGAGGAGAGCTGCTCAGTGCATGTGCTCAGGGCCAAAGTGGGAACTGCGTGAAATGACTCCATTTTCACTACATGAATTTTTGCTTATGAAAAATAAGACTTTTGCAGAAACTATGAATTTGATGAAGACTAAAATTGTGTCATTTCTACCACAGAACAGTATGTTGTCATAGCACAGAAAATAAATGCAAGTGGCAAAATTTAATGTAAATAATACATCAAAAAGTCACTGTTATTGCTGTTGGCAAAAAACAGTGCTGAGCTACATAATGTTAATGGAAAAAGAACTCTTTAAGAAAAAATGGCAGACTTTCACCTTTGAGAAGTCACTTTTCATGGCAGAGGGAAAGGACAACTTAGAAACTTCGACAAAAAAAAATCAAGTTGATTTTGTTAGACAAATATCACATCTTTCTCATCAACAATGAGAATTCTTTTCTCACAGTTCTAGAAGAGAAAGCAAAGCTGAATTCAGCCAAAGTGTCCTGTATAAAAATAAAAAAGCCCAACAACTGTTTCCATAAGCCTTGAAAAGTACAATGTTTCATTTTTAATTTTTTAAGGAAATATAACAAATAATTGCTTCTCTGCCTTTTGGCTGAGATCAAGTGTGGGAAATATGACAAATACAAAAAAACAGAGCAGATATTATGTCTCCAAGCAACATCATCTTTGACACGTCTTAAAGTTTTGTGAAACCTGCTCTGTTATCTAACTTTTTATATCATAAAAAAAAGAAAGACCAAAATGTTTGGTTTTTAGGTTTCTTTGGGTTGTTAGTTAATCCTTTGCTCTTTTTCCACCAAACCACAAGAAAATACTTGTTCTTAGGCTTTCTCAAAATCTATAATCAAAGGGTCATTTAAGTGCAGTTGCTCATTTTATGTAACTGTGTGGCATAATTATTATTTACAGCTTGTGAAGAAATATCTAAAGGAACCAATGCCATTACTAAGGGTATTATGGTATGGTGTAAATGTATTATTTTGTCACCTCTGCAACCCTTTAGGCAAAATTACTGTTTATTTTCAAAAATACATTTATGAATCACAAAAAGAAAATATACACAGAAAATCTGAGTCCTTTACCTGGCACAACAAATCAATGCTACAGTCAACAGCTTTGTTCTTTATTTATTAAGATACAACATATAATGATGAAATTATTAGACAAAGTAATGAGTCTCCATCAATCTGTCTTTAGTTTTATAAAACCCAGTTTTACTCTGTCAGCCTTGTCAATGCTACTGAATATTAATGGGAATAAAGTTAATTGCTAGGTGGAAAAAGGTCTTACTCAAAGTGAAAAGGAAGCACCTTGCTGAAATCTGTCATTTTTGACAAGCCATAATTTATTTCTTCTTGGTGATATGTACCGACAGGTTTCAAATCTCACTCTTATCTTTACCACAAATTCTAATTATTTTCATTTGGGATGTTGTTGGATCTCAAGCCTCTGAACACTTTCATCATTTGCAAATAAATTATTTTTTCAAAAGAGTTCCAATTCTGAGTGGAAGGGATATTGCCTAGTGTATAGGGAAGCAACTGCCTGCTGCAATTTTTAAAAGACATACAAATGTATTTATTGTATCTCAGTAGCCAAGGAAAGGAAAGCAATGACTTTCAGAACAAGAATGAATTGTATGTGCACATAATAACTTACTAGCTTCCAGTTAAACAATTTCATTCAAAGAAAATAAACAGTGAGTAATCACTTAAGGTTCATCATGATTATATTGTCACCTGATTAGAAATACAGCATTTAGTAGTATTAGGGATTTTAAGAAGTTTCCATTAAACTTTAAGCAGTTATAACTTTAAAACAATACATACCTGTTTTTACTTTAAATCAGCTTATCAAATGTCTGCCATTCTTCACAAACTGGAGTTTAGGAAATAAATTAACTTTGAAAATAAGTACTGGATAACTTATAAGGCTCTTATTACAAAGAATCAAATTAAGGTAATATGGTAAGATTAAAACACATTAAATAATGTTGATTTCCCCTTCATATATCTTAGCAGTTGCTTTTTTATGAGAATCTAAATTTATTGTTGGAAACTTTGAGTAACATGTTATTAACCAAAGGGTCACTGTAATTCTTACACAAAAATAAGGAAAATGCTAAAAGAAAAGTAGCAACTAGGAGGAAGAGGGATTTCTTAATGGGATCAACACAGAATTTTGTTTTTAGAAATTAGACTTTGTGGCCTAATGATTTCCATAACGCTTTAATAAATGGAATCCACCTATCCTCACACCTTGTTCTGTGATAATTTGCTGTAGATTCTGCATTATATTCAGCTCTTACATCTAACGACATTTCAGGGGCCTCCTCTTTTCCCTTTGGTTGAAAGTAAGTGCCATATGTGACTGGCCAGCAGATTGGGTGGCATTTATGTTGTGGTTCTTAGTCATCCCAATTTTTCTCCACCACATCCCAGTCACAATGGGGAAAAATGAAAAGCAGCTGCTAACAGCCTCACAACAGTTCTGTAATTACTTTCCTGGGCTGGCATTATATGATTTGACAATGGCCTGGGGATGTAACAAATAAGAAAAACCTTGTCATTCAATTTAAAAGGCTTCCTACCAGGGCAACACACTCCCCACTTCATCAGAATGACAGTACTCAAATCTGACACAGCCAGCATGTTTAGTGCTGAGTGATGTAACTGCAGCCAGGTGTTGCTAAGCACAAACAGCCAACTTGCTTTCCTATTGACACTGCTATTTGAATTGAAAGATGAATCCTAACTTAGGGCAGAGTTTCACATCTCAGGTCCAAAGAGTGCCAATCTATTTAGTTCAAAGAAGAATTGCTAATACATTGGCTTATTTTAGTTAAAAGAACTGTTTTCAGAGATGGCAATTCCACTTTGTCAAAGATTTCAATTTTCCTTGATACTCAATATATGTCATTTTCATCGCTTTGCATAATCAGGCTTCATCCTACCCTTCCGAGATGATATTATTAGGAATTGGCTCTATTGGTCTAGGTAGACTAGCTATCATAACAATCAACCCCAACTATTAGTGAGTTACAGTTATAAAGGTTTTAGTTCTCATTCATGTCATTGTCCAATAAGGCGTGTGGTGAGTGGTCTTTCACTTTGTGATTCAGAGACCCAGCTTCCTTCCATCCAGAGACTCCACCATCTTCTACAACCTCTGAATCCTCCACTGTATCCTCTCCATCTAACCAAGGGACAAGGGAAGAAAACAAAATCACAAGAGAAATGTAAGAGATTAGCCAGGAAAGTGGATCACATCTTTTCAACCTACATTGTCCAAACTACTCTCATGTCCCCATCTAAGATACGAGCGGCTGAGAAATTGGGTCCAGCAGAAAACCAAGAAAGAGACATTATGAGTCTCTGCCATGTTTTCTTCTACATTAAGGTGAAGGACCATTAATCACCTCAGCTTACAGCCACTTAAAAGACCATTACATTATCATGTCCCCTAGCATACTGTACTGGTTTTCACCACTAAATTTATTGTTGGAAACTTTGAGTAACATGTTATGTACTCATGTTAGTACCCATGATGAGGTACAGTTTTTGAAAGTAGTTTTTAGTGTTATACTGGTTATATTATACTTCAGCTGGTGGGGTTACTACTTAGTTATTAGCTAGTTTTAAGACCAGCTATTGGTCTAGTCGTAAAAGCTAAAGAAAACATTTATTCACTCAACAAATATTCATTTACTGGTATGTGTCAGGCATCGTTCTTGGTGCTTGAAATATATTCGTGAACAGACAAAAATCCCTGTCCTCATGAGCCTTTCATTCTAGAGGAGAGAGATCGTAAACAATAAACATAATAAATAAATACATTATATGATATAAATAAGATGTTAAGTACAAAATAGTGAATACTTAGAAGGGATGTTAGTGTTGGTTAGAATAAGCCTCATTGAGAAGGTGATTATTACTCAGACTTGAAGGGGATGAAGAATTAAAACTGCAAGTATCTGTGGGAAAAGCACTTGAAGCAGAAGGAAAAGACATGGCAAGAGTCCTAAGGAAATGGCAAACCTGACATGTTTGATGAATGGCAGGAGGCCAATATGGCTGGTGTGGACATACTGCTAGAATAAATAGAGTAAGAGGAGGTCAAAGATATCATGGGACAAGTTCATGAAGGGCCTTATGGGCTAATGCAAAGACCTTGGCTTACGCTGTGCATGAAATGGGAAACCACTGCAGGGTTTTGAGCACAAGAGAGTTTTTGATATATGACTTAAGCTTTAACAGTTTTACTCTGGCTGCTATCATAGAATGTAGGAGGACAAAGGTAGAAGCAGACCAGTTAGAAGAATATTACAATGATAATCCAGGTCAGAGATGATAGTGAATTTATCATGCCCAGGTAAGACATAATAGTGGGTTTATGGGGATATATCAGTGGAGATGAAGAAAGTGGTTGGATTTTATTTGTACTTTGGAATTTCATAATATTTTGAACAACACACCTTCTTTGTGGATTGGATGTGGGGTGTGAGAAGAGAGAAGTCAATGAAGACTATACAATTTTTAGCATTAGTGCTAAAAGAATGGAGTTGCCATCATCAAAGATAGATAGGGCTAAAAGAAAAGAGATTTGGTGACAAGATAACTTCAGCTTTGGACATAGTGAGTGTGAAATGTCTATTACACACTCAAGCATGGATATTGAAATTGGCTGTGAGATATGTGAGTCTGAAGTATAGGAGAGAGGTGTGGACTGTGACATAAATTTGGGAGTCATTAACATGTAGATAATATTTAAGGCCAAGAGATTGAATGAGGTGCCAAAGTACTACATAAGTTGCCATGTTATGGTGCCTTTCATAATAAATATGTTGTGAATCCCAATTAGTAGCATGCTGGCTGCTTTCTAAGCTTTATCCTCCTTTCTAGACCATTTATTGGTCCTAGACAACTAGTAAGGTGCTTAGACAACTGTAAAATTTGCATTTTCAAATTTGGCATGATTCTCTTACTTTGTTTATTTGAGACAGTTTCAAGTTTACTACTTGCACATCATTAGCCAGGCCTTATAGGTCAAAATAGTTCCCAGCACACAAACTAAATGGTAGAAAAAGAGGCCACCATAGAATAAGCAATGCATGATTGGTAGATAGGACTTTGGACTATGGTTGAGGTCCAAAGCCTCATGGTTTTGAGCATATTTTGAACATATTCTATGCTCAAAGCCAACTACAAAACTGGACAAAATTGTCAAAGAAAAGCCTGAAGCATTTCAGGGCTCTAGAAATTAAACAAAGGCAAACAACAAAGAGAGAGCTATTTATTCATTAAAAGTTGCTCTAATCTCAGGTAAAATTAGAGGGAGGCCATGGTCTTTTTGCCTGGGGTTGCCTCCATTTCTTCTAACCCCAGCTTGATTGGCAGAGTAGTTAGAGCGGGGTAGAACTGGCTGGGAAAACCAGCAGATTTGCTGCCAGAAAAGGTGGACTTGCTTTGGACCTGAGTCAAACACCCATGTCTGGCAATGTTTTCAGTAAAAGCAGTGAACTCAATAAGATATTAATGAAGCAAGCCTGCAGCTTTTCTAGTCTAAGGTTGCAGTCCTGGTTGGGATGAGTGGCAGGCTTACAGACCAACCAGAAATGTAATAGGGAGATCCTGGAAGTGAGAGAGTCATAGAGGGGCTGTATAAATTCTCCATACATCTCCAACTAAGGACTGTGTGCACACCCAAGAAGACTGACAGGAAAATAAAATCTGGGCAGATATGGAAACTATATAAACTTTGGATGTCATCCTCAAATCACACACAGATCCAGTGGTAGAAGGTAGGTTTTATGGACTCAAAATGTTTGAGCATAATCTTTGACTAGTCACTGGCTGACCACTAAGTTATGCAGGTGGTGCTAGAAAGCCAAACTAAAAAGTAAAAATATAAGAATTTAAAAAATTTTAACAGAGACATTCATGGTGACACATTGCAGAGGAGACAGCTTCTACAAATAAGTCCAATCGATTATAGAAAGAAAGAGAAGAAGAAAGAAGAAAAGAAAGAGAAAAAGAGAGAGAAGTGTGAGGGGTGGGAGAAGAAAACTCTGAACTGGAAAAGTCAGAAAAAAACAGAATCCAGAGTTGCGACAGTATATCATCTAAAATATCCAGTGTTTAACAAAAGTAGAAGACATGTAAAGAAATAGGAAAATGTGACCAATACTTGGGGGGGGGGGGAGGAAGCAGTAAACAGAAACTTTGAGTAGGCTTATATTTTGGTTTTATTAGATAAAGACTTCAGAGCAGCCATTATAAATATATTCAAAGATTGAAGGAAACTATGCGCATATAGTATAAATGTAAATGGTTAAAAGAAAATGTAATGAAAATGACAAATCGGGAATCTCAGTAAATAAACTATAAAAAAGAAATAAGTGGAAATTCTAGAGTTGGAAAGTGTAGTAATCAAAATAAAAAATTTACTGAAGGGTATTGACAGCAGATTTCAGATGACGGAAGAAAGAATCAGTGACCATTAAGATACATCAATAGAAAAGACCTATTCTGAAGATCAGAATCTTGAAAAAGATTCAAGAAAAATAGGCAGAGCCTCAGAGATACCTGGAAGAACATCAAGCATACTAACATATATGTCATGAGAATCCCAAAAGAAAAGAGAAAGAAAAGAAGAAGTGATGACCAAACCACCCCCCGCCCACTTCATGAAAAAGATTACAGATTCAAGAAGCTCAAAAATTCCCCAAAAGGTCAAAGACAAAGAGATCTGTACCTAGGCACATCAGAGTCAATTACAGAAAGCCAAATAACACAGAATTATTTTGAAACAAGCAAAAGAAAAATCATTCATTAAATACTAGAAAATGATATTACTAATGGCTGACTCTTCAGAAACAATAGAAGCCAGAAGATATTGGAATAGCATAATCAAAGTGCTGAAAGAAATAAAAAATGACTTTCAACCCAGAATTCTATATACAAAAATGTTCTAAAATTAATTGTAATTGCCACACAACTCCAACTATACTGTCATTGAAATGTACACTTTAAATGGGTGAATTATACAGTATGCACATTATATCACAATAATTCTGTTAAAAATGAAAATTCTATGTACAAATATTTTACTTCAAAACCGAAGGCAAAATATTAGCTACATTAAGAAATATCCGGTAAACAAAGTCTGGAAGAATTTATTGCTATCTTCCTTAGAAGTGTATCTTCCTTAGAAGAAATGCTAAAGGTAGTCTTTTACGCTGAAAGGAAATGACAACAAACAGTAGAATCTGCAGGAAAAAATAAAGAACACTGGAAATGGTGGTAAATATAAAAGGCTATATAAATATTTTCCTTTTTTCTTCTCTTATTTTCTTTTCAAGATATTAAGATTGAACATAAAGCAAAAACAAATGATGCCAAACACACTCAGGTTCAAAGAGCGCAATAGAGCCCTCCTTGACAAAAAGCAGTAGAAGCCTAGTGTACTATGTGTCTATTGCCTGAAAGCTTACATAACAACTTACCTTAATAGCTCTGCTGAACTAAGAGAAAACAATACTGAGAAAATCAGAAAACTTATATATTACCAATGTTCTATCATTTTTTTTATGTCTACTACATTTTGCTACTGATGCTGCTTTTCACACTTTTGGGATCTGAAACAATGTAATGGGTACATGGCTGATCCAGTTTGAGGCAGTCTCCTAGTATTCAAGGTGAATGTCTTTTGTTTTTCTGTGAGGTTTTTTTTTTTTTTTTTTTGCCATAATCATCTATGTTAGTTTTTACTTTAAAAATGAACACCTATTTCAACATCTTGCAGCCCATTCTTACACCAGGATTCAGCAACACTTGTTCATCGGTTCTTTCCCAGTTCAAATGCCTTGAATGGCCTCTCCCTGACAATTTTTAGTCTATTAGTCGTAATCTTTATGATCTGAATTAAACTATATTTTCACTCTTCCAAAATACTTACAAAGTAGTCTTTTTACAGTGGAGTGCTGTAATCAAGAAAACTATAGTCAAATATAGCAATGAAAAAAAAGCAGACAGGAAAGGCAAGAAAAGACAAGAACAAAAGGAAAGTTGAAATAGGCAAAAATAAACAACAGCAGGGAAAACTGGCTAGCCATATGCAGAAAATTAAAACTGGACCCCTTCCTTATGCCTTATACAAAAACTAACTCAAAATGGATTAAAGACTTAAATGTAAAACCCAAAACTATAAAAACTTAGAAGAAAATCTAGGCAATACCTTTGAGGATGTAGGCATGGGCAAAGATTTCATGATGAAAATGACAAAAGCAATTGCAACAAAAGCAAAAATTGCAAATGTGATCTAAGTAAACCAAATATCTCCTGCACAGCAAAAGAAGCTATCATCACACGACCTACAGAATGGGAGACAATTTTTGCAATCTATCCATCTGACAAAGGTCTAATATTTAGAGTCTACAAGGAAGTTAAACAAATTTATTAAAAAAAAAAAAACAGTAAAAAGTGGGCAAAGGATATGAACAGACACTTCTCAAAAGAAAACATTCAGGCAGCCAACAAACATATGAAAAAAGCTCAACATCACTGATCATTAGAGAAATGCAAATCAAAACCACAATGAGGGCTGGGCGCGGTGGCTCATGCCTGCAATACCAACACTTTGGAATGCCAAGGTGGGCAAATCACTTGAGGTCAAGAGTTTGAGATCAACCTGGTGAACATGGCAAAACTCCCTCTCTACTAAAAACACAAAAATTAGCCAGGCATGGTGGTGGGCACCTGTAATCCTAGTTACTCGGGTGGTTGAGGCTGGAGAATCACTTGAACACAGAAGGTGGAGGTTGCAGTGAGCTGAGATCATGCCACTGCACCCCAGTGTGAGTAACGGCAATCTTTTGCTGATACCTTCTAAAGTGATTTAATCTGTAGCTGGATTAAGATACATTTCTTTTGTTTGTTTGTTTTTTTCCTTCAACTTTTATTTTAAGTACCAGGGTACATATGCAGCATGTGCAGGTTTGTTTCATAGGTAAACGTGTGCCATGGTGGTTTGCTGCATAGATCAACCCTCACCTAGGTATTAAGCCCAGCATCCATTAGCTATTCTTCCTGATGCTCTCCCTCCCCCCACCCTACCCCCTGTCCAGGCTCCAGTGTGTGTTGTTCCCCACCATGTGCCCATGTGTTCTCATCATTCAGCTCCCATTTATAAGTAAGAATATGTGGTGTTTGGTTTTCTCTTCCTGTGTTCATTTGCTGAGGATAAAGGCTTCTGGCTCCATCCATGTCTCTGCAAAGGACATGATCTTGTGAGATCTTTTGAGATGGACTGGAATTCCATCTCAAGAAAAACAACAACAACAACAACAACAAAACCACAAAACTACAATGAGATACCGTCTCACACCAGTCAGAATGGTGCTTATTAAAACACTGAGAAACACCAGATGCTGGTGAGGTTGCAGAGAAAAAGCAACATTTTTACACTGTTGGTGGGAATGTAAATTAGTTCAACCATTGTGGAAAACAGTATGGAGACTCCTCAAAGATCTAGAGGCAGAAATACCATTTGACCTAGCAATCCCATTACTGGGTATACACCCAAAGGAATATAAATCATTCTATTATAAAGATACATGCATGCATATGTTCACTGCAGCACTATTCACAGTAAGCAAAGACATGGAATCAACCCAAATGCCCATCAATGATAAACTGGATAAAGGAAATGTGGTACATATACACCATGGAATACTATACAGCCATAAAAAGGAACAAGATCATATCCTTTGCAGAGACATGGATGGAGTTGGAAGCCTTTATCCTCAGCAAATGAACACAGGAAGAGAAAACCAAACACCACATATTTTTACTTATAAGTGGGAGCTGAATGATGAGAACACATGGGCACATGGTGGGGAACAACACACACTGGAGCCTGGCCGGGGGTAGGGTGGGGGAAGGGAGAGCATCAGGAAGAATAGCTAATGGATGCTGGGCTTAATACCTAGGTGAGGGTTGATCTATGCAGCAAACCACCATGGCACACGTTTACCTATGAAACAAACCTGCACATGCTGCACATGTACCCTGGAACTTAAAATAAAAGTTGAAGGGGAAAAAAAACCAAAAGAAATGTATCTTAATCCAGCTAAAGATTAAATCACTTTAGAAGGTATCAGCAAAAGATTGGTGTTTAAATATTGTATTAGGCCATTCTTGCATTCTTATGAAGAAATACCTGAGATGGAGTAATTTATAAACAATATAGGCTTAATTGGCTCATGGTTCTGCAGGCTCTATAGGAAGCATGGTGCCAACATCTGCTAAGCTTCTGGGGAGGCCTCAGGAAATGAAGAATCATAGCAGAAGCTAGGAGGGGAAGCAGGTGCATCATATGGCAAAAGCAGGAGCAAGACAGAGTGTGTGGAGTGGGAAGGTGCCACACACTTTTAAACAACCAGTCTTGTGTGAACTTGGAGTGAGAGCTCACTTATCACCAAGTGGATAGTCCAAGCCATTCAT
Source organism: Theropithecus gelada (assembly GCF_003255815.1). Classification (NCBI taxonomy): domain Eukaryota; kingdom Metazoa; phylum Chordata; class Mammalia; order Primates; family Cercopithecidae; genus Theropithecus; species Theropithecus gelada. Next base: position 31,062,925 of record NC_037675.1, on the reverse strand, counting down.
GAGGGATCCTCCCCGATCATCCAAACACCACCACGCCCCATCTTCAACACTGGGGATTACAATTCAACATGAGATTTGGATGAGAACAAATATCCAAACTGTATCAAATATGTTCAGTTAGGGGAAATGCAGTGTAATTCATTAGACTCTCTTGAATTCTAATAGCATCCAAGGAACATAATTAGGCCTTTTCCTGACATTCAGGTGACATGGTCAGACATGGGGTGGGTGTATACCATTCTCCATTTATCATTATCCTTTACACTGTTTTCTATGGAATTATAATGGATTCATCGGAGAAGAGGTGCTATCCTTTTAATTAGAACCCTTAAGAGGAAGCCTTCTTTCTGGATTATTCTCACTTTTTTGGCTTTATTTATTTATTTATTTAGAGAAAGGGTCTCACTCTGTTGTCCAAGCTGAGTGCAGTGGCACAAACATGGCTCACTGCAGCCTCCACCCTCCAGACTCAAGCGATCCTCCCACCTCAGCCTCCTGAGTAGCTGGGTCTGGAGGTGTGTGGCACAATGCTCAGCTAATTTTTGTGTTTGTTGTTGTTCAGACGGGGTTTTGCCATGTTGCTAGGCTGGTCTCAAACTCCTGGGCTCAAGTGATCCACATGCCTCGGCCTTCCAAAGTGCTGATATTATAGGTGTGAGCCACCACGCCTGGCCCCTTTTGCCTTTAAACAGTTATTTACTGCTTAAATCTGTAGGACCAGTTTTTCATTGCGGAATCACCTCATCTCAAATTCCTGGATGGACCTTGCTTTCTTTTCACTCTCTAAAACTGACAATTAATTCAGTCCCACTCCTAGGAGATAACTGGATAACAGTAGCACTTGCTGCTTATTATCTTTTAATCCTGACTTTATTTTAGGGGTACCTCTACTAAAAATTCTGGGTCTATATTCTTAGTTCTCAGTCTGAAAGCACAGAGAAAACATTTGATTTGCTTTTATAAATATAACCCGCCAACCCATCTTGAGGAATGGGCTTATCTGATCTATTGGTCTGATTGATTGATCACCAGCCAGTTTCACACAGTAGGAGTTTGAGGGGATGGGAAATCAAAGGGGAAAATGTTGATGGGAGAAAGAAAGTGGAAGAAATTGGGAACATGAGGTACTGCCAAAGCCCTCAAAATCTTATGTATGATGAAAAAGGCGTTGAAGATGATGATGATGGTAGTGGTAGCTAGGGTGCAGCAGGATGCAATAAAGTGGGGGCTGTAAAAGTCTTCTGAAAGAAGGATAAGCTAAAGAAACGCTCCTCATATTTTATAGTTTTCCCATAGGATGGCCTTATCAATAAAGTTTGATGCTAATAATGGTGGTAGGCAGGAGAGTAAACAGTAATTGTAAGCTCAGGTGGGAGTTACGACACCTTTTGCCCCTCATGAAAAGGTTCTTGTGCTTTTTTCCCTCTGTGAAGTCAGCCAAATTGACCTATTCAGGGCTTTTCTAACCTTAACAAGTGTGATTTAGTCACACTGTTCTGAATTCTTATTCCTTTCCATGCATCATACACCTCGTTGGGGAGAAGAAAAGAACGGAACAGTTAAATGGGAAAGGGTTTATCCTTAACTACTTCCTCTATTCTTCTCTCATCACCAAAAAACTACCTATTCCCCTGCCAAACACCAGGAACAAAATGAAGCAGACATATGCCTCTGGGCCTTTCTGGATACTAAGGGATGGATTGAACAAAGATGATTTTGTGTCTGTTATGTGCCTTTGTTTCTGGGTTTGTATGTTTGTTTATATGAACATTTTATTTTTCTCTCTGCAGTGAAAGTATCCTAAAAGCAGATGTTAGAAGTATCTACATGCTAAGCAAATACATTACTAAGAGATGATTAATAGGTATTTTTGTCATTGAAAATACGTCCTTTCCTGTGTATCACACTTTACTTTCCTATCCCCAAGGATCTGCAGTGACCCATCGAAGGGGAGCGAGGTGGGAGAGGACTCGGGAAACGCCCTGATGAGGAGCAGTGCTATATCATCAACGTAATTTAGAATTGCATGGTGATAAGAAAAAGAAAGTTGACTTTTGGACTTTATTATTACTTTTAAATTCTCCATAACAGTGTGCCTCTTTGCAACTTATACCTGGAACAGATCACACCCCTGTACCACTCTCATCTTGGTATTTTACTTGCATTTAGGAGGATAGACAAGACATGCATATTGAACTCCAAAAAAATAGATACTTGGTATGTACCTTGATACAAATAAAGACACATGCAAATATAAAACGTAGCTATAATAGTATGGAATCTAGAGCTAGATATCTATAAATTAATTTTTATTGTAAATTTCTAGTCCTGGTTGTGAGAAAATATATATGGATGGACAAAAATAAGAATTGTTAACTGTGGACTAAACCACGAATGTACACAGCATTACAAACATAAGGCATATCTATATATGAAGGAGAAAGATAAGTAGAAAAATATCAGTCAGATAAACAAATCCCAGTTCATCATACATAAGCAGTAAGAATTTAACCTCTGCGTTTTATTTCCCTCAGTGGTAAACAGAATAATAATAGTGCCTACTTATAGAGTTACTGTGAGGATTCAGTGCAATGATGTACATAAAGTACTTAGTCTAATATAAGTCCATGTCCAATAATTATTATCCATTATTACTACATGAAATATCATTTTATTACATTGAATTGGTTATGTTTGTAAATGTTCCATTTACCTTTTGCCAAATTTTCTCACACTTGCACGTTTTAAGGTGGAGTGGGAAATAAAGGTATGAATGTCCCTTAGTACCATCAAGCTTTATATATGTGCATGCCAACCCCAGGGCACACATACATTAATAGTACAGTACACCACTAAGATAAGATGACATGTTCTGTGGGCCACACACTGTTCTAAGTGTTTCACGAATACCAACTATTAATAGTTCAGTCTTGCTAACAAACTTATGAGGCTGGGGAAACAGATTAGAAAACTAAGACATAGGCAGGAGCATTTGACTTAAAAGCACCAAAAAAAAGTAACAGAGGCCAGAAGTTAACAAAGGCAGTTTGGCCACCATACTGGAGGCTTTAACCAGCACTCTGCGCTGCCTCTTACAGTCCCGCTCAGAGACACACCACACAGGGGCCTGGCTGCTTGCCTGAAATGTGGATGCTTAGACCAAGATACTAGTTAGGTCAAGTTAAATAGTTTTGAAGACAAACTGGGTTTCATACAGTGAGTACCTCTGTTCTGCTGCCACCTGTGTTACAGGTTCTTGCTTCTAGTTGTGAGGACTGCTGAATCTTTATCTACCACTAGAAGAAAAAATATCCCAATTCACATTTCATCATTCCCAGGTGTAAGAAGTACCATTATTTCATCTGAAATCTGAGACATTATTTCATTGACTAGATTCTCCCCCTCTTTGTCTTAAAACAGCCTGTCATTTTCCTAGTCATCATCAGGCCTTTTTCTAAGCCTCCCTTTGTCAAGAATTCCTCCACATCACATCCCTCTGTTCTGCTCCCCTAGAGGGAGAAACAAAATAAGAACAAAACCCTCTTTAGTATTATAAAATAAACTTCAAAAGAAAATCCATCCCCAGGGAGTAGAGTAATACAGTAATATCTTACTTTGGGGATCTATTTTCCTTCTCTAGGACAAAGCTCTCCTATCATTTTAGTTCAGAGTACATTGCTCCTCTTTATATTACCACCTGCATGGCTCTGTGCACTTTCAGTGCCAAGAAGCATGAGAAGATTTTATAACAAGAGTAATTGTAATAGGATTTAATCATGTTGTCAGCAGCAAAAGGGCCAGCAACCTTAATGATAATGTTAGAATAGAGAGCCGTGGAAATGGTATAAGTAGGTAAAATAGTGTAAATTGAAGTTGCCCTATGACTGTAATATACACTGTAATAGCCATTCAAAGCCAGGCACCATAAAAATGAGTCCAGCATCTATAAGGCATTAAACATTAAGCAAGCCTCTGAAAAATAAATCCAAAACCTCAAAGGATGCCGTCATGTTAAAATCCAGTCTGTTAGCAAATTGACTTATAATGCATTAGGAACATTTCAAGAATCAACAGTGAAACAAAAGGAAGGATTACAATTTACAAATAACTAGATCTAAGTTTTGAACAAATTAAACTTCATGATATTACTTCACCTTTCTAGATTGTGTGGGTAGAATGGAACCCTGAGTTTAGATGGCAAAATAGATAAAGATTCATAATCATTTGGCAAATGCTTTAAGCGACTAAAAGTCTGGGATGAGCCTAATATCAGGTTGGATCAGGAAGCTATCACTTGTAGATTTTCTATAGGTTCTTCAAGGGTGAACCTGTGCATTAAATAATACTGACACTGTTTATTCCAGTCCTTTCTAAAGAATATGGCAAATGTTAATTTGTCAACTTCCACAATACCTTTTTGGGATAACATGAAAAACAGTATTAATAACAGTTTTGGTTCATAGAATTTTTTTAAATCTGAAAATCCCTAAAGACCTCAGAAACATTAATAACATGAACAAAAGTCCTAATAATAATACTAGCTGGATCTCAAATAGAAAAGATTACTAACATCATTTTGTAGATGCCGAGATTTAGTCACATATAGGCTAGGAAAATTGCCTCAGACTACAGAAGCAGTCACCGGCCAAGCCAGCAATAGAAATCAATGCTTTTTGATTCTCATGTCCCCATTCCAGACACTGTACTACTTCTCATAGAAGCAAGAGGCATTACTTGGAAGAAACAAGATCTTTACTTTTGAATGTAACATTTTGCCTTCACAAACCTATTGAAAACTATCTAGAACTCCCTCCTTACCTACATCAGTTATCTTCAGCACCTTTCCACCTTAGAATCAGATCCAATACAAAAATTGCATTTCACTTCAGATTAGGGTCTTTCTACTAATCTAGACTGATAACATATATTTTCAGAAATTTCATTCCATCTAGAATAGTCATATAGATATTCCAAATCTGCTTTGGAGATATCATTTTATTCTGCTAAATGATTTATAAAATTTCATTCTGGGCTTAAGAATTAGAAATTGCTTAGAGGTTCACTTCAGATGTCTATTTCAGGTATCAATACAAATTTAGTAATGGCTTTTACTGTTCCCACAGTTAAGTGTTTACACTTTTAACTTTAATAAGATTAGGAATGGTTTGATTGTCTTTCACCACACCTAGACTTGGAGGCTTTATTGAATTTGAAACTTGCAAAAACAGTGGACAAAAAAAAATTATAATTCATTAGATGATATCATTAAATAAGAATTTTTTTCCTACAAACTGTTGGTAAATATTTACTTCAAGCTTGATTTGTGTTAAATTCAACATGTACTGAGTGTCTGATCTCTTTAGAGCAGATAAAAATCCACTCACAGTCAACTAACTAGTTTCCTCTTCAGTTATAGATCTTGACGACTCTTAGTATTTCCCCCTTAGAACTGCTTTCATGAAATGATAGGAGCTTTTCAGCTTTACTTTTGAAGGAAGGTGATGCTTTGCTTCCCTTTCATATTTGTCTAAAAGCACTTTTGCCAGCAAGTCAGCATGTGTACTATATGTGAACTTTTCTACAGAGTCTCCTAAACAAGGTGGAAAAAAAATCATTAGTAGTCCAGATTTCAATCTTCTGCACAGCTCAGGTAACAATAAATGAGTAATTTGCCGCCCTTCACTTTGGCAAGCTGATGCCTAATGATTACTGAGGGACAGGATAATGGTACCATAGTGATTACACTATGTTTTTCTAACCACTTTCAAGGCCTTTGCTTTCAGACCTGCCCTAATGAAAAGAAAGCTCTGAAATTGGGCCAGGTCTTTATTAAAAATGTTCTGACAGGCTCTGCTTAGATAAAATGTATTCACTTCTCAGATTTGAATTTTCTTCAGATTTGGAAGGCATGGGCTGGAGAGTAGATCTGATTGCCTGAACACTTTCATAATGAGGAAATGAGGTCTTGGCTAATTCCACAAGCCACTGGAAAGATTTATTTAAACAAGATATGATGATAACCTATCTCTAGATAGTAAACTGGCTCAGGGAGAACTATGCAAGACAAGGAGCAGAAAATCAAAAAATCTGGTCTTTGCTGTTGTTATGAGTTACTGTGTGATCTTATGAAAATCAATTAATATTCCTGAGTTTCTCGGTCACTGTAGACAGAGTTAGCACAGCTGTCAGTCATTGATATATAGATGAATGAGTGATAATGATAGATAAGAATACAAATAGAGTTACTGTGACAGAAACCACTGTGCATGCAGTGGTAGCTGTAACTATTGCCTTTTAAAATGTTATATGCAAGAAAACATGCTGACAACATTTAACCAACTTCCAGTACATTCTGCACAGTGCTGCCAGAGCTTTCTTTCCAAAACATACTATGCAACAACACAACTATAATGCTTCCCCAGTACCCAGTGTTTATCTGAGGATGGTTTACTTGATAATCATATGGGCAACTTTAAAAATTCTGATTATTCTGCTTCCCTCCTAATTCGGGGTGTGTGTGTATGTGTGTGTGTGTGTGTGTGTGCATGTGCATGTATATGTGTGTAGGTAGGGAAGAGTAGGAGATAGGGGTACAGATAACAAATTTATATTTGTAAATAATCTTCTTCAGGTCATCTGTGTTAAATTAGGTTTGGGAACTATTGACTCTGGCATAGATCCCAAACCCTTTGGATTACTAAAGATCCTTTACTGAAGGAAGGTTTAAAAAAACTACTATAAGACACTAGGCTGTGGTAGAAAAATGAAGCGATGTAAAAATGCAGAGGACAAAGCCTGTAAGAGGAGGCCTGGAAGTTACAACCCACATAGAGGATATAAAATGAGTTATGGGCACATTTGAGGAGTGAAGTAAAAAGTGCATATATGGGAAAAGTGATGAGTTTAGTGTGTTCTGAGTTTGGGGTGCACACAAAAGACGAAAGTGGCAACAATTAGTAGAGAGACGGAATTAGAGATCTGGAGCTCAGGGAAAGGTTCTTGGTAAGAGACATTGTTTTGAGAGTTGGCAATAACAGGTATGGATTTTAAAAAATAATAAGGAACGTAGTTGAGGATTGAACTTTGAGGAACTCCAACATTAAGGGTGGGCAGAGCGTGAGAAATGGAGGAGGAGGTGACTGAAAATAAGTTGCCAGAGAATTAGAAAAGAGGTGTCACAGAAGTTGGAGGAGGGGTTGAGAATGCTGCATCTTCTAGAGGCTCAAGGAGGATAAGACTGAAAAAAAAAAAAAAAACCGTAGTAGGTTTGATAGAAGCCCATTTATTGGTGTGTGTTGGCAGGTATGTTGCTGCATCACAGTAGGATGTGAATGGGGATGAAGGGTATTTACATTCTAATGTATTATTTAAAGCAACTTGGTTATGAGGGAAGAAAAGAGATATAGTGGTAGTTAAAGGATCAAAGGTAGACTTTTTAAGATAGAAGAGAGTTATACGTATTTCTTTTTTTCTTTTTTTCTTTTTCCTTTTTTTTTTTTTTTTTTTTTTTTTGAGTTTTTTTTGAGACAGGGTCTTGCTCTGTCACCCAGGCCGGAGTGCAATGGCAAGCTCTCGGCTCATTATAACCTCTGCCTCCTGGGCTCCAGTGATTCTCCTGCCTCAGTCTTCTGAGTAGCCGGGACTACAGGTGTGCGCCACTGTGCCCAGCTAATTTTTGTATTTTTTTTGTAGAGATGGGGTTTCCCCATGTTGTCCTGGCTGTTCTTGAACTCCTGAGCTCAGGTGATTCAGAAACTTGGGCATATTTCTATGATAAGGAAAAAGAGCAACCGAGAGGGGGAGATGAGGATAAAGAAGAGAAGAGAAAATTAATTGAATGAGGTCGTCAAGGAGATGAGGTAGGAATGGATTCATAGCACAAGTGTACATTTGGTCATGGAAAGTGAGAGAGATGTCCCTTCTTCTAAGGATCAAGGTAGAATGGCAATGTAGATAAAATTCTCATTTTAGATGTTCTGGTATGAATGGGGAAAGCTTGAGTAGGGCCTTGTGAACAGCAGTGACATTTGGAGTCGTTGCTCTGCAAATTAGAGAACTGGTTGTGAGATTCTATGCCATATTAATAATCCCCTTGCAGTTAAAGAGTATACAAATAAAAGAACCCAAATATCATCGGCTGTGCAGTTTTCTCTAGCAGTTCTCAGCATGGGAATAAGTACAATAGATTCAGAGTTGGGTTTTTTCAAGGGGTAAAGGAATAAGATAAGATGAGAAAGATAGTAAGAATGAAATTGGAGATTATGATTCTGAGCATTAGACTGGAAGTGTGAGCCTTACGAAGGAAGAACAGAAGTGAAAACCCTTAAAGTTCAGGAGGTAAAGGAATTGAAGTGTGAGACAAATAGTTGGTGTGGAATGAGGCCTAAACTGAAGGTCACTATGATGTGCGACCTTGACATGGCAAAATCAGGCGGGCCTCAAATGACCTCACCACAGGCTCTCCTGCACACTCTGCTCTCATAGAAAAGATCCCCCACCCAAAACCCCCTCCTCATGGGAAATAGGCACAGTTCTTATTTATCATTGAGTAGTGGGCTTTAGTTCCCTGCCAGCCCACAGTTATTCAAACAGCCAATCGCATCCTCCTGTGGTAACCAAAGGACACTTCATATTCTTGATACTACAAAGTCTACCTCCTAATGCCCTCAGTGGTTCACTCTGTTGCTAAATGTAACGTCGTGTGGCCTGGCAGGGTGCTGGGTGTCCTCCTCCCCTGAGCTATGAGTACGGAAACTGCTGTCCATCTCACCTGTTTAGTTTGGGATGTCATGTGTTTATCTAGCCTCATTTCCTAGAATGAGAATCCTCCCCTAACCTCACCAACAAGGGGAATAGGCGATCATTAAAACAGCTGCATATGTAGTTCACCTGGACACTTAAGTTATCATAGTGTCATGACTTGGGCAAGAGGAAAATTGCAAGTCAAAGGCTAAAGTTTTAATAAACATTGAGAAGTAGTTTTGAGGCTGGTAGAGGCTTAAAGATCAGTGCAGGCAGAGGGTGAAGAGCCAGGTGACATGAGCCAGGTGACATGAGCATGTGCCTAAGGCCTAAAATTGTCAGCAACTGCTGACCTTTATGCTTTCCAAGTTGAGACATGTGGGAGAGTTGTAGGGATGTAGGGAAAAAAAGACCGATGTCTTGAGTGACAAAACTCTGGCAGATGTTATAGTGGACACTAGCCATGATAATTCATTTAAATATTCCCAAATAAAATAAGACAGATATTATTACCTAGTTTTATCAGATGTGGGAGCCAAGACCAAAGAAATAAAGAAATTGAGAAAGAGGCACTAGATTAGAATCCACATCACCTAAGTTGCAATACTTTACCACTGTGATTCCGTCAATTCTCATCATTAAACATTCTATTTTGAGATCTGTTGTGTTCAAAATTCTATTTTCGACACTGAAGATACAGGACATCAGGGGATACAAAGATTCTTGCCCCCAAAGAGCCTACAACATAATGGGAAACATTGCCTTAGTCATGCCTCCAAAAGAAGCAATAATTTATGCCAAAAGAATTTTTTAAAAATTGGTGATGTGGGGCCTGTCTTTACTGCATACTAGCTTATAAGTTATTTTCAAACCTAGTGTAATCCTTTTGCCAAACATGAGAAGAGGGATCACTTTTACCAGTGAATATAGAAGCATCTATATTTAGTCACCCTTTTGTTTTTGGATCTTCCACCAGCCCATACAACCTAAAGCTGTGTCTTTTCTGTAATAAGCAGTCTAGCTACAGGGATTGTATGTGGTGCTTTAAGAGTCTTATGATTTTTTATTATCCCTTTGTGACAGCTTTTTCAGAGTTATGCAAATGGTATGCCAAGTGTAGTAGACTGAAATTTCTTCCATTTTATCTCTGTCCAAATAGAAGTTGCCTCATCTGCATATAACAGTTCCCTTTGCAACTCAGTTGTAGTAGAAAATTGGAAGTCATTTGTATTTGCATTTCCTGGGGATACAGACAAGAGCAGATGCCAATAATGGATGTCATAATTTGCTGCCTTCTCTTTGCTGCCTATAAATCTTTGAATATTTTTCCTACAATAGCAAGTAAAGAGATTCAGTGAGCATAATGGGGAGAGGGAGATGTAAATCTCAGCAGTGGTGGTGGATTCCAGCTATGAATATTTCAGAAACAAGACACTCCCTTTAAATGAAACACTAATGCTTGTTAAGATGCTCCTAGGCCTGATGCGCTTTTGATTTCACTTAATAACCCTGACTCCTGGCTGCACAACACTAGATCCTGGTTGGTAGATTCTGAAGAAAATCTTTGCTCCTCTTGTAATTTCAAACGCTGGCCTTCTTGTGGTGTCAATTCTTGATTACCTACACACTATACCAGAGATACACAGTCATTTACAATTTACAATTTAAATAATTTATATTTGGTTTTGAAATGAATTCACTGAGATACAAAAAGTCTCACCCCCCTACACACACACACACACATATAAACATGCACACTCACCCAAACTCACTCTCACATACTTAGCCTTGAGTCCTTCCTTCTCTGAACATTTTTTAGTAGGTTGTGACTGAACATTTTTTAGCAGGTTGTGACTCACTGAGTGATGCTGATTATCTGAATATCAATATGAAAAGAAAACATTTTTACTCAAATTATGAGTCTTCAATATAGATATATCAAAATGGAACACTATGCCACGTGTCATTTTGTATTTTTCTCATACCTTATACCCTACAAATAATAAGTTGAGTTGATTTAAAATTATCCAAATTTCTCTTTCTCTAACTCACTTTGACACTTTTTTTACCTATATTATTTTAAACTTAAACCTTTACATGCCACATTCTTTCAGAAATTTGGAGCCCATAGCAAAACTACCTTGCTTACACAGGTTTTTTCATTATTGTTATACTTAAAGTTCTGGGATACATGTGCAGAACATGCAGATTTGTTACATAGGTATACACATACCATGGTGATTTGCTGCACCCATCAACCCATCATCTACATGCTATCCCTTCCCTATTCCCCCCATCCCCTGACAGGCCCCAGTGCGTGATGTTCCCCTCCCTGTGTCCATGTATTCTCACTGTTCAGCTTCCACTTATGAATGAGAATATGCTGTGTTTGGTTTTCTGTTCCTGTTAGTTTGCTGAGAATGATGGTTTCCAGCTTTATCCATGCCCTTGCAAAGGACATGAACTCATCCTTTTCTATGGCTGCATAGTATTCCATGGTGTATATGTGCCACATTTTCTTCATCCAGTCTATCATTGATGGGCATTTCGATTGGTTCCAAGTCTTTGCTAATGTGAACAGTGCTGCAATAAACATATGTGTGCATGTGTCTTACACAGTGTTTTTTATGGTTGGTTTTTAACCTACCAAAAATACAGTCTTTCTATAAGATATCTATTATTACTCCAGTGAGATATTTAAATACTTTAATTGGTATAAATATTGTAAACTAACCCCAGTATACCTCATTAAGTAGCTGTATTCACTGATATTACCGTCAGGAGAAATTGGCAGGCTATTAACTCAAATAATCCAGAAAGAAAAACTGAAAAGAAACTAAATAAAAATTAACACCTAGTAGATGAGTATTTGATTCTGAATCCAAATCCTCTCCAAATTTGAACTCAGTGAACTTGTTGACTGACTACCTTGGCTACTGTGTTCTCAGCCTAATTATTCTTTTCTCTTCCTTAAAAGACAATTGTCATCTTCATGACAAACTCTTTTCTAATTCTTCAGAAAAGAGTTTCTCATTCCTCCTATAGTAGAGCTGTTGGTGCCCTGCCCAGCTCTCTTTTAGAAGTCCAGAGCATCCAGCCCTCAGTTGTTATCAGTATTGGCTGCTAACAGCTCACATACAGTTGACCTATTTTCCTGAGAAATGTACCTGATTAACAGGAACTCAAGAGCCCTTTCACCCAAAATGTTTGAAATCCCAAAGTGGGATCAGGCTGAGGCTAGACTTCTGCTACATGTTTGCAGGAGATGCTTCATCCCCTGCCCTATTCTGCTTTCCTTACTAATGTAAGGACTATCCTGAGGAACTTCCTCATTAAATCATTTGCACATAAATCCCTGTCTCTGACTCTGCTTTTAGGAAACCCAATCTAAGACAGTTGGTGCCAGGGATGATTCTAGAAAGTCATCTTTACAAATGGGACTCTGGAGTTAAATCATTCACTATCCAGATAGCAACAGAGACTTGATTGCTGGTGGTTAGTAGTGTATTGATCATTCCTGACGTGCTGTAGTAATACAAACGCTCAGAGTTTCATCTCTAGTGATCTTGGATGAGATACAGATGGACTTAGGTTGTGTCATGTTCCTGTTGCTTATGAGTTTCAGAGTAAATAATAACTATATAATTTGTGGTATTTGGTAGCTGTTGTTAAGTGCCGTTAATGCCTTAAGGAGAGAAAATGACAAGCTTAGACTCACTCACCAATTTAAGGTAAATCATGCTTCTTTGGTCACATTTAAAGAGACCCACATTTCTTCTTGCCAAAGTGCAGACAGAGCTGACAACCAGGTCCAGACTCATCTAGGATATGAATTCGGCCTTTTTAAAATTTCTCCCATTCTCAATTAAGTCCTGTGCCTGATTGTTTATCAAATCTGGGCTAGTCTGTGCTTTTATTCTTTTAATCTCAATGAGAAAAAACATTCCAAGACATACAACTATGTGCAATTCAATGCATGCAATTCTCAATCAAATGTAATTTCCAAGTAACATTTAGGTCTTTCTCTTTTTGTTTTCAGCTCTACACCTGAAGGTGGTGAAATTCAACCAAAGAACTTGTGCTGGTCTCAGGAGCTATTGATCACTTTGTGACTAGGAGAATATACTGTGTACTCCTCCAGCATATAGGAAACCCTCTAAAGTAGATGAATTAAGGTTTTTGTTTTGTTTAGTTTGGTTTACAATATCTTTTGATGGTTAAATCCCACTAAGCTTTTTTCCATGGAGAAATCCCATTGGATTTTCTTTTGCTTTGTTTAGGAAAAATGGCTCCTACTTCTTCCAAAATAGTTAAAGAATACATACCAAAATGAGTAAGTCCTAAACAAAGATTTGCAAATGTTCTTCATGTTTTTCTGGGAAAATCTCAGACTTTGGTTTGCCAAGTTCACAGTGGATATTTCCCATCTACTCCTTCAGATTCACTCCCCACGTTCCCTCCTTTCTCTGTGACCTAGGGCTATGATCTGTATGGGCCATGCTCTAGCTTCTAGGTGAATTAATGCAATGGGAATGCAATCACAGGAGCCTTGAGAGTGGTAGTAGTGTGAGAACAGGGTATTTATTTATCCAGCTACCTCCCTGCTGGTTTCCATTCACAGTGACTGCTCTCCTCTGCTAGAAGCCACAGGTTCTATCAGGTGACCCTCTCCTCTAACTGTCTGGAGATTCTAGTAACTACTCTGGTCCTTTTGTCTTCAGGCTGAGGGTGGTATTGGCTCCACATTGTCCTTAGCTCTGGAAGTGTGCACCATCTTTTACTGGTTACCTAAACTCTGCTCATACATTGGTAACCAGCTTTTTTTTATTTTTAATTTTTGTGGGTATATAATAGGCATATATATTTATGGGGTAATTGAGATATTTCCATATAAGCATGCAATGTGTTACTCACATCAGGGTAAATGGTTATCCTTCACCTCAAGCATTTATCCTTTGTGTTACAAACAATCCAATAATACTCTTTAAGATATTTTAATGTATAATTAAATTGTTATTGACTATTATCATTTTATCATGCTATCAAATATTAGTTCTTAAACATTCTTTCTCTTTTTTTTGTACCAATTAATCACCCTCACTTCCCCACAAACCCCTCACCACCCTTCCTAGCCTGTTAACCATTCTTAAACTCTCTATCTCAATGAGTTCAATTATTTTAATTTTTAGCTCCCCCAGAGAAGTGAAAACATGCAGTTTGCCTTTCTGTGTCTGGCTTATTTCACTTAACGTAATGTCCTCTGGTTCTATCCATGTTGTTGCATATGACAGGATTTCGTTCTTTTCTATGACTGAATAGTACTCTATTATGTATATTTACCATAGTTTCTTTATCCATTCATCTGTTGATGGACACTTCCAAATCTTTGCTATTTTAAATAGTGTTGCAATAAACGTGAAACTGCAGATATCTTTGATAACCAGCTTCTTTATTAAACTCACCTACAGTGTCCTTATTTGAGTGTGCCATGTCTTTCCTCTTGTGACACTGATACGTGGGTTTAAGATCAAAGGGTACAATTTATTAGTAACCTCTGTCTTAAAAAAAAGTACATAACTTTACATGGCAGGTGTCAGAAGTTTCAGCCCTCAAACTGGAATTTTTCTCAAAGTTACTGTCAACTTAATGAAACATTACTAATGCAGGTATCTTTTTTTATTATTAGTGACATTAAATATTTTTTCATATATTTATTAAATATATGTATTTTTAGTAATTTGCTTATAACCTCTTTCCATAGGAATGTTTATCTTTTAGTAATTGATAAAAGTTATTTTTTGTTTTATAAGATTATTAACCCATTGTATTATTACACATGTTACAAAATTATCCCTAGTTTTCTGTTTATCTTTCAATCTTTTCTTTTTAAACTGTATGTTATTTATATTCCTTAATGGTTTCTGTGTTTTATATCTGAGTTAAAAATGTCTTACTTATTCAAAGATCACAAAAATTCTCTTCATGTTTTATTTTCACAAATTTATGTTTGGTTTTTTTCACATTCTGTAGTAATACACCTGGAATTTTATTTTCTGGAAGGAGATAGGAATGGAGCTTTATTTTTCTATTTGGCTAATGTATGAACTCCTTGAAAACCTCTGGTTACGAGTTAAATGGAGAATCTTTAATAATATTTAGGCACTATGAACAGTACTTTTTGTTTTGGGTTTTGTTTTGAGAGGAGGAAGGTACTGAAAATTGCCACTAGCTTGAATACTACAAGATTAGAGGACATCAGATTTCTTTAATTGTCTATTGTACAGTAGATCATATTAGCCAATTTTCTTTTAAAAATTATTTCTTCTGATTTATTTGGAGCTATCTGGTTGCAGAGCTTCCCAGTTATTTTGTGGAGGCAGGAGGCAAGTACACTTTTAAAGTTACCCACACATTTTATTCCTTGATCTAAGGATTATTTGTCAGAGTTTTCATTGAAACTAGGTAAGAAGGAAAAGAGACTAAGAAATATAATGCTTTTTAAATACTTTGGAAAGGCCAGCTTATCAACCATTTACTATCTCATCCAGGGCTCTGGGTTTAGCTTCACATTCATGGGGAGGCAACAGCCATTCTCCACAAGTCTCACAGAGGGACTGTGAAAGTGAAGTAGAAAAAATTGGAGATATTCTCAGAGTACCTACAAAACAGGTGTTAACGGAGAAATGACAAAAAAAAAAAAAGATATTTGAAACAATTAAAACAAACAAGAAATTGGTATCTTAGAAAAGTGTTTTCCAGCTTCTTTCAAGTTATAGTACACTTAGAAAATTATAATATCTGTATGGCACACTGGGATAAATGAACAACGTTGCCCATAGATAGCTAGCCTAGGAGGCCCTTCCTGCCCCTGCTCCCCAAGGGCTGGGGGAATCAACATTGCCACACACCTGTAGAACCTACCACAGTGCCCAGTGTGCTGACACTCAGCGATTAGAAATCCCTGCTCAGTAGGATCCTTAAAAGATATGTGCATTATCAAATTTATTAGATATTGCCAAATTTCTCACTAAAGGTTTTATACCTTATACTTTCATATTTGTCACTCTTAGAAGCAGTATATGTCAATTGCCATTGGTTCATATTCATGCCAACCCTTGGCACTATCAGATTTTAACTTTTGCCATTTGGCTGAGGTAAAATATGTTATTGTGGTTTTAATTTGCATTTTCTTCTGCCAGTCTACAGTTTATCTTTTCTATTTGCATACCGTGTAGTCTTTTAATGAATACAATTTTGAACTTAATGTAGTAACATTCATCAACACTTTCCTTTTGAAATGTATTTTGTTTTGTTTAAGAACTCCTCTGCTACCTCAAGTTCAGAAAATATTGTCCAACATTTTCTTTCTACGAGGTTAAAAGTTTTGCTTTAGCATTTAGTTCTTTGATCCACAACAATTGAATTTTTGTGGGGATGATATAGTATGAAGTAAAGGTATGCATGCTTTGTTTTTCTTTTTCTCTTAAATTCCTACATACTGTAGGATATTAAGTTAGGGTCTGGCCAGGAAAACAGAAACCATGCCAAGTATTTCACACAAAAGTCATTTACTTCAGGAAATTTAGTACAAAACTCTTGAAATAGCAGGAGGAGAAATAATGAGAGCGTTTTCTGCAGGAACAAAAATGAAGAGATGATGCAGAAAGATAAGGAAGGTGTTAATGTTCCTGGGATCAAACCCACAAATCTAAAACTGCTGTTGCACTCCTGGGCATACTACCACTGCTACAACACAAATTTAAAGTTAACGCCCCCAACATTGCTCATATAAAATAACAGATAAAAGGATAAGGAATTTTTTTATTAATACATAGTTTATTAAAACAAGCAAGGAGTAACATATGTTTAGACGCACAGTGCTTTTTTCTGCAATTGGCCATTAGACCATAGATGAAATTTACAACTTCTGTCTTCTACTACCAGTTCTATGTTCTCTTTGTCCTAACCTTAGCATTTCAGTTGGTTGGAGTTTTTTTTAATCTGCTTGGGTGACCCAAACTTTCATTCTTAGAAACCTGAGTTTTTAGTGGTCTGGGCACTAGTATTTCTTTCTTTCTTTTGTTCTATTCTCTACTTAACATGTTTTTATATGCTTCATTCTCTTTTTCCTCTTCTATTCCCATTTTTATTGATTGAGGTTTTCTTATCCCCAATCCCCTCTACTTGCATGGATATTGTATATTCTTTTTCTATTCTTTAAGGAACTATTTTAATTTTTTAAACATGCCTGCTTGACATAATAATGTCTAAATAAAATACTTTACCAGACTCTCCTCAAATAAAATGCCTTAGAACTATTAATACCAATCATTATCACTCCAATTTGCATGTTATTTTCATTGAGTATTTAAGTCTCTACATGTTTTCCCCTTCCCAAATTAATTATCATTACCATTGTTGATTCATGTAGTCAATGCTTTATCTACTATTTATCACTTTATTTGCTCACTTTTCTTTCATCTCAGTTTTTCTTTACTGAATCAATGTCCTTCTTGATAAAGAGTATTAATTAAAAATTCCTGCGGTGTGGATCTATTGATAGTAAATGCAACTCATTTATATTTGTGAGAATGTCTTTTTAAAATTCCATTCCTAAATGATATTAAATCAGCATAAAATATTCATTTTATGAGAATTTAATTTTTTCTCAGCTTTCTAAGGAGGAGAACTCACTGTTTTCCCTTTTTAAATTATTGCTATTGAGAAATCAGGCATGTTTTTAATTGTCGATGGTAGTCTGTCTCTTGTCTTGCTTTAAAAAGTATTTGACTTTGATGCTCTAGAGGCAACTTGGGAATTATGGGACTTCTTGAATCTGAGGACAGGAGTATTTTATCACTTCTGGAAAATAACCATTTTAATAAATAGACTCTCCCTCATTCTCGTTTTCCTCTGAAACTTCTTTATAATTTATGTAGGACTTTCTCATTTTACCTCAATGTCTCTTAATCTTTCATATTTTTTCATTTCTTGACCTCTGTATATTTCTGTGAACTTTCTTCAATTTTCAAATTTAACTTTCTGTTCACTAATCCTTTCTTCATCCATGTCATTTTTAAATTTCAGTGACCAGATTTTTTATTTCTACAAGTATGTTTTGTTCCTTTTTTTTTTTTTTTTTTAATTTGCCTGGTCCAACTTTTTTCACTAGCAATCATGTTTTATTATGTTCAATATAAATTAGAGGGAATAACATAGCTAATTAGGACCAGATATAAAGAAAATGAACATCCTTAAAGCAAACACACAAGTGCCTTTTAAATTCTTTTAAACAACAACCCTGGGGCCAGGCGCAGTGGTGCATGCCTGTAATCCCAGCCCTTTGGGAGGCCAAGGCGAGCTGATCACTTGAGGTCAGGAGTTCAAGGCCAGCCTGGGCAACGTGGTGAAACCCCGTCTCTGCTAAAAATACAACAATTAAGCTTGCACCTATAATCCCAGCTACTCGGGAGGCTGAGGTGGGAGAATTGCTTGAATCCAGGGGGCAGAGGTTGCTGTGAGCCCAGATCATGCCACTGCACTCTAGCCTGGACAACAGAGCCAGACTGTGTCTCAAAAAAACAACTGCCAACAACAATGGAATTACCTTCTAGGATGCTTTTATACTTTAACTTTTTTAAAATAGTAAATTTTGAAGATTTTTACATATCAGCATATATAGGTCTAGTTTTTCTAAATTGCTGCAAAGTATTCTGTGTATTTTGATAGTATTAATTTCTTAGACTTTTTATTTTTTCCTCTATTTATTGTAATCAAGTCTGAACATTTTGTGGTGTGTTTTGATTTTTAATTATCTGAAGCTCCTAGGGTCTAATTTGCTCTTTTTGTGATTGCAAAGTTTTGATGTAACCTTTTCTTTCCTGTCTAGATCCCAAGTCAACTCAACAAGGTTCTCATTTCACTTTGCTAGTGGACAGATTTCTCCCTATCTACCCTTTCCCATAGGGCAGAGCCCTTTATGTGTCCTGGCTTTATGAATGTGTCTGTGAAGTGAGAGTTTGCCATTCCAACTCCCCAACTCAAGCAGTTCCAAAGCCTTGTCTTTTGGGCCATCATGTTCATTCAACTCCCTTGAATAGCAAGACTGACTAATACTCCTCCCAACTCCCAACTCAAGCTGACAAAGTGTCAGCATCCATTTACTAATCTGTCTTTCCATTTTCTCCTTGCTTTTAGCCCCAGGGGATTTTACATACTTCTTTGTGAGTTTAGCTATGCGTTTTAAATAATGCTGATTATATTTTTATCCCATACTTACAGGTGTTTGCAGTAGGATTTTCAGGGTCTTAGTCTGTCATATTGCTAGACATAGACTTTCTACTGTGTCATCACTTAGCCTTAGAAATATCTGGCTGCCACTTGTCTTACTAACTTCTCTCTAATCCCAGACACTTTTGCCTTTATGTGTTCTCTCCAGTATGCTTAAGTAAAGGGAGGCCTAATTTAAGTCTGAGACTCTGACATGGAGAGTGATCTCCTTGTCTGAATTTCAAAGAATGCCAAGGACACCTCTGGCAAATGTTTTCATACTTCCTCAGCTACTTTCCCTTCTCTCACATGACAATCACTCAAGGGCATTCCTATTTTAATCTCAAGTCCGATGTATATTTTATAATTACATTCAAGACAATCATCAGTTTACTAATCTTTCAATTTTCTACAAGGTAGTAGATATAGCAAGTGACTAGAGTAAAACAACCTGGATTATAGTTTAAGCTCTGCCACTAAATTGCATGACCTTGAGTTAAATTATTCTACCTCTTAGTGCCACTATTAATCTTTATCTATATGAAACCCTCACACTGTAAATGTGTATGATCATGTCATTCCAGAACTTACTTCTAAGAATTTATTCTAGCTACCAGAAAGTACAGAATGATTAAAAGCTAAAAGGTTTTATGTTTTTAAGTTTATCTAATCATAATTTTTCAAGTCATTCATAAAAGTTGAATTAAATAACTCTTAGTATTTGTTTTTCTTTTTTGTTTGTTTGTTTTCCTCAACTCAGGGAAAAAAAGAGCTATTAGATAGATTTAAATTATTTAGGACAAGAAAATGTACTGACATTATTTGAATAGGAAAAGTCTAGGAAACTGGAATTGTAAGTGTCTAGGTTATATGAACATCTGGAGTTGATTATTCTAACCCAGAGCATAGTTGAAGGAATTAAATATAGTCACAAAGCATGTATTTCAAGAACTAACTATGGTGTCTCATTCTTTGCAGTACTTCAATATTTCAGCTAGTCTCTGCTTACCCTGTCTTCTCCTACATGTACACTTACCCTTATTCTCACAATCCAGATGAGCCCGGAAATATTAAACAGAAGTTACTAGAGAAGATCTCAGAAACCTGGCTGCCCTAGATGCTAAGGGCTACTTGCAATAGTTATGATTTGTGCACATATTTTTCCAGGGCTAGAGCACTTTCTTTAGTAAGAATGCTGGGAAGGACATTTGTTAGTCTTTCTGCTCCTGGCCTTCTGGTAACCGTAACATTTCAAAAGTGAATCACTCTTTACATTTCGCCTACCAACATTTAAATGGGTCCATTTTGTACTTTAACCAGTGATGAATGAGATAATTTTATCTTTAATTTTCTTTAGCAGCAATAAAGGACCTCACAGCCTGTGATACAATTTCCTCAACAGCACTGATAGCATTTTCTAGACTCTGGAGGCCTTGAGTTGCTAGTAGGGAAATGTACCTCCCATAGACTTCCAGTAGATGGCAGGTACAGCACTTCAAACCTCTCATAACATGAAAATACCCAACAGCTCAACACATAAAAACACTGTTACCGTGTTTTAAATCTCAAGTGCAGTGAAAAAGAGTGAGTAAAACTTTTGTTTACAGATCTAGTATCATATTATCGTATAAGTATCTTCTTATTTTTGTCTTCTACTAAAAATACAAATGCAACAAATGAAAATATATCAGGGAATGCCTGCAATTCCAGATTGCAAATTAAGCATTTAAATGTTGAATAATATAATCACCATGTTATAGATGTTAATTAAAGTGCTTAGTGAACAAAGATACATTTAGCAATTTTTAAATATAAATTTTGGAAGATGAGAAGCTATTGTTTTATAGCAATTATTGTTTAATAGGCTTCCATTTACATTTTATTTATTCTTTTTTTACAGATTCATAGACGGTGAGAGTACAAATGTAGATAGATACATACATACAAGGATAAATTTCTTAATCTGTTTCTTTGTTTTCTTTGAATAATTAATCCCATAGTGTTTCCTACAATTTACTATAGAAATACATTTCTACAGTGGATTTGGAAAGAAGTGCCTCTGTGTAATCTATGGTAAGAAACAAAAAGGAATGTATAGGCAGGCCTCTTATAAATAGGAAATAAGCTCTTAGACCATACATCAACTGAATAGCAAGACAGATGTTTATTCTGAGATGAATGACTGTAAAAGCTGCAAAATATTCCATTACACGTTCTTGTACATGCTTTCATTAAGAATATGTTCAAGTGAAACATATCTAAAATATCTAGAGCTTTCAGAGATATTTTATGAACTCAGTAAAATCCTTTCAAAGGATTTAAAAATAGTTTTAATTTCAACATATGTTTTGACTGTCTTATAAATTTGTCATATCTCTGTTATGCAGAAGTTGCTCACTGTGACTGGTATGACTGAGACTCAGCCAAAGTTGTATCTACATTACTTAAGATTACTTGGTTTATCGCAATACTACATATTTTAATTATTTTATTTATCCTCCCCCTTAAATCAAGAGCAGAGTTTTCTTATTAAATTGTTTTATTCATTACTGAATCCACAGGGTTTACAATAATGCCTGGCACTTAGTGAGTGCTCAGGAAATAAGTGTTAAGTAAGTGAATGAATGAGTTTATTTGTAAGGTGGAGTCCCAGGAGAAAAGAAAACAACAAACAGTAGTCACTCAATAGATATTTCCAGTTCCCTTTTTCTCTCTCTTCTGTCAACTGTATCACACTAGAAACCTTGGGGTCATCCTTGACTCTTTTATTATCCTTCATCACACCAGATTAGATCATCATTTTCAAATCTGGGTCCCTCACAGTATGATCCACAGACTAGCAGCATAGGTGTTAGTTAGGAGATGGTTAGAAATTCAGATTTTCAGGCCTCAGTGTGGAACTACTGAATAAAAGTTTGCATTTTGAGAAGATGACTCATGCATACAGTAAATTTTGAGAAGCACTGATTCAAGTTACTATGTTTTTCCTTCCGCATGTCCTATTTTTCACCTCACTCGAATAACTGTAAGAAATAAACTATCTTCCAAATTAGTCCACTTGCCTCTAAACTATACAGCAAACCACAACTAGATGCAACTTTTTAAACAGAGATTTGGTCACTTTACACTACTACTCAAGTGTCTACAACTCCTCTTTTACCTGATTACAGAAAGTGCAAATAATCCCTCATTTTGGAATTCAAGCCTCTCCGTCATCTGACTCCACACTCCCAATACAATCTCATCTTTTATCTCAAATTTAGTGTTTAGTTATAGTCTTACAAATACTACTGTCATCCTTGGCTACTTTATCTCTTAATCTAGAACACACTTCACTTTTTTTTTTTAACCAAATGCTACTCATCATTCAAGGTTTAACATAAAAGATTATTCCTCCAATCTCTTCCTTCACTGCTAGAGTCCACATAGATTTTTCCATTTTCTACTGCACATAATTATGTCACAAAATACTCATTATGGAATATGCTGCATTGGTCTGCAGAGTTTTGTCATAAATATAAGCCTTGTTTTCTCAATAAGATTTTAAGTTAATCCAAAGCAAAATTTTATCTTTTTATTACTTCGGTATCTCTCATAAGTGATTCAGAAATTTAAGTAAATTCTTAGGTTGCATGTTGAACTAATCTCCTGTGGACTCTCTGGGTTGCCAGTAACAAAAAAACAAAGCCAGTTAGCTTAAGCATAAAGCAATGTTTCAAGAATCAAAGGTCAGAAGTGCAGTAGGGCCTTGAGAGGTACAGGAACTAGAGCACGGGATGCTGTCCAGAATTATTTCGCACTCAGACCCCTTTTCTTTTCACCTGGTTTTCTATTACGTTGCTGCAAATGTAAGTGCAGTTCTTGCCCTTAAAAGTAATGCAAGAACTGCACTTACATTTGCACCAACCTAATAATTTCCACACATCTGCTTTACTCTCATTTCTCTCTGTGTAATAGCTGTCTCTACCTCTCTGGTCCATTTAAAGGAAGAGCATGCCCACCACAGCCTTTGAGCCTACATATTTTAAGAATAGTCAGCCAGGCACGGTGGCTCACGCCTGTAATCCCAGCACTTCGGGAGGTCGAGGTGTGTGGATCATTTGACCCCAGGAGTTCAAGACCATCCTGGGGAACATGGTGAAACCTCATCTCTACTAAAAATGCAAAAATTAGCTGGGCATGGTGGTCCATGCCTGTGGTCTCAGGTACTCAGGAAGCAGAGGTGAGGGGACTACTTGAGCCCCATCTGTCGAGGCTGCAGTGAGCTGAGTGCACCACTGCACTCCAGCTTGGGCAACAAAGTGAGACCCTGTCTCAAAAAAAAAAAAAAAAAAAAAAAAATTAGTCTCTCAAAGAAATTGAGTCAGGTTCTCCTCACCCTGGTTCCAAACTCCTGATTAGACCCACCCAGTCAACCATTGACAGAGAAGGAAATGATTTCTGCCACGGCTTCATTATTTCTGTGAGAAACAGTTAATAGTGGGGAAAGGGGAGTCATATGTTAGGAAGTTATTTCCAAGTATGTACATTATAGACAGCTAAAATAGAATCTTAGCCCACGTCTATTTAGGTAAGCAGGGAAGACATCTTCACCCATCCCATCACCGCCCCATGAGCAAGTGCAGAAAGTATAATTAATCCAACAGTTCAGCTTCCTCTTTTCTTAAGCCTTCAATTGTTGCTTTGTTTAGCTGCGTGATAAGTAAGATAGATGTTTCACTCTCTGGTTGATCATGGCCATAACAAAAGAGAGTTCTGGGAGTCATCTTGTCACTCAGCTTTCATCCAGGAAAGGCTGCATTTTTCAAAAAGCTTTCTAGGAATACAACTCTTCAGCTACAGGTAAGAATCTATCACACAATTCCAGTAACCCTGAATCATATACTTCTGCTACTTAGAAAAACAAAGTTGGCAGAAATAGTTCTGTTGACAAAAATGCTGTAGGAGGATTTTTATATTGATTAGGAGTTTGAAATAGGTGAGCTCCATTCCTTCTGACTCTGTTAACATACACACTACCCTACGGAGAGACTGAGATCTCAGTCTCTGAGAAACTGAAGGAAACAGTGTCCGGAAATTGAAAGAAACAAGAGGTTAACCCTAAAATGCAGAGTTCCCCATTAATCCAAAAATATAATTACTATTTGAAACTGTGGTCAAAATAATTGATAAAGTATATTTAAAACCAAATGTAAATAAACGTGAAACAACAGGTGCAATGTTGTTTGTATCAATATTTGGACACCAAACATCACTTAGGATGTGCAACTCACAATTTTGATAATGTTTTGGAATTATAAGCCAAATTGTTTAGTTGGTTTTAGGTTACTGAATATTTGAATAAGGTAGATTACTAAATAAAGATGAGTGATATAGGAAAATTATAGCTGTGCCACTGTAACAGGGAGTATAAATGAGGCAATTCATTTGTAGCTAATGATTGGTAGTTTTCACTAGTGATACATGAATAAAGCTACCTATAAGGTTGAAGAGCAGTAGGCACTATTTGGATACTCAAAGAATGAATGTCAGGGAACACTGAGCTAATTATAAAAATATGCTCTTGAGGAAGAATCACATGTACAGTTGTTGTGTGTGTAAATTGCATGGAATGACCAGCTACCTGGAGTTTGGTTGATTGATTATTCAATTCCTCATTTCGCTTTGCTCACACAGTCTCAACTTTGTTTCAGTCATCAGTGCTCATAGACGAAGCTAAAAAGACCTTAACACTGGCACTTGCTTAATGCTTCAGTGAAGCTCTAACAAGACTGTTACACTGGGTCTTTCTCTGGATCATTAAACAAATCATACAACCTCTAATTCCACTTATCAGTGCAGGCAAATGAAAAATCTTGCAGATAAACGTAGAAGGTGGAAAAATGTCACTCACTGTCCTGCAAAGTGCCTTTTAGGCTTCAGTATAGTTGTGCCTTGTTCTCAGGCCATGTTCTTCACCTCCGTAAACTGTTTTTACATTTTCCCATTGCCCATAGAGAAAATCGTGGGTTTTGCGATTTCCTATTCCATCTAATAGCATATCCCCAAATTGTTATCCACTACTGCTTTCTCAACAGGTCCCTCAACATTTTTCTTCCTTCTTCCATCTTTCTGTGGAGCAAGCCATAATTACTGCAAGCTATATTATATTTCTTATATTCCTACTTTATCAGTGATTTCTATGGTTCATGATATCTGTCTTTATTTGTTCTTGTACTGGCCAGCCCTCTATCCCCTGTGATCAGGAAAAAATGTGATGTTTATAATCCCTTATTCAAATACTTTATTTATTGAGCTCTTACTATGTGCCTACACAAGTGCTTCGGATACAAATTGCATAGTCCCTATCCTCAAGAAGTCCACAGTTTAATAGAGGAGACAGATGCAATCAGATAACTAAAATACAGTGAAATTATGTGCTAGGCATTACAAGGCTCTCAAGGAAAGGAAATAACCCACATTATCCTAGAGTAGAGATGGAGGTGAAGGTCAGGAAAGATACATTGAGGGAACTAATGCCAGAGTTGAGTGTTTTCTCCCCAAATATTTTATTGCAAAAAATTCAGACATATAGTAAAGTTGTAAAAGTTTAGCAATGTTGAATGTTCTACCATTAACATTTCACTATACTTGCTTTTTCATATCTATCCCTCCTCTATGTATATATCAAATCACGTTATTTTTCATGAGCCTCAAAGTAAATTTCATCACACTTTTCTTAAATGTTTCAGCATGCATATTATTAACCAGAGTTCAATATTTGTGTCTAACAGCTTTTTAAACATAAAATGTGTATACAATATAATACACAAACTGTAACATTTGCTGAGCCTTGACAAATATGTGCACAAGTGTGTAACCAAATTCCTATCAAGATACAGAAGGTTACCATCACTCTACCAAGATCCCTCACACCACTTTCGTCAGTCCTTACCCTGAGACAGCCATTGTTTTTTCTTCACCAAATATTAGCTTTGTTCTGTTTTAGAAGTTTGCATAAATAAAAATCATAGAATATGTTCTTTTTTTGTGAGGGATAAGTTGTGTCTTAAAAGCTGACAAAGGACAAGGGAGGGAGCCCTTTTTGTGAGAGAGGAGAAGGAAAGTTTCATCAAATTGTACCGCTCACCCACAGCCAATGTAGGCCACTTTGGTTAATTGCACAGACTAGACTCTGCTTTTCTGTGAAATCCTGACTTTGAATTCTGACTGCCTAGATACAAAGAATCAGTAGTCAGAATCTTTTGACTTCCTGTGATTTTTTTTTCTTCTTTTTCTGACCCACAGGAAACTTTTGCCCCTAGAGTCTTGGTACAACTCTTGGTACAACAATCTGAAATCAAATTGCTTTTGTGTGGCTCTCTTTAAGTGTGAATTGATGTAAGTATTGATAGTGTATCTCAGGCTTCCTTGGAGTCCCAAGCGCATCTCAGTTCAACCACCTACCAGTAACACTGTTCATTCATCACAGTCCTTCTTATGCTTTTATGCTTTTCCATGCAAAAGTACAACCAAATGCTTCTTGCCCTTAAGCAGTGTATGTAACATCCCAAAAGACAGGAATGTTACCACATGAGAAAATTCCTTAATTCGCTAAAAGAACTTAGCAGTTATAGCTATCCAAAACAACCAATCAGATATTTTATTCTTTGGGAAACCAGGTGTCAATGAGTCAAAACACTACTTCCAAGAACTGTGTAAGAATTAAAATAAATATCCCCCCAAAAGTGGAATAAATGGCTACTTAACTACAATGTAAACACATAGCAATGTTATCAGTAATAGTACAACAGATTTTAATTCAATTGTACAGATTTTAAGGTAAATTTGGAGCACAAAAATCACATAGATATAGTTGTTTAGGCATTTAAGTAATCTTTGTATTTATCCCTATTATCACTTGCAAAGGTACTACCTGTTCTAGCCCAGTCAAAATTTTACTGACCATCACAATATTCAACAGTCTTCAAAAGCATAGGCATGGTATCCAGGTAATTTTGGGGGAATTCTCCTTTTCACTCAGCAAACTATTCTAGGCCTCCAACCAGGTGGCAAGATTTCCTCCACTCACTGACTACTCACCTTTAATAGATGGCCCCCAGAAAAATTCACTCTATATTATGAAAAGGAAAATGCCCACATCCGCAGGAATCACTGCCAGTATGACAACCACCAAGAAATTAAGATGTATTTCTGCTGTCACAAGCTATGTGACCTTAGATATTCCATACATATCTTTGGGCCTATGGTTGGTTTCTCACTTTGAAAATGAAGAACAAAGTGGTTCTACTATAAATAAAACTGTCAATCATAATAATAAAAAAGATTATTTTATTAAAAAGGTACATAAAAACAGAAGTTATTTTTTTTTCTTTTTTTTTCTTAAATTTATTTATTATTATTATACTTTAAGTTGTAGGGTACATGTGCATAACGTGCAGGTTTGTTACATATGTATACTTGTGCCATGTTGGTCTACTGCACCCATCAACTCGTCATTTACATCAGGTATAACTCCCAATGCAATCCCTCCCCCCTCCCCCCTCCCCCTGATAGGCCCCGGTGTGTGATGTTCCCCTTCCTGAGTCCAAGTGATCTCATTGTTCAGTTCCCACCTATGAGTGAGAACATGCGGTGTTTGGTTTTCTGTTCTTGTGATAGTTTGCTAAGAATGATGGTTTCCAGCTGCATCCATGTCCCTACAAAGGACACAAACTCATCCTTTTTTATGGCTGCATAGTATTCCATGGTGTATATGTGCCACATTTTCTTAATCCAATCTGTCACTGATGGACATTTGGGTTGATTCCAAGTCTTTACTATTGTGAATAGTGCTGCAATAAACATACGTGTGCATGTGTCTTTATAGCAGCATAATTTATAATCCTTTGGGTATATCCCCAGTAATGGGATGGCTGGGTCATATGGTACATCTAGTTCTAGATCCTTGAGGAATCGCCATACTGTTTTCCATAATGGTTGAACTAGTTTACAATCCCACCAACAGTGTAAAAGTGTTCCTATTTCTCCACATCCTCTCCAGCACCTGTTGTTTCCTGACTTTTTAATGATCGCCATTCTAACTGGTGTGAGATGGTATCTCATTGTGGTTTTGATTTGCATTTCTCTGATGGCCAGTGATGATGAGCATTTTTTCATATGTCTGTTGGCTGTATGAATGTCTTCTTTTGAGAAGTGTCTGTTCATATCCTTTGCCCACTTTTTGATGGGGTTGTTTGTTTTTTTCTTGTAAATTTGTTTGAGTTCTTTGTAGGTTCTGGATATTAGCCCTTTGTCAGATGAGTAGATTGCAAAAATTTTCTCCCATTCTGTAGGTTGCCTGTTCACTCTGATGGTAGTTTCTTTTGCTGTGCAGAAGCTCTTTAGTTTAATTAGATCCCATTTGTCAATTTTGGCTTTTGCTGCCGTTGCTTTTGGTGTTTTAGACATGAAGTCTTTGCCCATGCCTATGTCCTGAATGGTACTACCTAGGTTTTCCTCTAGGATTTTTATGGTATTAGGTCTAACATTTAAGTCTCTAATCCATCTTGAATTAATTTTCATATAAGGAGTAAGGAAAGGATCCAGTTTCAGCTTTCTACTTATGGCTAGCCAATTTTCCCAGCACCATTTATTAAATAGGGAATCCTTTCCCCATTTCTTGTTTTTCTCAGGTTTGTCAAAGATCAGATGGCTGTAGATGTGTGGTATTATTTCTGAGGACTCTGTTCTGTTCCATTGGTCTATATCTCTGTTTTGGTACCAGTACCATGCTGTTTTGGTTACTGTAGCCTTGTAGTATAGTTTGAAGTCAGGTAGCGTGATGCCTCCAGCTTTGTTCTTTTGACTTAGGATTGTCTTGGAGATGCGGGCTCTTTTTTGGTTCCATATGAACTTTAAAGCAGTTTTTCCCAATTCTGTGAAGAAACTCATTGGTAGCTTGATGGGGATGGCATTGAATCTATAAATTACCTTGGGCAGTATGGCCATTTTCACGATATTGATTCTTCCTATCCATGAGCATGGTATGTTCTTCCATTTGTTTGTGTCCTCTTTTATTTCACTGAGCAGTGGTTTGTAGTTCTCCTTGAAGAGGTCCTTTACATCCCTTGTAAGTTGGATTCCTAGGTATTTTATTCTCTTTGAAGCAATTGTGAATGGAAGTTCATTCATGATTTGGCTCTCTGTTTGTCTGTTATTGGTGTATAAGAATGCTTGTGATTTTTGCACATTAATTTTCTACCCTGAGACTTTGCTGAAGTTGCTTATCAGCTTAAGGAGATTTTGGGCTGAGACAATGGGGTTTTCTAAATATACA
This sequence comes from Theropithecus gelada, assembly GCF_003255815.1. Taxonomy (NCBI): domain Eukaryota; kingdom Metazoa; phylum Chordata; class Mammalia; order Primates; family Cercopithecidae; genus Theropithecus; species Theropithecus gelada. The sequence goes on along the minus strand of NC_037675.1, from coordinate 31,033,596 downwards.
ATCATGTCATCTGCAAACAGGGACAATTTGACTTCTTCTTTTCCTAACTGAATACCCCTGATTTCTTTCTCTTGCCTAATTGCCCTAGCCAGAACTTCCAACACTATGTTGAATAGGAGTGGTGAGAGAGGGCATCCCTGTCTTGTGCCAGTTTTCAAAGGGAATTTTTCCAGTTTTTGCCCATTCAGTATGATATTGGCTGTGGGTTTGTCATAAATAGCTCTTATTATTTTGAGGTACATTCCATCAATACCGAATTTATTGAGCGTTTTTAGCATGAAGGGCTGTTGAATTTTGTCAAAAGCCTTTTCTGCATCTATTGAGATAATCATGTGGTTCTTGTCTTTGGTTCTGTTTATATGCTGGATTATGTTTATTGATTTGCGAATGTTGAACCAGCCTTGCATCCCAGGGATGAAGCCCACTTGATCATGGTGGATAAGCTTTTCGATGTGTTGTTGAATCCGGTTTGCCAGTATTTTATTGAGGATTTTTGCATCGATGTTCATCAGGGATATTGGTCTAAAATTCTCTTTTTTTGTTGTGTCTCTGCCAGGCTTTGGTATCAGGATGATGTTGGCCTCATAAAATGAGTTCGGGAGGATTCCCTCTTTTTCTATTGATTGGAATAGTTTCAGAAGGAATGGTACCAACTCCTCCTTATACCTCTGGTAGAATTCAGCTGTGAATCCATCTGGTCCTGGCCTTTTTTTGGTTGGTAGGCTATTAATTATTGCCTCAATTTCAGAGCCTACTATTGGTCTATTCAGGGATTCAACTTCTTCCTGGTTTAGTCTTGGAAGAGTGTAAGTGTCCAGGAAATTATCCATTTCTTCTAGGTTTTCCAGTTTATTTGCATAGAGGTGTTTATAGTATTCTCTGATGGTAGTTTGTATTTCTGTGGGGTCGGTGGTGATATCCCCTTTATCATTTTTAATTGCGTCGATTTGATTCTTCTCTCTTTTCTTCTTTATTAGTCTTGCTAGTGGTCTGTCAATTTTGTTGATCTTTTCAAAAAACCAACTCCTGGATTCATTGATTTTTTGGAGGGTTTTTTGTGTCTCTATCTCCTTCAGTTCTGCTCTGATCTTAGTTATTTCTTGCCTTCTGCTAGCTTTGGAATGTGTTTGCTCTTGCTTCTCTAGTTCTTTTAATTGCGATGTTAGAGTGTCAATTTTTGATCTTTCCTGCTTTCTCTTGTGGGCATTTAGTGCTATAAATTTCCCTCTACACACTGCTTTAAATGTGTCCCAGAGATTCTGGTATGTTGTATCTTTGTTCTCATTGGTTTCAAAGAACATCTTTATTTCTGCCTTCATTTCGTTATGTACCCAGTAGTCATTCAGGAGCAGGTTGTTCAGTTTCCATGTAGTTGAGCGGTTTTGATTGAGTTTCTTAGTCCTGAGTTCTAGTTTGATTGCACTGTGGTCTGAGAGACAGTTTGTTATAATTTCTGTTCTTGTACATTTGCTGAGGAGTGCTTTACTTCCAATTATATGGTCAATTTTGGAGTAAGTATGATGTGGTGCTGAGAAGAATGTATATTCTGTTGATTTGGGGTGGAGAGTTCTATAGATGTCTATTAGGTCTGCTTGCTGCAGAGATGAGTTCAATTCCTGGATATCCTTGTTAACTTTCTGTCTCGTTGATCTGTCTAATGTTGACAGTGGAGTGTTGAAGTCTCCCATTATTATTGTATGGGAGTCTAAGTCTCTTTGTAAGTCTCCAAGGACTTGCTTTATGAATCTGGGTGCTCCTGTATTGGGTGCATATATATTTAGGATAGTTAGCTCTTCCTGTTGAATTGATCCCTTTACCATTATGTAATGGCCTTCTTTGTCTCTTTTGATCTTTGATGGTTTAAAGTCTGTTTTATCAGAGACTAGGATTGCAACCCCCGCTTTTTTTTGTTCTCCATTTGCTTGGTAAATCTTCCCCCATCCCTTTATTTTGAGCCTATGTATGTCTCTGCGTGTGAGATGGGTCTCCTGAATACAGCAGACTGATGGGTCTTGACTCTTTATCCAGTTTGCCAGTCCGTGTCTTTTCATTGGAGTATTTAGTCCATTTACATTTAAGGTTAAGATTGTTATGTGTGAACTTGATCCTGCCATTATGATATTAACTGGTTATTTTGCTCGTTAGTTGATGCAGTTTCTTCCTAGCCTCGATGGTCTTTACATTTTGGCATGTTTTTGAGATGGCTGGTACCGGTTGTTCCTTTCCATGTTGAGTGCTTCCTTCAGGGTCTCTTGTAAGGCAGGCCTAGTGGTGACAAAATCTCTAAGCATTTGCTTATCTGTAAAGGATTTTATTTCTCCTTCACTTATGAAACTTAGTTTGGCTGGATATGAAATTCTGGGTTTAAAATTCTTTTCTTTAAGAATGTTGAATATTGGCCCCCACTCTCTTCTGGCTTGTAGAGTTTCTGCCGAGAGATCTGCTGTGAGTCTGATGGGCTTCCCTTTGTGGGTAACCCGACCTTTCTCTCTGGCTGCCCTTAAGATTTTTTCCTTCATTTCAACTTTGGTGAATCTGGCAATTATGTGTCTTGGAGTTGCTCTTCTCGAGGAGTATCTTTGTGGCGTTCTCTGTATTTCCTGGATTTGAATGTTGGCCTGCCCTACTAGGTTGGGGAAGTTCTCCTGGATGATATCCTGAAGAGTGTTTTCCAACTTGGTTCCATTTTCCCCCTCACTTTCAGGTACCCCAATCAGACGTAGATTTGGTCTTTTTACATAATCCCATACTTCTTGCAGGCTTTGTTCATTTCTTTTTCTTCTTTTTTCTTTTGGTTTCTCTTCTCGCTTCATTTCATTCATTTGATCCTCAATCGCTGATACTCTTTCTTCCAGTTGATCGAGTCGGTTACTGAAGCTTGTGCATTTGTCACGTATTTCTCGTGTCATGGTTTTCATCTCTTTCATTTCGTTTATGACCTTCTCTGCATTAATTACTCTAGCTGTCAATTCTTCCACTTTTTTTTCAAGATTTTTAGTTTCTTTGCGCTGGGAACGTAATTCCTCCTTTAGCTCTGAGAAATTTGATGGACTGAAGCCTTCTTCTCTCATCTCGTCAAAGTCATTCTCCGTCCAGCTTTGATCCGTTGCTGGCGATGAGCTGCGCTCCTTTGCCGGGGGAGATGCGCTCTTGTTTTTTGAATTTCCAGCTTTTCTGCCCTGCTTTTTCCCCATCTTTGTGGTTTTATCTGCCTCTGGTCTTTGATGATGGTGATGTACTGATGGGGTTTTGGTGTAGGTGTCCTTCCTGTTTGATAGTTTTCCTTCTAACAGTCAGGACCCTCAGCTGTAGGTCTGTTGGAGATTGCTTGAGGTCCACTCCAGACCCTGTTTGCCTGGGTATCAGCAGCAGAGGCTGCAGAAGATAGAATATTTCTGAACAGCGAGTGTACCTGTCTGATTCTTGCTTTGGAAGCTTCCTCTCAGGGGTGTACTCCACCCTGTGAGGTGTGGGGTGTCAGACTGCCCCTAGTGGGGGATGTCTCCCAGTTAGGCTACTCAGGGGTCAGGGACCCACTTGAGCAGGGAGTCTGTCCCTTCTCAGATCTCAACCTCCGTGTTGGGAGATCCACTGCTCTCTTCAAAGCTGTCAGACAGAGTCGTTTGCGTCTGCAGAGCTTTCTGCTGCTTTTTTGTTGTTGTTGTTGTTGTGTAGCTGTGCCCTGTCCCCAGAGGTGGAGTCTACAGAGACAGGCAGGTTTCCTTGAGCTGCTGTGAGCTCCACCCAGTTGGAGCTTCCCAGCAGCTTTGTTTACCTACTTAAGCCTCAGCAATGGCGGGCGCCCCTCCCCCAGCCTCGCTGCTGCCTTGCCGGTAGATCACAGACTGCTGTGCTAGCAATGAGGGAGGCTCCGTGGGCGTGGGACCCTCCCGGCCAGGTGTGGGATATGATCTCCTGGTGTGCCTGGTTGCTTAAAGCGCAATATTGGGGTGGGAGTTACCCGATTTTCCAGGTGTTGTGTGTCTCAGTTCCCCTGGCTAGGAAAAGGGATTCCCTTCCCCCTTGCGCTTCCCAGGTGAGGCGATGCCTCGCCCTGCTTCAGCTCTGGCTGGTCGGGCTGCAGCAGCTGACCAGCACCGATCGTCCGGCACTGCCCAGTGAGATGAACCCAGTACCTCAGTTGAAAATGCAGAAATCACGGGTCTTCTGTGTCGCTCGCGCTGGGAGTTGGAGACTGGAGCTGTTCCTATTCGGCCATCTTGCTCCGCCCCAGAAGTTATTTTTAATGTAATTTTAGCATCCTTGTTTCATATAGGCCCTCTAGACAATAAATTCACATCATTTTGTCTTACTTGTTGTGTTTGGATATTTAATGTGTACTAACCACAGGAGCATTTTCCAGAGCCCTTGTGATTGTAAGGGTTAGAGTGTTTTTAAGTAAGTGTTTGTGTACTTATTAATTCAATTCTATGTTACTCGTTTCCCTACTATGTGCTTCATATATTTTCTACAGAATTTAGTTCATCTATAGTAGGCAACTAGGAAATGAGAAATAAATGAGTGACTGAATAGAAAATATTCTATCTTAACTTTCAAGCAACTAGCACATAAGATGGAAGTTCTTCAGCCCCCCTCCCCCATTCCACTCCCTGACCACTGGTACCTTACAATCCTATTCTCCCTGGCCAGGTGCTGCCTACCCATGCAGCACCTTTGTGGGAATTTTCTCATTTATTACAGGCATAAGTATAAGGGGGCAGGTCATGGGGGATTGTATCCCACAGCCATCATTCAGAACTATGGCTCTAAGTAATTTGTCTTGTTTATACATCACTACATTTCTGGAGATAAAATTAAATATTGCCAGTTTATTTCAGTCTCCCTAAACCATTACCGATTAATAATTTGGCAATAATAAGTTATGCAAATAGTGGAAGTCATCAACTGGGACCTGTTCAGATGACATTCATAAAGTTGCTAATAAAAATGTATTTAAATGGGTATATATTAAGTATAAATTTTCTGAAGATTGTGTATGGGCAAAGCCCCACACAATGAATTCCATACCCTCATGTACTCACATAAAGTCATTGGATGGTTCTCTCAGCAATTATGTCATATATCCACCCTAGATTCCCCTCTTTTTTTTTCTTTTTAACAACAAATTGAGTTGTTACTCCTATTGGATTTTGTTACAACAAAAGGATTATTATTGTTAAATAAATATTAGTTATTGAATAAGATTACATGTGCTTCATTTCTTAGTGAAAGTGCTTGTATATTTAAACTGGGAACTCAGCAAATCTTCTGGTAGAGTAATGTTACATAATATTAACTGTAAAATGAAGCATTATAATTATCCAGAATAAGCCATCAGGTAATTTTTTGTAATGTAAAACTATGCCCCTCTACTAGTGAGAAAAAAGCTCCTCTTTTAGAAACACAGGTTACAATAGATCAATGAGACCTGTATTGAATTTGCATTATGTTTTTAAGTCAAAACAGGACAATCAAAACCAACTCTATAGAAACAAGATTGTTTCATTTATTTGCTATAATTCCAGAAAATTGCCATAAATATATAAATCACCCATCTCTGGATTAAACACAGTTATAGTGAAAATACGCAAGATGAAAAATGAAATAGATATGAATTAAAACCCATTAGATATGATGCTTCTGTGTAGTGTACAACCTAAACAAGCGTATGCTGCAGCCCAGTCCCTGACACATGACTCTTTCGTATCTCCAGAATTTTCATATCCAATCCCCTCTAATTGAAATATCACAGCAACTTTTATAATTCCGACCAACTTCTGTTCACTTATTTTCAGACAAGTCAAATGGAGCCCATCTAGTGGGATAGGTTTCTACTAGTGGAATAGAACTGTCTCCTCCTCCTTGATTGATACATGCTCTGTGTTCCCACAACACATGGTTCATTTTGCACTGCAAAACACTTATCAGGTTGTTTTATGATATAATCAGTAGTGTGCTAGTAAACAAGCTCCCTAGGGGGATGGGAAGCCCAGATTTGTAGCATTTGTCAATTTCCATGGTATAAACACATCCACCATAACTGATTTAAAGCTATCAATGGCTTAACGACTGGCTGCAAAAAAATCCCAAATGCTTAACAGTTGGTTCTCATGAGCCTTTACGTCAGTTCCAGTACACCAATGGATATCATAATTTTACATATCAGTCTCCTCTACTAGACTGTTAATTTCTCAAAGGTGGGAATCCCGTATCATGTATCTCTGTATCTCTAAAAGCTAACACAGTGCTTGGTATAAGATAAGTGTTTAAGAAATATTTTGAGATATTAGCTTCTAACTGTTTTCTACCCAGAGTTCTCATTTTCTGTTCCACAGTTCAAGCAATTTACTTTGAGTTCATTGATTTAGAGAATATGTCACAGGATAAAAAGAAAGCAAACTGTGATTATCTGGCCTTTATAAACCAACAGCCTGAACCCCAGAGAAGGGAAAGGATTTAAGGTATAGATAGAATGCTAAGACGTTATATCTGATTAAATTTTATAAGCATTTCTTGTCTTCTCCAGTTATTGAGTACAGTTATTAATTTTATTGTCCAAATCTTCTGTATCCTCAACATGTTTTTCCACTTGGTCTATCTATCAATTATTGGTAGAAGTGTCTTGAAGTCTTCCTCATAAACAATGAATGCCAAGTTCTCTTGAAGGCTTTATCAATTTTAAAAAACCGCTTTTAACCATCATTCTCAGCAAACTATTGCAAGGACAAAAAACCAAACACCGCATGTTCTCACTCATAGGTGGGAATTGAACAATGAGAACACTTGGACACAGGAAGGGGAACATCACACACCGGGGCCTGTTGTGGGGTTGGGGGAGAAGGGAGGGATAGCATTAGGAGATATACCTAATGTAAATGATGAGTTAATTGGTGCAGCACACCAACATGGCATATGTATACATATGTAACAAACCTGCAGGTTGTGCACATGTACCCTAGAACTTAAAGTATAATAATAAAAAAAAGAATATTCAGGATCAACAACAACAACAAAAAATAAAAAACAGCTTTTCAATTATATAATGTACATACAGAAATTACACATAGTATTTACATAAAATCATAGTATTCTGTCTGATGAATTATCACAAATCAAATACAGCCAGGTTAGGAACCCCAGAGGTTCCTTTATGCTGCGACCAATCACAAACTCCTTCTTTCCCAAAGATAACCACTATGCAGATTTCTAACATCAGTTAGTTCTGCTCAACTTTAAGATTCATATAAATTGAATCACACATTATATATTATTTTACACATTTGGTTTCTTTCAATCAACATTATGTTTGTGAGATTTATTATTGCTGTTGCATTTTACTATAATGTATTCATTCTATCATTAATGAGCACTTAGATTGTTTCCAGTTTAGGGCTGTTAAGAAACATTTTGTATTTTGGAATATATTTCTAAACATTACCCTTGAATATACATATATAGAGAGATAGATAGATAATTCTGCCCAACTGTAGGCTAATGTAAGTGTTTAAGCACATTTAAGGTGGACTGGGCTAAGCTCTCATGTTCACTAGGTTAGGTATATTAAATGTATTTAGAACTTATGGTATTTTCAACTTACCATAGGTTTGTCAGGATGTAACCCTATCACAAGTCAAGGAGCATCTGTACCAAAAGTAATTTTCATAGTTCATACCTTTGAGAGGCTTAAAGTTTAATGGAAAAGGCAAATGCAATTAGATAACTAAAATACAATAGTCAAAATATGTGCAAGGCATTACAAGAGCTTAAGAGAGGAGAAAATAGAAAATCTTATACTAGAGTAGAAATGGCAGTGAAGGTCAGGAAAGATACTTCAAAGGGCCTAATGCCTGAGTTGAGTCTTTTTCATCCCAACATTTTATTATGACAAATCTTAAACATACAGTTGTGTTGAAATAATTTTAGACATCCCACCTCAAGAACCTAGAACATTATATCTATCTAACATTATATCTAGAACATTCCAATGCTTTGAAAAAGAAAAGCATTGAAAAAAAGAAAAAGAAAAGCATTGGAAACCCAAAGTAATCAAAAAAGATGGCAATAGCAAAGATAAGAACAGAAATAAATGAAATTTAAAGAGAAAGATAAGTCAAACAAGAACTGAAACAAAGAACTGGTTATTTGAAAATATCAGTGAAAATTACAAACCTCTAAAAAGACTGAAGAAATAAAAAAAGAAAAGATACAAATTATCAATATCAGGAATGAAACAGGGGATCTCACTACAGCTCCCCCAGACACTGGGAGGATAATAAGGAATTACTGTGACCAACTCTACACACATCAATTTGACACCTTGGTGAAGTGGATTACTTGTTTGAAAACCACAAACAGATTATTTGATAGATAATATGAAGTAGATAATTTGCATAGCTCTATTGTTAACAGAAAAATCAAACTCTGTATAATATTTTAAGAGGTTTATTCTGAGCCAATGTGAGTAACCACGGCCTGGGAAAAACACAAACCCAAGAAGCCTTAGTAAGTGGCCCTAAGACAGTTGGATTACATTTGGTTTTCTATATTTTAGACATGCAGGAGTTACAGACAAAGACATAGATTAGTACATGGAAAGTATACATCAGTTTGGCCCAAACAGGTGGGATATTTTGAAGCAGGGGTTTACAAATCATAGGTGGATTCAGAGATTCTTTAATTTGCAGTTAGTTAAAGAGTAAGGTTCTGTCTGAAACTTGGAGATATCCAAAAGGAGTATGTAAGTTAAGATATTATGCCATCTCAGAGTCAGCCACAGTAAAATGACTTATTTAGCAAAACTGATGGTCTGGCCTGCAGGCCTGATTTAATCCTTGCCTAACATGGCCTTAGGTCCTCTTTGTAATTTGGTATCTTATTGTCACAAATAATCTGTTTTGTCTTATGATCTCTATTTTAACATTAATTCTGCTCAGCTGTATCTATATTCCAAAAGTGTGGGGGTAAAATGAGGCATGTCTAACCCCCCTTCCCATCATAACTGGGAACTCAGGTTTTAAGGTTTCTCTGAGGTCCCCATGGCTAAAAGGGGGTCCGTTCAGTCATTGGTGGCTTAAGATTTTATTTTTAGTTTACACTATTAATGAAATGGAATTTATAATTTTGAAACTACCAAAAAAGAAATCTTCATGCCCATATGATTTCACTGGAGAATTCTGCCAAACTCTTGAATTAGAGAGGAATTAATACCAATTCTACACAAGATTCTTCCAGAAAATATGAAAAAATGGGACAATTCCCAATTTATTTTATGAAACTAGTTGTGATGATTGATTTTATATGTCAACTTGACTGGGTTAAGGGATGCTCAGATTGCTGGCAAAACTTTATTTCTGAGTGTGTCTGTGAGTGTAGGTACAGATTAGCATTTAAACCCATACACTAAGTAAAAAGATCTGTCCTCACCAATTTGGGTGAGTATGATACAATCCATTGAGGGCTAGAATAGGACAAAAAGTTGAAGGAAGGGCAGTTTTGTTGTTGTTTTTTTCCTGTCTTTGAGCTGGGACATTCATCTCCTTTGGCCACTGGACATTGCAGCTCCTGGTTCTTGGTCCTCAGATGCCAGGGCTAACACCAGCATTTCCTCCTCACATATATGGTTCTCAGTCCGTTAGCCTCAGACTGGAAGTTGCACCATCGGCTTTCATGGTTTTCAGGCCTTTGGATTCAAACTGAATTACACCACTGGCTTTCCTTGTTCTCCAGCTTGGAGATGGCATATTGTGGGACTTCTTGGCCTTCATAATTATGTAAGCCAATTCCCATCATAAATATCCTCACATATATTCCCAACTTATTTTATGAAACTATATGTATGTATATGTATATATTTGTATGTACACACATATGTGTATGTGTACATTTATATATATATATAAATTATATATATAAATGTACATATACGTGTGTATATGCAAATATATACATTTACATACATATATATTTATATGTGTGTGTGTATATATATAAAAGAGAAAGAAATCTCCTAAATATAAATCTCCTAAAATGCATATATATAGAGAGAACCTATTGGTTCTTTTTTAAATTTTTAATTTTAATTTTGTGTGTATATGTATGGGGTACATGAGATGTTTTGATATAGGCAAGCAATATGTAGTAATCGCATCATGTAAAATGGGGTATTCATCCCTTCAAGCATTTATTCTTTGTGTTACAAGCAATCCTACTATACTCTTTTAGTTATTTTTAAATGTACAATTAAATTATTATTTACTATAGTCACCCTGTTGTGCTATCAAATATCAGATCTTAATCTTTCCATTAACTATCCCCACCTGTCACTTGACCCCCACTACCCTTACCAGCACCTACTAACCATTCCTCTACTCTCTATCTCCATGAATTCAATTGTTTTGATTTTTTTTTTTTTTTAAGAATGAGATACTGTTGGTTCTGATTCTCTGGAGAACCCAGACTAATACACTAGTATTACCATGATGTCAAAACAAGAGAAATACAGTAGACCAAGGCCCCTCATAAATATAGCCACAAAAATTTTTACCATAATATTAGCAAATAGAATCCAGCAGTATATAAAAATCTATACACAATATATACATACTAGGTGGGCATAAAAGTACATATATATATATATATACACTAAGATTTATCTCATTGTGGTTTTAATATGTATTTTTCTAAAGACTAAGGTTCAAGAAGGCTCTCATATAGTTATATGTGTCTTTTTTGTGAAATATCTGTTCAGATCTTTTCCCTTTTATTGTACTGTCACTTGCTTATTGATCTGTAGGAGTTTCTTGTATATGCTGGACACAAACTCTTTACCACTTACAAGTGTTGCAAGTATTTCTCCCTTTGCGACCTGTCATATCCCTCTTAATTGTATCTTTTGTAGACCAGAAGTGCTTGATTTTATTGTTGTATACTTTATTCATCATTTTTTATGGTTAGTGTTTTTTGTGCTCTATTTAAGAATCGTTCCCTATTATGAAACTATGCTCTTTTAGTGTCCTCTAGAAATTTTATTACTTTACTTTTCATATTCAATTTGTAATCCCTTGATCTTTTGCAAGGTTTAAAGTAGAAATTATTTCATTATTTTTCCCAAATAAATATCTAATTGATGCAGTACAATTTATCGAATAGACCACCATATTTCTACTGCTTTGCACGGCTTTTATTTTTGTCATTATATGTGTGGCTCTGTTTCAGGATTCTCTACTCTGTTCCAGTAGTCTATTAGTCTGTCCTTAGGCTAACATCACAAAGTCCTCTAATTATTTTTTCTTTTTCTTAAAAATGGTCTTGTTATCCCTACTTCTTTGCATTACCATATGAATTTTAGGATTACCTTGCCAACTTCTACAAAGAACAAAATAAGATGTCACTTGGATTGGAGTTGCACTTAATCTACAGAACAATTTTCAATACAATCAATGAACATGGTCTATCTCAATTTTTCTAACAGTACTTTACAATTTTATGGGTCTGCAAGTTTTTTATGTTATTAAGTTTATTCCTCAGTATTTGATTTTTTATGTTGTTACAAATGCATTATTAGTCACTGAAATTTTCAGTGTCATTTTCATCATAAGTACATTTTTGGTGGATACAACTACTTTAGATGAAGAAAATAAAGCATGTGGCAGTTAATTAACTTGCACAAGATTACACTTCTAATATGGTAGACTGAGGATTTAAATCCAAGCAATTTGGAGCTTACATTGTTAACCACCACTTTATAAGATCTCATCATTTATTAATGATTTCAGAAATACCAGTTGACTGTGATGAGACTGGTCATAGAGTTCTATAAAATGCCCTGTAACTCTGGGCACAGAAAAGGAAGAAAGGTCAGTGTAGCCTTATCAATTTGCTGACATCACTAAATTGTCAGATTCCCAAGAAAATAAAAATGCAAAGTTTAAAGATGATTTTTAAAGCCTTATATTCAATGCTGAATTGAAAAAAAGAAAAAAAAAAGTATTGAGCACAAGTTGGGTGATTCCAGGGATACTGGCTCAGGCTCTTGCAATATCATGAGCTCTCAGCACACCTGTAAGTCCTGACTGGCATTTTTCTAGCTTTGTGGGAAGCCTGATGGACCAGACTCCCAAACTTGGCCCAAGGAGAAGCAATAGTTGTGCTCCCTCAAAAGGGCAAACACTAAAGTTGCTTCCCATGTAGTGGCCTGTGGGCACCGACGGAGACACTAAGACTAAAGGGAGAATTCCTCGTGAGAACTCTGCTCAGCATGACACGACAGCATCATATTTCTGAGATTTAGAAAAGTGTAATCACTCTTCTTTTTGCCCTGATTACGGAGCAGATGGACTTTTTTTAAGGGTAAACATTCTCCTTTCAAAGACCGCAGGGCTAATCTTTTCATGTGTGAGGATATAGTAGTCAGGGAGGTGTCAGTTGCTGCAACTTTTGATCTGCTGATACAGGTGGCTGTGGGAGTCTCAAGAAACAAGACCAGGAGCAGAGAGTGGAGTCCCACTGCCCCCCAAGAGCCAGGCTCAGTCGCATCTGTTTTCTGGCACCAGGTGTCTGAACTCTATGAAGAAGACAAAGCTACAGGTGGAATCAGGTTGGATAACTGCCTATTGCTCCTCACCTCCAATTCCTTGCCTCAACTACCCACCAATTATGTGAGGCCTGCTGAGGGTTTATTCCAAACAAGGAACATTCCACTTGAACCTATAGCTGAGCTTCCTATGAAGCCGGACTGTGACCCTCCTGAGGGAACACATAGTGACCCACAGACAAAGGAGGTGAAATGTCTCTCCTATAATGAGGCTCCTCTATTCCACATGTGGGGAAAGAGCACCACACAGCCAGCCACTGCTATTAAAGAGTTACAGTCCTCAAAAATCTGTTTGAGGACAGAAACATATGTCTCACACTCTTGAGATGGGGTGGAGGATATCTAGATGAAAAGTAAAATTTATTAACAGAAAAACAATTTTTTAAGAATGTGTCAAGATAATATTTTTTCTGCTATTATGGTATATTTCCTGTCCCAGTTTTTCCTTCTTTCCATTCCCCCTATTAAGACAAATAAAAGGTAGTCTTTATAGTCTCAGAGAAGGGATGTAAGATTTAAAAAAATAAATTAAATATCTAGGACAGAAACATGAGGGAGAAAAATGCCTGGAAACTTGACAAAGTGTCCTTGAATCAGAGGGATGGGAGGAGAAAATGGTGTTGCTTTGAATAACTTTCTGAGAATACGGCTGAAGACAAATAGGATCTTGAGCAGTGTCCCAAAGGGAATCCCAGGTTCTAAGAGTAGCAGAGAAGATGAAATGTTTGCCTAGACCTTAAAGGCCTTGCTGAGTAAATCAATTAACATCCTAGCAGTATCCTATATGTCCCTCTCCCCATTACCATATCACCTTGTTGCCACAGCATCTCTCAAAGACATAACACAACCCTGGAGAGGATTAATGAGACTGATGCTAGGATTTCCAAACACAGTGTGACAGAACATGGGGAGAAAGAGAAGTTTCATTTCTTGGACTTCTTGGAAAAGAAGTTTATGGTGTGAAGTGTATAACTGTTATATTTTATTCTATCATCCCTAATATGGCTAAATGCACTATTTCCCAAAAGGTTTTTAGGGTGAAAATGGGGATTCCTCAGTTAAACAGTTCTGTAAAATGCTGGGCAAACTGTTGAGTTATTATTTCCATTGTTCATGAAGCAAGGAGTTGTTAGTTGATCAGTGCTAGAATTGGCCTGGGAGCCACAGCAGAGAAACAAAGATACCAAAAGTCCATGCTCTGAGTTCAGGAAAAGCTGGTTTGGGGGGCCAACCACCATTCTGAAAGGCATCTTGAGAGGTGGCATTCAGCAGAACCAGGTGAAATGGTCCAGGACTTCCCCTTCTCCAAGTCACCTGTTCCCATGGAAGAGTGAAACTCAAGAGTTGGCCTCAGTGGGTAGATGACATTGGGGTTTTAGCCTTGCAAGGGACTGTGACAACATAACACAGAGAAGCACATGCTTCAGAGGAAAACAATGTGATATTGCCAGCTACCAGTCAGCAAAAACTTATACCTGAGTTTCCGATGGGCCATCAAAGCTAAGAGCTGCTGGGAGTGAATCCCTTAATAAAGCCACCACTTCTTTTACAACAGGATGATGAGAATAACCTGAACAGAAATTATAGTCACTCGCCAAGACAGTCTGTTAAACAGACATTGGTATTTTCCTTTTCTCTTCTGCCCCGTCGGCAGAGGAAAAAAACATTATGACGAGGAAGAAAAGTAGAATGTACGTAAAGACAGACTATGTCTTGTCTCTCTCTGTCTCTCTTTTTATGTTAATGATCAAGGACATTTTGGAGTTGCCATGTTAAAGCTAAATATGTTTCATTACAGCACTGCTTCTTGGAGCATTTAAAAATAAGAAATGAGAAAGAGACCATTTTTCACAATGTATCCCAAACTCATTTAAGTCACACAATACTTTTTTTAAAGAACATGGTATAAAGGGCTAGTGTACTGCTGAATACCTTTTGAGAAATGTTAGACTACTTGTCTATACTCAGTCAGCAGCAGGGTAGGGGTTCACAGAACACAAAGGAAATATCCAAATTTATTCCAACCCAGTGGTTAAATAACATCCATATTTCTTTAAAAAAATATAATTAGGCAAGTGTTCTTCTCTTTAAAGATGAAATGGTAGTAAATATCAAAAGGTTGAAAATCCTTTCATCTATGTAGAGGCTACAGATGTTCGAGGCTTCAGCAGGTTATCAAGTGTTTAAATGACCCTGTTTTCCAGAACAAAACATTCTGGAGAAATTATTTCTCTCTGAGCCTTTGGCTGCTGTAGAACAAGATAAACAAGTTTTATTGAAGGAGAAAAAAGGTAACTTGCATTTCAGGAAGTAAACATGTTATTCAAAAAAGTAAGCAAATTTATCTTCAAAAATGTCTATCTAATTGTATTCTGAACTCCCACATTACCAATGCATTCACATTTCTATTTGCTTCTCATCGGCTTCTCCACCCTTTCCTTGAAACACATTCATTTTTAAAGATTAAAATTTTTGTGCCTACTTATCCCCCAACACACATACACACTACACACACACCCCTGTTTATATCTTTCTCTAAAAATACAAGGTCATTTCTTACCATTAAATATTTCTCTAATACATATCAGTTGTGTTTGGTTTTGTTCTAGCTTTGGCAAACATAAAATTAAAAGTGACTATTAATGATTGAATTCCATAAAGGGGAGACCTAATCAATGTAAAGCTCTCTTTATTTTGTCTTTGTTTAACTTATACACGCCAGAGTTAAGACACTTGATGTACAACCTTGTTTGAAAAACCTAAAATCAAACTACAACAGTGAATTTGTTCTCATTTTGAATTTCGGCCATTAAATGAAAATTAAATTACATACATAAATCACACTTTTCAATTACTTGCATTGTTTCTTTGTCCCCACAAAATGCACACAACTCATCTCAAAAAAAAAAAAAGAGTTATTGTTGGAAGGACAAGTACGTTTGTACCTAAAGTCAAATTGGTTTTTATCGGTGAGTGACATGTAACTCTGAAAATCATCAGTATAATTTTAGTAGGTGGGATTAAGAATCTCAACAGTTGCCAAGAATAATAAATCATACCACATTTTGAATGTGTTCATGTCTCATTTTCAGCCAAAAACATTAGAGGTGAGTGAAGGTGCAATGCAATGTATGAGATAATTAAACATTATCTTGGGACAACCTTCAACTCCTCTTTCTAGAACCTCTGTCCCTCCACGTAGTCTCAGCATCTAAGCCATCTTTCTAAACTGAGTTGTATTCAACACACAGGAAACGGCAATATTTCAGACATAGGGACTGCTTTCCCACTATTTCTTCATCATACCACCAATATACACAAGGCAGGATCCAGTGATGTCAATAAAGATGGAAATGTACTTCACAGTTTGTTTATCACTTGTTGTTTCTTATGCTTTTAAAAATTTGCTCCATAATTTTTATAATTTGCTATAGTAACAATTCAACTTATTTTGATAGTCAAAAAATAAAACACCATTGGAAAGAAAAGCACTAAAAAAATTACTATCCAAACTGACTTCTTATCCCCGCAATGATGGATTTTTATGACATTTTTAAAGCAGTAATGGAAAAAGCAAAACAGCAGGTAGCCAGCTGGCATATTGAACAAGTTTAATAATATTAGGTTGAACATATGAAATATGTTCATATGAATATGTGTGAAATAACAAAGCACGTAAATCTTTTTTTTTTTTTTTTTTTTTTTTTTGAGACAGAGGGTCATTCTGTCGCCACGTTGGAGTGCAGTGGCTACGATCTCGACTCACTGCAATCTCCGCCTTCCGGGTTCAAGTGATTCCCCTGCCTTAGCCTCCAGAGTAGCTGGGACTACAGGTGCGCACCACCACGCCCAGCTAATTTTTGTATTTTTAGTAGAGACGGGGTTTCACCATGTTGGCCAGGATGGTCTCGATCTCTTGACCTCATGATCTGCCCACCTTGGCCTCCCAAAGTGCTGGGATTACAGGCGTGAGCCACCACGCCCAGCCACAAAGCACATAAATCTTATCTACACTGACTTGCTGATGCCCCTTCAGACCCCAAAGGTAAAGATGCCCTGTGTAAACCAACGAGTTCCTCTAATGGCTGCACTATTTGATGCTGATATGGTAGCTACTACTTACAGAAGTGTCTTCTATGTACAAGGAATTTTATATTATTTATCTTATTTAATCAAAACAAATAAAATATTGGTATATCCATTTTGCAAATAAAGACATGAAAGCTCAACGAAGTTAGGTAACTTGCCAAATTCACACACTGAGGAGGTCGTGATGCTCTTCTTTGAACTTAGTTTTGTCTAACACTCAAAAGTGGGCACATGACATCCACTCCCACTTATCATGTAAGTTAAATTTTGCTGAAAAACCGTCTGTTTTACTATGTTTTCAAGGTGTCAACTTGAAATTAAAAATAACTACTTCCTCGTTCACTGCTATTAATGTTATGAGGAAAAACAAACAGAAAAACTGTAGTTGAAATACATGAGTCCAAGATGAGACTACTAATTGCAAAACTTTGCTAACTAAAAAGTAATATAAAGTAGAGAACAGTTTAAATTTCTTCTTCACTGTCTGGTTTCCTCTAACCCTGGTTAGATTGTCACTTAAAGTTCTTCAAATGGCAGGTAATGGAAACCAGCCTAAATAACCTTCATTTTTTAAAAAGTACTTTTTGTACAGGCTCTGACAAATCTAACAGAGCTTAATGGTTTTTTAAAAATGAAAACCTTCTAGGTGTCAAGCGGAGCCTGGTGAGTGTACCTTTGAGGCTTGCCCTTTTCTTTAGATCCGGTTCTTTACAAGAGCAGCCAGGAGTGCTTCTGCCCATCCTGCAGACTGGCCCAAGTGTGATTTGTCAAAGAAGGTACATATTACACTCCCTAGAAGAGTATCTAAGAAAGGAAATACAGGGAGCTTCAGTATACATTTCAGTCAAATAGGCATACACTTTATTAACTCATCAATTTACCAAAGTAATCTCACTAAAATATTACAGCACATAGTTTAAGGAAGCATATGTTCAAAATCTCCACTATCACGCAATACTTTATAATTTTCTTAGAGTTAATGTAGGACATTCATGTTTCCACTTAAATGACAATGAAATGATTTAATTTGAATCTTTGCCATCCCTGTGTTGCCTATGTTATTTAATATCACCATTCTCCATATTTTATCAATTCTACAGTGCACTTTTTCCCCCTCATTTTCGCATCTCTGGAATCAGGATGTGACTTAAATTGATGACATCTTGCAATTGTTGTTGGCTTAGGACACAGTTGTAATATAGTTTTCATTGCTACTACAGGCATGAATGTCGTACTTATTCCAGTTGATACGGCTGAACAATGGTAATTCCTTGATGTTTTAGTCAAGAAAAATTTTAAGAATTGCTTGAAGTCATATAAATCCTAGACATTGTCTAAAAGCTTTCTTTTGACACCTTCTGGTAAGTCAACAAAGTGCCAACATCAAAGCTTACAACTTCAAAGAAAATCTCAGAAACAATAGTGGAGAACTCTTGTTGGCACTGAGGACAATAGTATATGGAAAAATATGGATTTTGACAATTCTGTGTAAAAGACTTGTAAGAATTAGATTCTGAATGTAAAAGTGTTTTAGAAATATTTTAACTGATTTATTTTGCTTACATTTTCCTTTCCATGAGAGTGAAATATGACTTCTAAAACCTCTGTCTAAATAAATCTAAAATAGCTCTTTCAGGTGGTTCAACATAAAAATTCTAAGCAATAAAGTATTATGTCAGAGTTTAATCTTAGTGATACACAAAATAATGGTGCATTTTACAATCAGGGGTGTCTTCAATCGGTACTAACCTAAGCTAAAATGATCGGAGGCTTCTGCAACATCTTCACTCTCTGTGCCCAATTAAATACAGGACTCTATCAGTGTTGCTTCTGGAATACAGTTTTACTCTGATAATTCTTCTCCATTCCCATTGCTTTTCCTCTAATGATAGTCCTCATAATTTCTTCCCAGATTATTACAATAGTCTTTTGTAGATCTCTTGGCCTCTGTTCTCTTCCCAGAGCAATACATTCTTCTCAATAACTGAGTGATTTCCATGACGTGCAGTTATATTCAGGTCACTACTCAGTTGCAAACCCTCAATAGCTCCCCATTTCTTAAGGCGTAGCTGGTAAACGAATTGTAAACATGTCTTCTCCCCACATGCCCATGGTTTTTTCTCCTTTCATTTATATGCTCAATGAAGGCAGGGTCTACTTTGCCATTCCAAGTCGTTTTCATAGTACTGGCTCATAACATATTCTCACTAAATTTTTGATGAGTGAATAAATGAGCCCGATATGCTTCACAATCCATCTAAACACTAAACTCCAGACAGCAACTACCTGTCTACCTGTCTCTAATAGTTGTCATTCAAGGTTGACTATTCCAAACCCACAGGATGAAGTCCTAAACTCTTTAAAACGGTAATCTAGAGTATTCAGTCTTCCCTCTATGTTCTTTCATAATCTCATCTCTTGTCCCTCTCTGTCATGCATGCTTTTGCTCCAACTGCATCAGACCACTTGACATTTACTGAATAATCCTGCCAAAAGTTATCACTTCTTCTGTGCTCCCCTTATACTGCTAACTTAGCATTGCTACACTGAGTTAATTGTAGATGTGTCTGTTTGTCCTCTAGGAAAAGACATTACACCATAATCATCTTTTATGTCCCAAATACATAGCATCATTTCCATCAGAAAATGTGCTGAAGTTAAATGTTTATGGATGTCTGTATCCGCTTCCCAGGGCTGCTGTAACAAATTACCACAAACTTGGTAGCTTAACACTACAGAAATGTATTCTCTCACAGTTCTGGAGGCCAGAGGTCTGAAATCAAGGTGTCAGCAGGACTGCACTCCTTGTGAAAGGTTAGGAAAGAATCCCTTCTCATCTTTTCCAGCTTCTACAGGCTGCAGGTTTTTCTTGGTCTCTGTCTTCACATAGATTTTCCTCTTCTCTGTGTGCCTCTCGTCTGTGTGTCTCTGATAAGGACACTTGCCATTGGATTTAGGGCCCATCTGGATAATCCAGGATAATCTTATTTCAAGAACCTTAGCTTAACCACATGTATAAACAGCCCTTTACCAAATAAGGTCTTGTTCACAGATCCTGGGAAGGGAACACATCTTTTTTGGGGAGCCACCAGTCAATGCACTAAATCACTTTCTAGCACACACATTTTCCTCACAAATAATTCTAAGGCTGTAAAAGCAATAAAATGTAAAAGTAGATCTCAAAGGGACCACACACACACACACACACAGACACACACTTCACACATTTTGAATAACGTGAATACGTACTCACTGTTGCTTAAATCTCAGGCTAATGTTGCCATTTTACATTAATGCATTTTTTACTAATGTTAGAATGGCAGCCTTTCCATGGCATGTCATTAAAATGCAAATAAGTGATTCTATTACAGAATATAAACTATGATCTCATCTCTCCACATTCAAAGTGAATAGGTATCACATTCATTCACTTTCCAAAAACAAGTCAAATATATATACATATGTATATGTATATGTATATGTATATGTATATGTGTGTATATATATGCCTTAGTGAGGAAAAGGCTAGTTTTATATATATATATTCTTCATCTTTCAGTGAAGCTTCTAGGCATCTATACAGTCTAGAGCTTGTTGTGATGCCCCTTCTAAAATGAGACACACATTGTAATGCCCACCACAAAGGAAGAGGCACAATTTTGTGGATCTCTGGATATTGGAAGTCACATATATTAAGTTTGAACATATTGCTATAACTTATTTGTTGGTAATCCATAAGGCAGTTTTGAGTGATGTCAAGAGCATTTCCTAACAGGTGCAGCTGCAGTGTAAACTGCCTTGCCACCCAGGCATTAGGAGCCAGAAGACCCATCTGTATTCAGAGAGTCTGTGGCAGGAAGAGAGGATCTATGGAATACCTGGCAACCCCTGATAGGAAAGCCCTTAGGGTTTTTTGGTAAGATCATATCCTCTTGATTTAACCATTTTCCATTTGCAAATCAGCTCCTAGCTTGCTTCAGTAGAGATTTAAGACTTCACCAATGGACTTCCAGTGACTATGCAATTTGAACCACCTACATTATGATCTACAATTACTAAATTGTATAGTACAGTGATGCTCCAATATTAAATGAAAAATGGAATGTAAGATTGAGCTTTAGCATATCTGAGGCTCTACTAAATTGAATGAATGTGTGGCTCAGTATCCCATGGATTCTGCTCCTAGTGCTTTGCCCACTTTTTGCTTAACTTGCAATCAGGGCTCAGTATAGCAGGCTGACATGTTCCAGAAAGTAGATAACCAGTGATTATAGCTCTACTTAGAGGTGACCCTGAAAGACAGAATTAAGGAAAGTCCTCCAAAGGAACAGAACACCTAGTTGTCTAGTTGGTAGGGAAAGAGAGATGGCTGCAGGTACAGATTTATGTTGCTTCATAAGAGCAGCCAATAAAGTTATTAGTTGGTCAGGGACATGGAAAGAACAACATTGAAAAAATAGTAACAAGGAGGAAATAGGGAGGGATATGTGTATGAACTTCTTGGAACAGATATATTCCATGCAATTGTCACCAGAGGGCATTCACTGTGGAGAAAGATTTTAATCAATAAGTAAAAACGCCTGACCCATGGATATTAGTCAATTTTTAATTCCAGCTACTCTTAATGCTTGTTGAATGGGCCTATGAACAAAGGTCCCACAGGGTGAGCACAGGGCCTTGCATGAACTCAGCAATATGGATTTTCCTTCACTAAGGCTAAACACTGACTGCCCCATTCCTAGCCCCACACACAGTCTCTTAATTCACTCCTGAACTTCACATCCTCCCTGAGAGATAGGCCTACCATGGCAGATAAAAAAAGTTGAAGCAACATAAAGACTAGTGCTCAGAAGACAGCTTCTAACCACTCTACATGTGTGTGCAGCATCTTCTCCCTCTCCCTATCATTTCCTTTAAGTGATATAGTATATAGATTATGGCTATCTGGGATTGGTTTTCTACTTATTTCATAATTTACATAGAAGATGATAATTCATGTCTTTTTAGAAGTGAGGCATTTTAAAGGAAACTAAAAATCTCTGCTAAGCTGTCATTTTAAAAAATTTGTTTGACTTGCTGCTATATATACTTGAAAAATAAAGTTGCAGAATACAAATCTCTACTGATTTGGACATTGAAGGTGCTTCAAATGACCCTCTTAGCTTTCCAAAGTCCATGCTCTGACCCTATCTTCATGAGAATTTGAATGCCTTTATTAAGCAAATTTAGAAAAGCTTAGATTTGGACACACCATCTTAGAAGTTATCTAGCTGATTGGTTTTTTACAAATAGGAAATTGGTTATTTACAAATAGGAAATTTGAATCTTAATCAGATACTCTAACTGATGAAGGTCATACGGACTTCAAAATTGGGGCTGAGACCCACTCTTCTGATTCCAGACTACCCAGGATAATTCAGATGGGAATGTTTGCCTGGCATCCCTAAATCATACTCTCCTATTTTCATAAACAGACTAACCAACATAATTATCCAATTAACAAAAAAAAAAGAAAAAAAAAAGAAAAGAAAAGGAAGCCACATGTTTTTATTTGGAGATGAGAGCATCCAGTTTCACATCACTACTGAACACATAAGAGTATCCTTTTTCTTTCCCTTAGTATATACTAATAGTATGTGTTCACGTGAGAGTCTGATGTGACATCTGTCAGCAACTCTACCCCTTCAGAATTCAAGTCTTCTCAAATCAACAGGGCTATCCATGAAGTCTAGTGGTAGGTGGGTACAGTTCATACATTTCATTACCAGGAAGTTAGAATTTGACAAGAGGTAAGGGTGACATGCAGTCACTGTCATTTTCGTCTGAGTTCAAGATATATAATGATGCTAGCATTGGATGATATCTTAATCTTCCTCTTTTTTTTTTTTTGTAAAAATTCAGTCTTATAAACTACAAAAGAAGAAGAAAGTGTATTTATGTATATTTACTTATATAAACATATATCTGTACATATACACACATATATGTATGTATATAATATTTTTTCATCTAGCAGAAAAATCGCAGGCTAATTTCCTCTCCTTGAACCATAATTTATTGGCCCCATAACTTATTTGGTTTTAATTTCCTTATTTAGGTTTCCAAAAAGTAGTTGTCATTTAGAGGCTGAATTTTTATTTTGTAAGAAGGTCCTATGAGCTCCTTAAATTTAGGTTGCTTGAGCTGTGAAAATGCTTATAAAAATAAACCTACTTTGTTTAATTTTGCCCTAGTTGTTGAAAAACTGCATATGATTCGTGCTTTTGTTTTACATTGTCTTTGCCTTTATTTTTCTGATAAAGCCCATAAATTTTGCTAAATTTTTGTAACAAACATACTATCATTTTAACTCATTCCCATTGTAATCTGTGCCTCTCCATTTAGTTCACAAGGAATCTTTCGGGATATTTAGGGACTAAAAACTAAAGATTAAACAGGGAATATAATTTTGGTTCTCGAATTTATTGACAAAATATTACACCTATAGCAATATTATTCTTTATTTCATTGTGTCCTATCCAAATATTTTTTAAAATTTTTAAGATGTTAATTGTATTCACTTGAACAATATGAACTTTTGTATACTTTTTAATGAATCCCTTTATCTGCCAATTCTTGATTAAAGTATATATATTAAATCAATTAATCAAATCTCATTTTGTTTCTATCTTTTTTATATTAGCATCAGCAATACAAAATAGTTTCCAGATGGACTGCCTTGGTTACTGCTTGATGCCAGCTAGCCTCTTAAATACAAATGGAAAAGCCACCTGATTTGATCACAAAATTTACTTCTTTTTTTTTTTTTTTTTTTTTTTATTTTGAGATGGAGTCTTGCTCTGTCACCCAGGCTGGAGTGCAGTGGCCGGATCTCAGCTCACTGCAAGCTCTGCCTCCTAGGTTCACGCCATTCTCCTGCCTCAGTCTCCCGAGTAGCTGGGACTACAGGCGCCAGCCACTTCGCCCAGCTAGTTTTTTTTTTTGTATTTTTTAGTAGAGATGGGGTTTCACCGTGTTAGCCAGGATGGTCTTGATCTCCTGACCTCGTGATCCGCCCGTCTCGGCCTCCCAAAGTGCTGGGATTACAGGCTTGAGCCACCGCGCCCAGCCCAGAAAATTTACTTCTAACAACTTTATGTCCATTTAAATTGAAAACTCATTACTAGTTATGGTTTTAAAAGTAATTGAGAATGATTTCCTCTAAGATCATATGGCTTCAATTCCACCTTCTATTTCAAATGCACTAAACTATTAACATGTATTTAGAACAATTGTTAAAAGAGTAATTTCTTCTTTTGGCGGGGAGTGTCTAACACTTCTGCCCTTCAGGGTTGTGCTGGGTGTTCATTAGTATTTGTCAGCTATGTGGCCTGATTCCTATGTGAAACTTACAGTCTAGTTGTAGGGATCTACCTACATGGATGAAAGCAATCATAAAATAGATAAGAGATACACAGTTATGGACAAACAAGAATATAGTCCAGTGTTGAAACATATGGTTCTGATTGTGACTTAATATATCTTCATCTATATCTATGTCTATCTATATACATATAAATATATAAATGTATATATACACATTATTTTATTTTATTTTACTTTAAGTTCTGGGGTACATGTGCAGAATGTGCAGGTTTGTTGCATAGATGTACATGTGCCATGGTGGATTGCCGCACCTATCAACCTGTCATCTAGGTTTTAAGCCCTGCAAGCATTAGGTATTTGTCCTAATGCTCTCCCTCCACTAGCCCTCCACCCCTAGACAGGGCCCAGTGTGTGATGTTCCCCTCCCTCTGTTCATGTGTTCTCATTGTTCAACTCCGACTTATGAGTGAGGGTATGCAGTGTTTGGTTTTCCATTCCTGTGTTAGTTTGCTGAGAGTGGTGGTTTCTAGCTTCATCCATGTCCCTGCAAAGGACATAAACTCATTCTTTTTTATGGCTGCGTAGTATTCCATGGTGTATATGTGCCACATTTTCTTTATCCAGTCTATCATTGATGGGCATTTGGGTTGGTTCCAAGTCTTTGCTATTGCAAATAGTGCTGCAGTAAATATATGGGTGCATGTATCTTTATAACAGAATGATTTATAATCCTTTGAGTATATACCCAGTAATGGGATTTCTGTTTCTAGATCCTTGGGGAATCATCATGCTGTCTTCCACAATGGTTGAACTAATTTATACTCCCATCAACAGTGTAAAAGCATTCCCATTTCTCCAAATCCTTGCCAGCATCTGCTGTTTCCTGACTTTTTAATGATCACCATTCTAACTGGCATGAGATGGTATCTCATTGTGGTTTTGATTTGCATTTCTCTAACGATCAGTGATGATGGGCTTTTTTTCATGTTTGTTGGCTGCATAAATGTAATTTTTGAAGAAGTGTCTGTTCATATCCTTCACCCACTTTTTGATGGGGTTGTCTTTTTCTTGTAAATTTGTTTCAGTTCCTTGTAGATTCTGGATATTAGACCTTTGTCAGATGGATAGATTGCAAAAATTTTCTCCCATTCTGTAGGTTGCCTGTTTACAGTGATGATAGTTTCTTTGGCTGTGTAGAAGCTATTTTGTTTAATTAGATCACATTTGTCAATTTTGGTTTTTGTTGTAATTGCTTTTGCTATTTTAGTCATGAAGTCTTTGCCCATGCCTATATCCTGAATGGTATTGCCTAGGTTTTCTTCTAGGGTTTTTTGTTTTAGGTTTTATGTTTAAGTCTTCAATCCGTCTTGAGTTAATTTTTGTATAAGGTGTAAGGAAGGGGTCTAGTTTCTGTTTTCTCCATATAGGTAGCCAGTTTTCCCAGCACCAATTGTTAAATAGGGAATCCTTTCCCCATTGCTT
Organism: Theropithecus gelada; assembly: GCF_003255815.1. Classification (NCBI taxonomy): domain Eukaryota; kingdom Metazoa; phylum Chordata; class Mammalia; order Primates; family Cercopithecidae; genus Theropithecus; species Theropithecus gelada. The sequence goes on along the minus strand of NC_037675.1, from coordinate 31,008,068 downwards.
GTTTTTGTCAGGTTTGTTGAAGATCAGATGGTTGTAGATGTGTGGTGTTATTTCTGAGGCCTCTATTCTTTTCCATTGGTCTATATGTCTGTTTTGGTACCAGTACCATGCTGTTTTGGTTACTGTAGCCTTGTAGTACAGTTTGAAGTCAGGTAGTGTAATGCCTCCAGCTTTGTTATTTTTGCTTAGGATTGTCTTGGCTCTAGGGGCTTTTTTTGGTTGCATATGAAATCTAAGTAGTTTTTTCTAATTCTGTGAAGAAAGTCAATGGTAGCTTGATGGGAATAGCATTGAATCTATAAATTACTTTGGACAGTATGGCCATTTTCACAATATTGATTCTTCCTATCCATGAGCATGGAATTTTTTTTATTTGTTTGTGTCCTCTCTTATTTCCTTGAGTAGTGTTTTGTAGTTATCCTTGAAGAGGTCCTTCACATCTCTTGTAAGTTGTATTCCTAGGTATTTTATTCTCTTTGTAGCAATTGTGAATGGGAGTTCACTCATAATTTGGCTCTCTGCTTGTCTGTTATTGGTATATAGGAATGCTTCTGATTTTTTTACATTGATTTTGTATCCTGAGACTTTGCTGAAGTTGCTTATCAGCCTAAGGGGTTTGGGGTCTGAGACAATGGAGTTTTCTAAATATACAATCATGTCATCTGCAAACAGAGACAATTTGACTTCCTCTCTTCCTATTTGATATCCTATATTTCTTTCTCTTGCTTGATTCTCTGACCAGAACTTCCAATACTGTTGGGAACAAACCACCCAAAATGTGGCCATAAACTGGCCCCAAAACTGGCCATAAACAAAATCTCTGCAGCACTGTGACATGTTCGTAATGGCCATAACGCCCATGCTGGAAGGTTGTGGGTTTACGGGAATGAGGGCAAGGAACACCTGGCCCACTCAGGGCAAAAAACTGCTTAAAGGCATTCTTAATTCACAAACAATAGCATGAGTGATCTGTGCCTTAAGGATATGCTCCTACTGCAGTTAACTAGCCCAACCTATTCCTTTAATTCAGCCCATCCCTTTGTTTCCCATAAGGGATACTTTTAGTTAATTTAATTTCTATAGAAACAATGCTAATGACTGGCTTGCTGTTAATAAATATGTGGGTAAATCACTGTTCAGGGCTTTCAGCTCTAAAGGCTGTGAGACCCCTGCTTTCCCACTTCACACTTCGATATTTCTGTGTGTGTGTCTTTAATTCCTCTAGCACCGCTGCGTTAGGGTCTTCCTGACTGAGCTGGTCTTGGCACAATACTATGTTGAATACGATAGGCGAAAGAGGGCATCTTTGCCTTGTGCCGGGTTTCAAAGGAAATGCTTCTGGCTTTTGCCCATTTAGTATGATATTGGCTATGGCTTTGTCATAAGTAGCTCTTATTATATTGAGATATGTTCCATCAATACCTAGTTTATTGCGAGTTTTTGGCATGAAGGGGCATTGAATTATATCAAAGGCCTTTTCTGCATCTATTGAGATAATCCTGTGGTTTTTGTCATTGATTCTGTTTATGTGATGGATTACCTTTATTGATTTGCATATGTTGAACCAGCCTTGCATCCCAAGGATGAAGCCAATTTGATCATGGTGGATAAGCTTTTTGATGTGCTGCTAGATTTGGTTTGCCACTATGTTATTGAGGATTTTCATACCGATGTTCATCAGGAAGATTAGCCTGAAATTTTCTTTTTTGTGTGTGTGTCTCTGCCAGATTTGGTATCAGGATGATCCCAGTCTCATAAAATGACTTAGGGAGGAGTCCCTCTTTTTCTATTGTTTGGAATAGTTTCAGAAGAATGGTACCAGCTCCTCTTTGTACCTCTGGTAGTATTCACCTGTGAATCCGTCTGGTCCTGGACTTTTTTTGGTTGGTAGGCTATTAATTACTAACTCAATTTCAGAACTTGTTATTGGTTTATTCAGGGATTTGACTTCTTCCTGGTTTACTCTTGGGAGGGTGTGTGTGTCCAGGAATGTTTCCATTTCTTCTAGATTTTCCAGTTTATTTGTGTAGAGGTGTTTATAGTACTCTCTGATGGTAGTTTGTATTTCTGTGGGATCAGTGGTGATATCCCTTTTGTCATTTTTTGTGTCTATTTATTTTTTCTGTCTTTTCTTCTTTATTAGCCTTGCAAGCAATCTATCTGTTTTGTTAATCTTTTCAAAAAATCAGCTCCTGGATTCATTAACTTTTTGAAGGGTTTTTCGTGTCTCTCTCTCCTTCAGTTCTGCTCTTATCTTAGTTATTTCTTGCCTTCTGCTAGCTTTTGAATTTGTTTGCTCTTGCTTCTCTAGTTCTTTTCCTTGTGATGTTCAGGTGTTGATCTCAGATCTTTCTAGCTTTCTGATGCGGGCATTTAGTGCTATAAATTTCTCTGTTAACATTACTTTACCTGTGTCCCAGAGATTCTGGTACATTGTGTCTTTGTTCTCATAGGTTTCAAATAACTTCTTTATTTATGCCTTAATTTCATTATTTACTAAGCAGTCATTCAGGTGCAGATTGTTCCATTTCCATGTAGTTGTGAACTTTTGAGTGAGTTTCTTAATCCTGAGTTCTAATTTAATTGCACTGTGGTCTGAGCTGTTTGTTATTATTTCCATTCTTTTGCATTTGCTGAGGAGTGTTTTACTTCCAGTTTTGTGGTCGATTTTAGAATAAATGCTATGTGGCGCTGAGAAGAATGTATATTCTGTTGATTTGTGGGGGAGAGTTCTGTAGATGGCTATTAGGTCTGCTTGATCCAGAGCTGAGTTCAAGTCCTGAATATCCTTGTTAATTTTCTGTCTCATTGATCTGCCTGATATTGACAGTTGGGTGTTAAAGTCTCCCACTACTATTGTGTGGGAGTTTAAGACTCTTTGTAGGTCTCTACAAACCTGCTTTATGAATCTGGGTGCTCCTGTATTGGGTGCATATATACTTAGGAGAGTTAGCTCTTCTTGTTGCATTGATCCATTTACCATTATGTAATGCCCTTCGTTGTCTGTTTTGATTTTTGTTGGTTTCAAGTCTGTTTTACTAGAGACAAGGATTGCAACCCCTGCCTTTTTTTAAATTTCCATTTGCTTGGTAAATATTTCTCCATCCCTTTATTTTGAGTCTATGTGTGTCTTTGCATGTGAGATGGGTCCCCTGAATACCAATGGGTCTTGACTCTTTATCTAATTTGCCAGTCTGTGTCTTTTAATTGGGGCATTTAGCCCATTTACATTTAAGGTTAACATTGTTATATGTGAATTGGATCCTGTCATCATGATACTAGCTGGTTATTTTGCACATTATTTGAAGCAGTTTCATCATAGTGTCATTGGTCTTTATATTTTGGTGTGTTTTTGCAGTGGCCAGTACTGGTTTTTCTTTTCCATATTTAGTGCTTCCTTCAGGAGCTCTTGTAAGGCAGGCCTGGTGGTGACAAAATCTCTCAGCATTTGCTTGTCTGGAAAGGATTTTATTTCTCCTTCGCTTATGAAGCTTAGTTTGGCTGGATATGAAATTCTGATCTGAAAATTCTTTAAGAATGTTGAATATTGGCCCCCACTCTCTTCTGGCTTGTAGGGTTTCTGCTGAGAGATCCGCTGTTAGTCTGATAGGCTTCCTTTTGTAGGTGACCTGACCTTTCTCTCTGGCTACCCTTAACATTGTTTTCCCATTTCAACCTTGGAGAATCTGACGATTATGTGTCTTGGGGTTGCTCTTCTTGAGGAGTATCTTAGTGTTGTTCTCTGTATTTCCTGAATTTGAATGTTGGCCTGTCTTGCTAGGTTAGGGAAGTTCTTCTGGATAATATCCTGAAGTGTGTTTTCCAACTTGGTTCCATTCTCCCTATCACTTTCAGGTACACCAATCAATCACAGGTTTGGTCTTTTCACACAGTCCCATATTTCTTGGAGGCTTTGTTTGTTCCTTTTCATTCTTTTTTCTCTAATCTTGTCTTCACGCCTTATTTCAGTAAGTTGATCTGCCATCTCTGATATCCTTTCTTCCACTTGATTGATTTGGCTACTGATACTTGTGTGTGCTTCACAAAATTCTTGGGCTGTGTTGTTCAGCTCCATCGGGTAATTTATGTTCTCTAAACTGGTTATTCTAGTTGGTGGTTCCTGTAACCTTTTATCAAGGTTCTTAGTGTCCTTGCATTGGGTTAGAACATGCTTCTTTAGCTCAAAGGAGTTTGTCATTACCCACCTTCTGAAGCCTTCTTCTGTCAATTTGTCAATCTCATTCTCCATACAGTTTTGTGCCTTTGCTGGCGAGGAGTTGGGATCATTTGGAGGAGAAGAGGCACCCTGTTTTTTGGAATTTTCTGCCTTTTTGCGCTGGATTTTCCTAATCTTCGTGGATTTACCTACCTTTTGATCTTTGGGGCTGATGACCTTTCAATGCGCTTTTTGTGTAGGGGTCATTTTTGTTGATGTTGATGTTGTTGCTTTCTGTTTATTAGTTTTCCTTCTAACAGTCGGGCCTCTCTTCTACAGGTTTGCTGCAGTTTACTAGAGGTCCACTCCAGACCCTGTTTGCTTGGGTATCACCAGTGGAGGCTGCAGAACAACAAAGATTGCTGCCTGCTTCTTCCTCTGGAAGCTTCGTCCCAGAAGGACACCAGGCTGATGCCAGCTGGAGCTCTCCTGTGTGGGGTGTCTGTCGGCCCCCGCTGGGAGGTCTCTCCCAGTCAGGAGGCCTGGGGGGTCAGGGACCCACTTGAAGAGGCAGTCTGTCCCTAGGCAGAGCTTGAGCACTATGCTTGGAGAACACTCCTTGTCAGGATCAGCTGCTCTCTTCAGAGCTGGCAGGCAGGAATGTTTAAGTCTGTTGAAGCTGTCCCCACAGCCACCCCTTCCCCTAGGTGCTCTGTCCCAGGGAGATAGGAGTTTTGTCTATAAGCCCCTGACTGGAACTGCTGCCTTTCTTTCAGAGATGCCCTGCCCAGTGAGGAGGAATCTAGACAGGCAGTCTGGCCACAGCCACTTTGCCACACTGTGTTGAGTTCTGCCCAGTCCAAACTTCCAGGCCCCCTTAGCACTATCAGGGGAAAACCACCTACTCAAGCCTCAGTAATGGTGGATGCCCCTCCTCCTACCAAGCTCTATCATCCCGGGTTGACTTCAGACTGCTGTGCTGGCAGTGAGAATTTCAAGCCAGTGATTCTTATCTTGCTGGGCACCGTGGGAGTGGGACCTGCTCGCTGAGCAAGATCACTTGGCTCCCTGGCTTCAGTCCCCTTTCCAGACGAGTGAACAGTTCTGTCCCACTGGGGTTCCAGGAGCCACCGGGATTAAAAAAAAAAAAAAAGGCAGCTCAGTGTCTGCCCAAATAGCCGCCCAGTTTTGTGCTTGAAACCCAGGACCCTGGTAGTGTAGGCACACTAGGGAATCTCCTGATCCGCAAATTGCAAAAACCCTGGGAAAAGCGTAGTACCCAGGCCAGATAGCATGTCCCTCACAGCTTCCCTTGGCTGGAGGAGGGAGGTCCCTGGCTCCTTACACTTCCCGGTGAGGTGATGCCCCACTTTGCTTCTACTTGCCCTCGGCGGGCTGCACCCACTGCCTAACCAGTCCCATTGAGATGAACTGGGTACCTCTAATGGAAATGCAGAAATCACCTGCCTTCTGCATTTGCTGGGAGCTGCAGACCGGAGCCATTTTGCCAATCGAGTAATTTCTTTCAACTTAGTTTTCTAATCAATTGTTAAAACATGCATAATTATTTAAATATTGGCATATGTAAATTTGGAAGTACGGCAGTATGGAATAAACTATTTAAGCCAACATTTGAGGGGTAATGCATGTAAGACCAGGTGTGATTCTCATTTAATTAATATCAGGCTCATCAGTCTATGCAGTTCCATTTTCAATACTGACATGCATAAACAACAGATGCAAAACCTATATACATTCAATAAATTTTTTATTACATTATTATCCTCATTATGGAAGAGTTGTGTCTGTCTACATAAACACATGCACATGCACAACAGTTGAGGAAAGTGATTCTAAGTCACCTAAATACCTAAAATACACAGACCAAAGATGTTTTTGTAATGAACAGGGTTTGAGATTAAAAGAAAATATCGGCTGGGTGCGGTGGCTCACACCTATAGTCCCAGTGATACGGGGCGGGGGCAGTGCTAGGTAGAGAAAGGCGGGTCCCTGGCTAGGGTTCTACTCCCAACGGAGCTAGGTGAGGACAGGCACTCCTGCTTTGGTGCCCAAAATGTTGAATTTTCCAAGACCACGCTGGGCCGACACACCCTCATCCTGAGCCTTAAAAACCAAAGACCCTAGCGGACAGACACACAAGTGGCTGGATGTGGAGAGGCGCACCTTGGCGGAAGAAGACAGAAGTGGCTGCTCACAACTGTAGGCTGCAGAAGAGCATGCACCGGCAGGCCGACAGGCGGGCAGGCCAGCAGGCCGGTGACTGGCAGAAGGACTCGGAGTTTGGCACCAGTGGTCTAAGACGAGTCAGGCCGCTGAGCTGCCCAACTCCAGGGGAAAACCATCGCCTTTCTGGCTCCCCTATCAGGTGAGAGCTACTCCCACTCAATAAAACTTTGCACTCATTCTCCGAGCCCACATGTGATCCAATTCTTCCAGCTCACCAAGTCAAGAACCCCGAATGCAGAAAGCCCTCTGTCCTTGCAACGAGGTATAGGGTCTAATTGAGCTGGTTAACACAAGCCGCCTATAGAGGGCAAAACTAAAAAAAGCACACACCCACTGGGGCTTCAGGAGCTGTAAACATTCACCTCTAGACACTGCTGTGGGTTGAAGCCCCACAGCCTGCTCGTCTGCATGCTCCCCTAGATGTCTGAGCAGCAAAGCACTGAAGAAGCCAGTCACACCCCCATCGCATGTCCTGTGAGGGGGACAAGGGGGCCTTTCCCCTTTCACCAGCACTTTGGGAGGCTGAAGTGGGTGGATCACCCTGAGGTCAGGAGTTGGAGACCAGTCTGGCCAATATGGTGGAACCCTGTCTCTACTAAAAACACAAAAAAATTAGCTGGGCGTGCTGACAGGTGCCTGTAATCCCGGCTACTTGGGGCGGGTGGTGGGGCGGGGGTCGGTTCTGAAGCAGGAGAATCGCTTTAACCTGGGAAGCGGAGGTTGCAGTGAGCCAAGATCATCCCACTGCACTCCAGCTTGGGCAACGGAGTGAGACCCCATCTCAAAAAAAACAGATAATAATAATAATAATAATAATAATAATAATATTAAAGAAAGTGTTCTACTGATCGCCTATGGCACAATTGTTCATTTGTGCTCCTTTTTATTTGTTTTGTTTTACAAAGAAACATTACAGCTATGAATTTTAAAAGCTTTTTTTAGTCTCTGTCAGTATAGTGGTAATTCTCTTTAATTATCTTTAAAATTCAGAGGCCAAACTATGTGGCATAGGACATGTCAGGATCATCCCTAGAGTCAAGACTCTGATGTTCATGGCTAAAATCAGATGTAAGACTCAAATGATCAAACTACACAACAATTAGCAGGAAAACATTAACATGGCATTATTTATTCTCATCATAATATTTTAGGCATTTTTAAAATCCCTTCAGGAAAGACTGACTAAAAAGAGTGGAACTTACTTTGAATTTAGAAATTCTGAAGGGCGGGTTTGACTATTGACTCTAGAGATTTACAAAAAGACAGACTTTTGTGGAAAATATACATCCTCAGTGTCTCAAAGCATGTGTTAGGTAATTGTATGCTCCCCTTGCTAACAATGAATGTTTGTTTCCCCGCAAAATTCATATGTTGAAACCTTGACCCCCAAGGTGATGTATTAGGAGGTGGGGACTTTGGTAGGTGATTAGGTCTCCAGGGCAGGGCCCCTTATGAATGGGATTGGTGCCCTTTTAAGAGAGACCCTGGAGAGCTTTCTTACCCCTTTCAAGAAGATGGTCATCTATGAACCAGGAAGTGGGCCCCCGCCAGGCACCAAAAATGCCAGCATTGTGATCTTGAACTTCCCAGCCTCCAAATATTTCTCACAGTTTTATAGCCTGGGAATGTCTAAGATCAGCTATTGAGTCTATTCTGTTGCAATGGCCCAAACATACTAAGACAGATTCTGACCTCTTTGGTGCTCTCTGCAACACTGCCTCACACATTAGTCCCCATTCTTGGGCATTTTCAAGCTATTCTGTTCCACAAGGTTCTTTCCCGCTTCCTTCAGCCACGCACACATCTTTCCCATTCAGAAAATAACTTCCCTCAACCAGTCTCCACCTCCAGTTACTACTGCTCCCCTCTCATTCCCTTTACCACCAGCTATCTGGTAGTTTATATCGTCTGAATTCATTTCCTCAAGTATTGATTGCCTACTAGTCCTTTTACAATCTGGATTCTGCTTCTAGCACGTTTCTGAAAACTGCTTTCACTAAGGTCATTAGTAAGATGCTCCAGGAGATTATGATTGCTCACAGTGTCAAAGGCTGTCAGATAGGATGGCAGTTGAATCTGGACCTCCACATGTGGCAATGAGTAAAAAGACAACCTAGGCTTCCCAAAGTAGCACGTTTAGGGGTCATGAAATAGTCTGTATTACCAAAAGTAAGGAGACATTTACTAACATCCTCAGATACATAGCCTCTGATTCAACGAGAGGTTAAACATTAAGGTTTCACTTATACAGGAGAAAGAAAAAAACAACATTCAAGAATATTACCCAGTCAAATTAAGGATAAGGACAATCTGACATAATCAAGGAAGCTGAAAATAGAAAAATCATATTTTTAAGGAAAAACTATCCCAAAATAATTGAGAAATGAAGCAAAATTAATAGCTCAAGAATAGGGGGCTTGTAGGAACTTAAATAAAATGACAAATGATGAAACAAGGCAAAAATAAAGTCAGTCTAAACGATTCAAAGTTTCAATACAAAACTAACATCAAAAATGAATTGCACAAAAGGAGCTATGTAATATAAAAATCATATTTAAATACAATTGTCTAGGTCAAAAAATAGATTATATTAACAAAGAGTAATACAAGGAGTAAAAAAAGAAGTTTGCGAAATTCAAGCTGACCAAAGATATAAGCAAATAGTTTATGACTAAAAATGTATAAGAATTTAAATAAAAATTTTTATCTGGAGTTTTAAAAACTGATTGCATGCAATTATATGATCTATCCTATAACAGCCTGACATATAAAATGCACATATTTTGACCTCTGGTCCAAGATGGTTTCAAGTTATAGATATAATATATAACTCTCTTTTATTGGAACTAACATTCCAATTGTTTTTTTAAAGGCAGAAAAAATATATCAAACAATACAAATATTTTAAAAGTAGTTTTGTAGATTAAGCAGAATTTGAGGTAAAAAATATTAAAAAGTATACAACACAATGAAAATAAGTTATGAATCATGAAGTACAGAAAGTATGAAAATATATAAAGCAAAATATTTCAGGAATACAAGTATTCATTGATAAAAATGCAGTAGAAGAGATCACACTATTCTATCAATCTTTGACAAAGTAAAGTATAAATAAGGGTACAGAAGATATAAATAATATGACTAGAAAGTTTGATTTCAGAAATTACAAATATATCATTTTATGCCATATAATAAAGACAATCCACCTTTTCTTTTTTTTTTTTCTTTTTTTGAGACAGAGTCTCGCTCTGTCCAGGCTGGAGTGCAGTGGTGCGATCTCGGCTCACTGCAACCTCCAGCCTCCAACTCCTGGGTTCAAGAGATTCTCATGACTCAACCTCCCAAGTAGCTGGGACTACAGGCGTGCACCCCAACACTCTGCTAATATTTTGTATTTTTAGTAGAGGTGGGGTTTCACCAGGTTGGCCAGGCTGGTCTCGAACTCCTAACCTCAGGTGATCCACCTGCCTCAGCCTCCCAAACTGCTGGGATTACAGGTGTGAGTCTGGCCAAGATTTTTATTTGAACTGCATTTAGCATATAAATTAATTTGGAGACAACTGATACATTCACCATATTTAGTCTCTCACACACACACACACACACACACACACACACACACGCACACACAGAGTAGGAAATATATGGCCATTCATTTAAATATTTTTCTTTTTTTTTATTATTATACTTTAAGTTCTAGGGTGCATGTGCATAACGTGCAGGTTTGTTACATATGTATACTTGTGCCATGTTGGTGTGCTGCACCCATCAACTCGTCAGCACCCATCAACTCGTCATTTACATCAGGTATAACTCCCAGTGCAATCCCTCTCCCCTCCCCCCTCCCCATGATAGGCCCCGGTGTGTGATGTTCCCCTTCCCGAGTCCAAGTGATCTCATTGTTCAGTTCCCACCTATGAGTGAGAACATGCGGTGTTTGGTTTTCTGTTCTTGCAATAGTTTGCTGAGAATGATGGTTTCCAGCTGCATCCATGTCCCTACAAAGGACACAAACTCATCCTTTTTTATGGCTGCATAGTATTCCATGGTGTATATGTGCCACATTTTCTTAATCCAGTCTGTCACTTATGGACATTTGGGTTGATTCCAAGTCTTTGCTATTGTGAATAGTGCCACAATGAACATACATGTGCATGTGTCTTTATAGCAGCATGATTTATAATCCTTTGGGTATATACCCAGTAATGGGATGGCTGGGTCATATGGTACTTCTAGTTCTAGATCCTTGCGGAATCGCCACACTGTTTTCCATAATGGTTGAATTAGTTTACAATCCCACCAACAGTGTAAAAGTGTTCCTGTTTCTCCACATCCTCTCCAGCACCTGTTGTTTCCTGAATTTTTAATGATTGCCATTCTAACTGGTGTGAGATGGTATCTCATTGTGGTTTTGATTTGCATTTCTCTGATGGCCAGTGATGATGAGCATTTTTTCATGTGTCTGTTGGCTGTATGCATGTCTTCTTTTGAGAAATGTCTGTTCATATCCTTTGCCCATTTTTTGATGGGTTGTTTGTTTTTTTCTTGTAAATTTGTTTGAGTTCTTTGTAGGTTTTGGATATTAGCCCTTTGTCAGATGAGTAGATTGCAAAAATTTTCTCCCATTCTGTAGGTTGCTTGTTCACTCTGATGGTAGTTTCTTTTGCTGTGCAGAAGCTGTTTAGTTTAATTAGATCCCATTTGTCAATTTTGGCTTTTTTTGCCGTTGCTTTTGGTGTTTTAGACATGAAGTCCTTGCCCATGCCTATGTCCTGAATGGTATTACCTAGGTTTTCTTCTAGGGTTTTTATGGTATTAGGTCTAACATTTAATTTGCTTTTGTTTTCATAGAAATTCTATGCCTTTTTAATTAGTAGCTAGTATTTCCTTAGGGCACTGATGATAATCCTATTATAATCCAAGTATATATTTTTTTCCAATATTTATACCACAGTTTCTCTTCCTCCAGCTCCTCCTCTACCCTTCTTCCTCTTCATTTTCCTTCCTTCCTTCTTGTTTTGGTTTGTTTCAAAGCATTAGTTTGAATTCCAGGAAAAATAGACATGGAGCTGCCAGGCCACGTCATTCCTAAATTTAACTTTGATAGGGGTGCTTTATTAAATATAAGAGGAGAATTTGGTTAGAAATAGAAATTCTTAATCATGTTACTTTAAGTTTAGAAAAAAAATTTCAACCTTCTTCTGGATTGTTAAACTTTTTTGATTAATACAAAAGAAACAGATTTTCCTCTTAATTATCAACTTTCTCCTTCATTGATCATTTTGAAGTATATTTTCATTTTTTTATTGAGCATTTTACTTAGGATTTTTGAACTGATATCTATAAGTGAATTTATTACTTTTTTTGTCCTGGTTACTTTAGATGGTTGTGTTTTCTTTCTACCATTTTAAGCATTATGTGTAGTGAATTTATTTTAATACTTTCAGCTAATAATAAAAATACCATAGAACTGCTTCAAGTTTCACTTTGTACCTATGAGTTTTCATACATAGTATATTCATTTTAGTTATTTTCAAAGTTAGTGTTTTCCAATATGTTAAAGCAATGTCTTTTTAACAAACATGAAAATATTATGCCTATAAATTTTAATTGAATTCCAAAATAAATTAAATATGCCCTCCCTCTTCTGTGAATTACAGTTGTAGTTTGTAATTTAAATACTAAAGTATAGGCTGAGGTGGGTGAACCACCTAAGGTTAGGAGTTTGAGACCAGCCTACCAACATGGTGAAACCCCATCTTTAATAAAAACAATACAAAAATTAGCTGGACATGGTTGCACCCCCTAGCTACTTGGGAGACTGAGGCAGGAGAATCACTTGAATCTGGGAGGTGGAGGTTTCAGTGAGCTGAGATTGAGCCACTGCACTTTAGCTTGGGTAACAGAGCAAGACTCTTCTCAAAAAAAAAAAAAAAAAAAAAAAATCAAAACAAAACAAAACAAATCGTATATTAACAGAATTTAAAACAATTTTAAAGTATTTTTATGTTGCTTCTGTAATAACACATGAACAAATATTACAAGAAAAAATATAAATGAAAGAAGAGTAAGGAAAAGGAACTTGCTTTACTGATACTAAAACATATTTGTAAAGTTATAATAATTAAAACATTGTAGTATAAGAACAGTTAAGTCTGCTACAAAACTAAAGACCTCGCAACAGATGTTTGTATTTTTAATCACATATGATTTGTCAGAGGAGAAATTGATACTGACCATGAGGTGAAAAGTTATGCCTGAAACATTAGGAAGATTCCAAGAAGAACCTCTGAAAAAACAAACATACAAAAATTATCATATGTTTGTTGGCAAGTGAAGGAATGAAAGCCCTTAATGAGACAGTAGAGAGTGAATGAACTACAAGGAGAAGAATTCAAAAACTAAATACAGATGACCCTTGAACAATGCGAGGGTTACAGCACCAACCCCCAACTTCTCACGAAATTAAAAATCTGTGTATAGGCCCAGCGCAGTGGCTCATGCCTGTAATCCCAGCACTTTGGGAGGCTGAGGCGGGCAGATCACAAGGTCAGGAGATTGAGGAGATTGATTCATCCTGGCTAACATGGTGAAACCTCATCTCCAGTAAAAATAAAAAAAAAAAAAATTAGCTGGGCGTGGTGGCGGCGCCTGTAGTCCCAGCTACTTGGGAGGCTGAGGCAGGAGAATGAGTGAACCCGGGAGGCGGAGGTTGCAGTGAGCCAAGATGGCGCCACTGCACTCCAGCCTGGGCAACACAGCGAGACTCCCTCTTAAAAAAAAAAAAAAAAATCTGTGTATAACTTTTGACTTCCCAAAAATGTAACTACTAATAGCTCACTCTTGACCAGCAACTATACTAATTACATTAATGGTCAACACATACTTTGTATATGTATTATATACTGTATTTCTACAATAAAGTGAGCTAAAGAAAAGAAAATGTGGACAGGCGTGGTGGCCTTCCAGCACTTTGGGAGGCTGAGGCGGAAGAATTGCTTGAGGTCAGGAGTTTGAGAGAAATTAAAATGTTATTAACAAAATCATAAGGAAGAGAAAATGTATTTACTATTCAGTAAGTGGAAGAAGTGGAAGTGGACCATCATAAAGGTCTTCGTCCTCGTGGTCCTTATATTGAATAGGCTGAGGAGGAGGAAGACAATGGGGTTGGTCTTGTTGTCTCAGGGGTGGCAAAGGTGGAATAAAATCCTTTTTTAAGTGTTCCCACAGAGTTCAACCTGTGTTGTTCAGGGGTCAACTGTACATAAAACAGAAGTACACAACATAATCCTATACTTTTTCTAGTAGATAATGAAAAAAGAAAATTTGCCAAATAAGAGTTACTGATAAAACATTTAGAGTAGTAAAACTTCTTTTAAATGTGTATTTTAAAAATATTTGTAGTTCAAAAGCAAGTAGAAATCATGAAAGATTATCTTTTAAATAATTTGATAATGTATTAACAATTGTATCTCCTTTTATTATTTAACTTTGTTCTAAGTAGCACACTCTAAAATTGCAGGATTCTGTCTTCTCAAGAAGATTTTTATAGCCTCTGGTAAGATTTTTAAAGTAGAAACAGAGCTGACCTTGGAGTGTAGTAATTTATTAGTAAGGGCTCTCTGTAAAATAAACTTTAAAAGTCACAAATGAAGACTTATCTTCCACAAGCTTGTCAGGAGATAAGATTTCTACCTAAGGACTTCATAGGAGAATCATTGACCTTGCTCTGGTAGCTTTTATATGATGTTTCATTTATAGAAGGAATAAATGAAATATGATACTTGTCATATCAGAGTTTATTTTGCAACCACAAACACTGCAGGCGAAGCATAACTTTTAAAATTTTTTTATAAGATTAAAAGATGATCATAAGGTTTGCACCTCTTCCCTTTCATTCCAGAGGTTATTCTGGTCTGAAAAATTATACTAATGGGAACTCTAAACCCACTGAATTCCTTGTTCTCAATGTCCTTCTTTAGACATTGACAGAGATAAGAATTCCTCCAATTAGTCCTTTGACTTATTTCCTGAGTCACCGTTCAAAGACTTCCTTGCCACCAGGATAGAGGAGTGAACAGGGACCCAGACAGATGAGAAGGAAATTGATTTTTATAATAGTGTGTTATGTAGCTTTGTGTACAAGTTTATTTCTTTACCTGAAAGGGGAAGATGAGGCTGTCTCTGCCCAATACCCTAATAGGCTGGGTCTTGATTTTGTTCATTTAACATTTATGCACATAACACTCCTGTAATATTATCTAATTATTTCAATGTGTTAAGAAGTAGGGTCCATGACATGTATTTGCTTTGTATTTCTCACAGTTCTATCATAAGACTAAGAACTATAGTATAGTACTGTGATGGTTAATTTTATATGCCAAGTTTTGACAAGGTCACAGGATATTAATAAATCTCATATACATATATGTGAGATAATATATAAATACTATTCATTCTATTTATTTATGTATCTATTGGAGATGTGTGTGTGTGTGTTTGTGTGTATGCTGTTCCTCTAGAGAAAACTGATAAATATTGTACTTAATACTTTTGTGGAATATCAAATACTTTTGTAGAGTATCAAAAATTTGAAATAGAATGAGAATCATTCTACCTTGCCATCTTGAAACATTTTTAAAAGTTGAAATTGGTAAGCAAATATAAGATTTATTGCTATTTTCACTTTCACAATAATAGAAGTTCATATTCTATACTGTAGCTTTCTCTCCTTTCTTTGGTTTATCTCATTTAGTCCAAAAGTATTAGAGTCCAACTTCTATTATAGTAAACTATTTGGAATGGTCTAAATTATTTTGTTGCCTTAGATTTTTTGTTGGTTTTCAGTAACACTTCAAAGTCAGCTGAAGTCTAGAAATAATTGTTATATATATGATTTTAATACTCAATAGAAATAATTTTAGATTTTGTTTCAGCATAATAATCAGTCATTAAAGTTAACATTCAGTTTATTTCCAAAATTAGGTACAGTAGATTTTTTCCCAAGTGAAAGTATATTTTCTTATAGATGTTATATAGCTTCAGCCACAGTCAATTTAATACAGATCAACAATCCTTTGTCCACATTTATAAGATTCAAGAAACTCTTAAAACTGAAAACTTTCCTGACTCACAAAGTGCCAGAATCAAACCCGAACTGCACTCACTTGGTAGCAAAACACAACATGAACTGATGTGAGGCTATTTATATCATTATCCACTATTTTTATACATTTTGCCACAAAACAACAAAAGGAATATGTTTCATTACAGTGTGGCCTTAAATCCAGATGAAGATTTTAAATACATAGTAAGTATATGTTGGTTTCTAAATTTTTTAAAAAATTTAATTCTCTAACACATCTGGAATTGTTGGCCTGCATTTGTATTTTTATTCATAATGAGATGTTTTATCAGGCCAGGAAAGATCACAGTGCTTATTTATAGATTAGCCTTTCCTGGGAACTCTTCACCCATTGCTGTTTGGTTGTTGATTTTTTTTTTCCTTTTTTTTTTTTTTTGCTTTAAATCTCCTGATTATGAGCCTCATGATTCATTCTACCATTGCCATCATCCTCTGTTCAGTGTCTATTGTATCTTTCAGACTAAAAGTCAGTCTTTCTATGCCTCTTGACTGTCACTAGCACCCCTCCTTGCTTGACTTTCTGGGGGAAAGACTCCCTGCAAATCACTAAGTAACCCCTTGATTTGTTCCTCTCTTAACTTTCTCTTCCTTCAACTCTAAACTTCTCACCTTATTCACCTTTTTCTATTATAACTTCCAATCAGCTCCTGTGGCTTTTAAAACATTTTTCTCCTTTGGAAATGGGAATATTAAAGAACCCAGTTTAAGAGAAACTTATTCCAATATACTTTAACCCCAAAGACTGGTATACCAAATAGTATTCAGTGTATATACATTAATGAAGAAATAAATGAAGATGGTATAGTGTTCTGGTTATCTATTGCTGCACAAGCTACTCCAAGACTTGGTGGCTAAAAACAACAACAACATTATTATTATTTTACCTCATGATGCTGTGGATCAGAACTTTAGACAGGCACAGACAGGATGATGGCTTCTCTCCCCTTCACAATGTCTAGAGTCATCTTGGGTGACTCTAATGGCTGAGGCTGGCTCAGCTAGAGACTAGCTTACAATCTCTATCTCTCCTTCTCTTCCCTTCTCTCTCAACCCATGGCTATTGTGACTACTGTGGGCTTCCTCATAGCCACAGGCAATCAGACTTCTTACAGAGTAGCTCATGGCTCCAAATGTAGGGGAATGGACATGAATAGTCCTCTTAAAGTTGAGACTCAGATCTGGCACAGCATCACTTCCACCATAATTTACTGGTTTAAGCAATGAGACAATTATCAAAGAATCTGTTGCCACCTTTAATCTACCAGAGTGGGTCAATCAGCTTTCTCTATTCTCTAAAGCACTTCCCTTTCCTTCTATTTTATTTATTCTATGATCTTATAACCTGAGTTTATGATCACTCTAAGTTAACTTCCAAAAGTTTTCCTAAATTGTTATTTTTAATGTGTTTGCCTTTTCTGCAATGTTTTTGCTGCTTCTATTCTTTTTACCTAATAGTACAGAGGGCTAAGGGTGGTGATGATTACCCTACTGATGCTTGCAAACTGTAGTCTATTATTTATTTAGAAATCAGCAAAGACCAAGAATGAAAGCGAGTAGTCTCATCTTATTTGTCCTCCAAAAGAGGCTACAGTAAGAAAATTGTGGACATCTCTGGAATCTCATTTTTGTTCTCTGAAATGAGATTAGCAATTAGAGAAATTTAGAGAATGCTATGTAAAAGTCAAAAGAGATGTTTTAAAAGATTTATTTGCTCCAATACTACATGCTCTTGAAAACTAGCTTCAAACATATTTATTTTATAAGATATGATAAAAATTCTTAATTGCAAACAAGAGAATCCACTCTGGCTAATATACAGAAAAAGAAGTAAAGAGGGAGAAGCAAAGAAATCATATAAGATTCCAGAAACAAAGAACAGAAACACATCAGAAAATTGGCCTGATGAGAAATCTATCAGCAATGTCTCTAGAATGATAGCACTGCCTGCATTAGGATAAAAAATTACTATACGGACCGGTTCCAAGATGGCTGAATAGGAACAGCTCCAGTCTACAGCTCCCAGCATGAGCGATGCAGAAGACAGGTGATTTCTGCATTTCCAACTAAGTTACCAGGTTCATCTCACTGGGGCTTGTTGGACAGTGGGTGCAGCCCATGGAGCGTGAGCCAAAGCAGGGCGGAGCATCACTTCACCTGGGAAGCAGAAGGGGTAGGGGAAGTCTCTTTCCTAGCCAAGGGAAGCCGTGATAGATGGTACCTGGAAAATCAGGATACTCCCACCCTAACACTGTGCTCTTCCAATGGTCTTAGCGAACAGCAGACCAGGAGATTATATCCCGCGCCTGGCTTGGAGGGTTCCACACCCATGGAGCCTCGCTCGCTGCTAGCACAGCAGTCTGAGATCCAACTGCAAGACGGCAGCGAGGCTAAGGGAGAGGTGTCCACCATTGCTGAGACTTGAGTAGGTAAACAAAGTGACTAGGAAGCTCAAACTGGGTTGAGCCCACCACAGCTCAAGGAGGCCTGCCTGCCTCTGTAGACTCCACTTCGGGGCAGGGCATAGCTGAACAAAAGGCAGCAGAAACTTCTGCAGACTTAAACATCCCTGTCTGACAACTTATGAAGAGAGTAGTGGCTCTCCCAGTATGGAGTTTGAGATCTGAGAATGGACAGACTGCCTTCTCAAGTGAGTAGCCTAACTGGGAGATACCTCCCAGTAGGGACCGACTGACACCTCATACAGGGGAGTGCCCCTCTGAGATGAAGCTTCCAGAGGAAGGATCAGGCAGCAACATTTGCTGTTCTGCATCCTCCACTGGTGATACCCAGGCAAACAGGTCCAGAGTGGACCTCCAGCAAACTCCAACAGACCTGCAGCTGAGGGTCCTGACTATTAGAAGGAAAACTAACAAACAGAAAAGACATCCACACCAAAATCCCATCTGTATGTCACCATCATCAAAGACCAAAGGTAGATAAAATCACAAAGATGGGGGGGAACCAGAACAGAAAAGCTGAAAATTCTAAAGATCAGAGCGCTGTTCTCCTCCAAAGGAATGCAGCTCCTCGCCAGCAACAGAACAAAGCTGAATGCAGAATGACTTTGACAAGTTGACAGAAGTAGGCTTTAGATGATGGGTAATAACAAACTTCTCCAAGGTAAAGGAGGATGTTCGAACCCATCGCAAAGAAGCTAAAAACCTTGAAAAAAGATTAGATGAATGGCTAACTAGAATAAACAGTGTAGAAAAGACCTTAAGTGACCTGATGGAGCTGAAAACCATGGCACTAGAACTATGTGACACATGCAGGAGCTTCAGGAGTGAATTTAAACAAGTGGAAGACAGGGTATCAGTGATTGAAGATCAAATTAATCAAATGAAGCAAGAAGAGAAGTTTAGAGAAAAAGGGTAAAAAGAAATGAACAAAGCCTCCAAGAAATATGGGACTATGTGAAAAGACCAAATCTACATCTGATTGGTGTACCTGAAAGTGATGGGGAGAATGGAACCAAGTTGGAAAACACTGCAGGATATTATCCAGGAGAACTTCCCCAACCTAGGAAGGCAGGCCAACATTCAAATTCAGGAAATACAGAGAACGCCACAAAGATACTCCTCGAGAAGAGCAACTCCAAGACACATAATCGTCAGATTCACCAAAGTTGAAATGAAGGAAAAAATGTTAAGGGCAGCCAGAGAGAAAGGTCAGGTTACCCACGAAGGGAAGCCCATCAGACTAACAGTGGATCTCTCAGCAGAAACCTTACAAGCCAGAAGAGAGTGGGGGCCAATATTCAACATTGTTAAAGAAAAGAATTTTCAACCCAGAATTTCATATCCAGCCAAACTAAACTTTAGGAGCAAAGGAGAAATAAAATCCTTTCCAGACAAGCAAATGCTGAGAGATTTTGCCACCACCAGGCCTGCCTTACAAGAGCTCCTGAAGGAAGCACTACTTGGAAAGGAAGAACTAGTACCAGTCACTGCAAAAACATGCCAAATTGTAAAGACCATTGATGCTAGGAAGAAACTGCATCAACTAAGGAGAAAAATAACCAGCTAACATCATAATGACAGGATCAAATTCACACATAACAATATTAACCTTAAATATAAATGGGCTAAATGCCCCAATTAAAAGACACAGAGTGGCAAACTGGATAAAGAGTCAAGACCCATCAGTCTGCTGTATCCAGGAGACTCATCTCATGTGCAGAGACACACATAGGCTCAAAATAAAGGGATGGAAGAATATTTACCAAGCAAATGGAAAACAAATAAAAGCAAGGGTTGTAATCCTAGTCTCTGATAAAACACACTTTAAACCAACAAAGATTAAAAGAGACAAAGAAGACCATTACATAGTGGTAAAAGGATCAATTCAACAAGAAGAACTAACTATCCTAAATATATAGGCACCCAATACAGGAGCACCCAGATTCATAAAACAAGTCCTTAGAGACCTACAAAGAAACTTAGACTCCCACACAATAATAATGGGAGACTTTAACACCCCACTGTCAACATTAGACAGATCAATGAGACAGAAAGTTAACAAGGATATCCAGGACTTGAACTCAGCTCTGCACCAAGTGGACCTAATAGACATCTACAGAACTCTCCACCCCAAATCAACAGAATATACATTCTTCTCAGGACCACATGGCACTTATTCCAAAATCAACCACATGGTTGGAAGTAAAGCACTCCTCAGCAAATGTAAAAGAACACAAATTATAACAAACTGTCTCTCAGACCGCAGTGCAATCAAATTAGAACTCAGGATTAAAAAACTCAAAACCACTCAACTACATGGAAACTGAGCAACCTGCCCCTGAATGACTACTAGGTACATAATGAAATGAAGGCAGAAATAAAGATGTTCTTTGAAACCAATGAGAACAAAGACATAATATACCAAAATCTCTGGGACACATTTAAAGCAGTGTGTAGAGGGAAATTTATAGCACTAAATGCCCACAAGAGAAAGCAGGAAAGATATATAATCGACACCCTAACATCACAATTAAAAGAACTAGGGAAGCAAGAGCAAACACATTCCAAAGCTAGCAGAAGGCAAGAAATAACTAAGATCAGAGCAGAACTGAAGGAGATAGACACACACACAAAAAAAAATCCTTCAAAAAATCAATGAATCCAGGAGCTGGTTTTTTGAAACTATCTACAAACTTGATAGACCACTAGTAAGACTAATAAAGAGAAAAGAAAGAAGAATCATATAGACACGATAAAAAATGATAAAGGGGATATCACCACCAATCGCACAGAAATACAAACTACCATCAGAGGAAACAATAAACACCTCTATGCAAACAAACTAGAAAATCTAGAAGAAATGGATACATTCCTGGACAAATAAACCCTCCCAAGACTAAATGAGGAAGAAGTTGAATGCCTGAATAGACCAATAACAGGCTCTGAAATTGATGCAATAATTAATAGCATACCAACCATAAAAAGTCCAGGACCAGATGGATTCACAGCCGAATTCTACCAGAGGTACAAAGAGGAGCTGGTACCATTCCTTATGAAACTATTCCAATCAACAGAAAAAGGGGGACTCCTCCTTAACTCATTTTATGAGATCAGCATCATCCTGATACCAAATCGGGCAGAGACACAACAAAAAAAGAGAATTTTAGACCAATATCCCTGATGAACATCGATGCAAAAATCCTCAATAAAATACTGACAAACCAAATCCAGTGGCACATCAAAAACCTTATCCACCACGATCAAGTTGGCTTCATCCCTGGGATGCAAGGCTGGTTCAACATACGCAAATCAATAAACGTAATCCGTCATATAAACAGAATCAAAGACAAAAACCACATCATTATCTCAGGAGATGCAGAAAAGACCTTCAACTAAATTCAACAGCCCTTCATACTAAAAACTCTCAATAAACTAGGTATTGATGGGATGTATCTTAAAATAATAAGAGCTATTTATGACAAACCCATAGCCAATATCATACTGAATGGGCAAAAACTGGAAGCATTCCCTTTGAAAACTGGCACAAGACAGGGATGTCCTCTCTCACCATTCCTATTCAACATAGTATTGGAAGTTCTGTCCAGGGCAATCAGGGAGGAGAAAGAAATAAAGGGTATTCAATTAGGAAAAAAGAAAGTCAAATTGTCCCTGTTTGCAGATGACATGATTGTGTATTTATGAAACCCCATCGTCTCAATCCAAAATCTCCTTAAGCTGATAAGCAACTTCAGCAAAGTCTCGGGATACAAATCAATGTGCAAAACTCACAAGCTTTCCTATACACCAATAACAGATAAACAGAGAGCCAAATCGTGAGTGAACTCCCATTCACAATTGCTACAAAGAGAATAAAGTACCTAGGAATCCAACTTACAAGGGATGTGAAGGACCTCTTCAAGGAGAACTACAAACCACTGCTTGACAAAATAAAAGAGGACACAAACAAATGGAAGAATATTCCATGCTCATGGATAGGAAGAATCAATATCGTGAAAATGGCCATACTGCCCAAGGTAATTTATAGATTCAATGCCATCCCCATCAAGCTATCAATGACTTTCTTCACAGAATTGGAAAAAACTACTTTGAAGTTTATATGGAACCAAAAAAGATCCCACATTGCCAAGACAATCCTAAGCCAAAAGAACAAAGCTGGAGGCATCATACTACATAACTTCAAACTATACTACAAGGCTACAGTGACCAAAACAGCATGGAACTGGTATGAAAACAAAGATATAGATCAGTGGAACAGAACAGAGCCCTCAGAAATAAAGCCACATATCTACAACCATCTGATCTTTGACAAACCTGACAAAAACAAGAAATGGGGAAAGGATTCCCTATTTAGTAAATGGTGCTGGGGAAACTGGCTAGCCATATGTAGAAAGCTGAAACTGGATCCCTTCCTTACATCTTATACAAAAATTAATTCAAGACGGATTAAAGACTTAAATGTTAGACCTAAAACCATAAAAACCCTAGAAGAAAACCTAGGCAATATCATTCAGGACATAGGCATGGGCAAGGACTTCCTGACTAAAACACCAAAAGCAACGACAGCAAAAGCCAAAATTGACAAATGGGATCTAATTAAACTAAACAGCTTCTGCACAGCAAAAGAAACTACCATCAGAGTAAACAGGCAACCTACAGAATGGGAGAAAATTTTTGCAATCTACTCATTTGGCAAAGGGTTAATATCCAGAACCTACAAAGAACTCAAACAAATTTACAAGAAAAAAACAAACAACCCCATCAAAAAGTGGGCAAAGGATATGAATAGACACTTCTCAAAAGAAGACATTTATGCAGCCAACAGACGCATGAAAAAATGCTCATCATCACTGGCCATCAGAGAAATGCAAATCAAAACCACAATGAGATACCATCTCACATAAGTTAGACTGTCGATCATTAAAAAGTCAGGAAACAACAGATGCTGGAGAGGATGTGGAGAAATAGGAACACTTTTACACTGTTGTTGGGCCTGTAAACTAGTTCAACCATTGTGGAAGACAATGTGGCAATTCCTGAAGGATCTAGAACTAGAAATACCATTTGACTTAGCCATCCCATTACTGGGTATATACCCAAAGGATTATAAATCATGCTGCTATAAAGACACATGCACACATATGTTTATTGTGGCACTATTCACAACACCAAAGACTCAGAACCAACAGAAATGTCCATCAAATATAGACTGGATTAAGAAAATGTGGCACATATACACCATGGAATGCTATGCAGCCATAAAAATGGATGAGTCCATGTCCTCTGTAAGGACACGGATGAAGCTGGAAACCATCATTCTCAGCAAACTAACATAGGAATGGAAAAACCAAACACCGCATGTTCTCACTCATAGGTGGGAATTGAACAATGGGAACACTTAGACACAGGGTGGGGAACATCACACACTGGGGCCTGTCATGGGCTGGGGTTAGGGGGGAGGGATAGCATTAGGAGATATACCTAATGTAAATGACGAGTTAATGGGGGCAGCACACCTACATGGCACATGTGTACATATGTAACAAACCTGCACATTGTGCACATGTACCCTAGAACTTAAAGTATAATAATAAAAACATAATAAAAAAATTACTATATGGAAACTTTTTGCACATAGGTCACTTCTGAGTCATTGTCTTGCATGAATGTTTCTGATTCATGAAACCATAGCCACATTTCCACAACCTAGCTACTAGACTCTCTAGGACATATGGGAGTTTTTAAAATGAAATCAACCTTGAGTAGAATTTAGAGTGTCGTAAAATATAAAAATGCAAAGTGGCTGTTCAAAATGTATTTGATAGGCAAACATAAATGAGTGATGTCTCTCTCAGCCCATCTTTTAGTGGACAAAATCAATATATATTCTTCTACTATATTAAATTTACAAAAGCATAGCAACAATGCTATGTTCCAACCTTGTATTCTATAAATATCAGTTATAATTATAACACACTCACTGTTTTCCAAATTCTCTTCAGTTACTTTATGAAGCTTCAAGCCTGACATCTGGGTAATGTCCATTTCTCCTCTGATTTATTCACAATTTTTTCTGGATATTTTCTAACCTATGGAAAAATATAATAATTATTAGAAAAGGTAGGGCATGGAAAATGTTAATATATAAACATTGCCATGATCACCAAGAAAGAAAAAGTAGATGTCTACAGGTGCTATGGTTGAAATGTTCCCTCAAAAACTCATGTTGAGATTTATTTGCCATTGTGACAGTATTAAGAGCTAGGACCTTTATTTACTTTAAGAAGTAAGTATATCATAAGGGCTCTGCCTTCATCAATAAATTAATACCATTATCCCAGGAGTGGGTTGGTTATGGGTTCTTCCTCAAGAATTCCCAGCCTACTCTTCATTCAAGAAATTCTGTGTTGTGACTTGACTCGGAGTCATGGCATGGAGGCACAATCCTGGAAATCTGTTTTCTAGGCTTATTTGTTGCTGCTGTTTTTGTTTGTTTATTTCTTTTTGTGTTACTTATACAGATCAAGTGGGACCTTAATGGTTACACAACGTTTTCAAACCCGGGGACCCCCTAATCAATCAGCAAGGCAAAGTGTGTGTCAAAGCACTCTGATTATCACAACGTGGTTAAGTGCTGCTAATGAGGCTCATATTAATGGCAGAATCTCCCACCTTTGTTTTCATCCTGTAGGGAATAGATACTGCACACTTTTCAAAGATGCTTGTGTCTGTTTTTATGGTTTTTAGAAATCACATATTCTCCTTTTTCTGGACCCATATTTAAAACGGTGCTTCCATATGCATTATATTTCATTTGTTCTGCTTTAGTACCTTAAAATGCTTTCTCACATATATTCCTGCAGGTATTTGCCAATATAACTTGTCAAAACACTGCTTTTCTTTTCCTTTGGTGGGTAAGCCTTTTCTTTCTGGGTTTAATTTTGCCCTAGCTTTTTGGAGCACTCTGAACTCTGACACTAGCTTTGGGTCCAAGGCATTGCAAAGTGTCAGGAATGAGTTATGAAGAAAGTTATACCACCTCCTTAGGTAACTGCCTCAGGCAATGTGCTTACATGGTTTTCAGGGAAGTAGGAACAACCCATTCAAGACTGGAGAAAAAGCTATTTCTTCTACTAAGGGATGTTTAGTAAATTTGAGTGTTCAAAGTACTCTGAGTTTTCAGGGTTTTCCCATCTGTTTCAATTACAATTCCATGGAAGTGTCTTAACTTTCAGTAAGAGTCATGGTATCATTAGAATTCAACTGATGTAATTGAGAAACCACAGCATTAGACTGTGCATTTAATTTTCAGTTTCATCAGCCATACAGAGAGGAGAGCTAATTTTAGGGTAATCATTTTATCGCCCTGGCTTTTTTTATTATGTTGAGCTGAGAATTTAAAACTTTAAGGTGTTGTTTCCTTTCTTTCAAAGCTTAAGCACATTTAGAAGTAGCCAAGTCACCCTATAGCTCTTATGTTCTTCATGCCCATTGTACTTTTCTAAGCATAAACTCTCCTACTTCCTTGCCTTCTATAATAACACTATTCCAGGTAACCAAGAGCACAGCTGATAAATATAAGCAAGTGTTTCATTTTAGTATGCCATGGATGCCAGTGCTCTTTTCTCTAGAACTAATTGTATTCTCAGAGCTTTCAAATCCAACCTGCCAGATAATGAATCCCAGATACTTATTTCCTTGAGGGTTCCTTGCACTTTTAGTACAAATTATTCTATTAAATAACCTTAGTTGCAAGGAAACACATTCATTCCACCCAGATTAAGCAGAATAGATATTTATTAAAGATACTAGGTAGCATGTATACTCATTGATTGTGCTAGGGTAATAAACAGGCTAAGTTCACCAGAACAATACCCCTAGTCTATTGCCAATTTCTGAATTGCTTCAAAAACAGTCCCAAGGGAGAAGCAACCTACGACACTGCCAACTCCACAGCCACCAGAAAAAAAAAGTGTGCTCTGCCAGAGCTTTTTCCTACTTGATCACTTCCAAATTGAAGACATATGTAGGTGGAAATGATTACTGGAAACTGGTCCCCACCTGTAATTCTGGGCACAAGAAAAGCTGGGAAATGCAGTTTTAAAATTGTATCTTAAGAAAACAGAATTTATCTTGTGGTAAATACAAAAATGCAGGTGGGTTTTCAAAAGATGTGCAGCCAAAAATGACAAATGTATACTACATGTGGCTACTGTGTTTAAAATATTTCATAAAACTTGTGAAAATTTTTAAATAATTATACCTGCCTTTATCTCATATATTTGTAACATAGAAATGGTTCTTAAATAAGTGGTATCATACTTTTAGCAAGGTAACCATAACTATAATTTTAGTAAGAAACATCTAGATTCAAGATGTAATATTGTAAACTACAACTACAGAGTCTGCAGACATAATTGACATTTGATTATATCACTCTTGTCTTTCAGACTTTATATTTGAAGAAAACTTCTAGGTGACAATTGAATCAACAAATTTATCATTATTAATTTTAATCTGTATGAGTTACCAATTTAAGATATACAGTTCGTCATTAAAATATAAATAGAGGATGTATGTATTTTTTGAGCATGGTTTATTTGATCATATTTATAACGAATTCAACATGACTGGAAAATCTACACATTCCACAGAGACTATACCTGTATGTGTGTGCACACACATATGCATATATATATATTTTGTATATATTGTTCATAAATGGAGAAAGCTGAACATAGCAGTCCTTTTATTCATTAGAACATAATAAGGCCAGGTGCAGTGGCTCACGCCTGTAATCCCAGCACTTTGGGAGGCTGAGGTGGGAGAATCACTTGAGGTCAGGAGTTTGAGACCAGCTTGGCCAATATGGCAAAACCCTGTCTCTACTAAAAATATAAAAACTAGCTGGGCGTGATGTTGCACATCTGTAATCCCAGCTATTCGGTAGGCTGAGGCAGGAAAATTGCTTGAATCTGGGAAGCAGAGGTTGCAGTGAGCCGAGATTGCACCACTGCACTCCAACTTGGGCAATAGAATGAGACTCCATCTCAAAAAAAAAAAAAAAGTTTTTGACATTATTATTATGTCAAATAATTAATGTCAAAAAATAATTAATGTCAAAAAACTTTATAAGAAACCTTAAGGGCCAGGCACAGTGGCTCATACCTGTAATCCCAGCACTTTGGGAGGCCGAGGCGGGTGGATCACTAGGTCAGGAGATCAAGACCATCCTGGCTAACATGGTGAAACCCCCGTCTCCACTAAAAATAGAAAAAATTAGCCAGACGTGGTGGTGGGAGCCTGTAGTCCCAGCTACTAGGGAAGCTGAGGGAGGAGAACGGTGTGAACCCAGGAGGCAGAGCTTGCAGTGAGCCGAGATCACGCCACTGCATTCCAGCCTGGACAACAGAGCGAGACTCCATCTCAAAAAATATAAAAATAAATAAATAAATAAACAAATAAACCTCGAGATTTAATTTAAAAAATAATTTTCTTAAGGTTCAGTACTGGAAGAATACTCTTCTTTCTTCTTCAGAACTATATAGCTAATCAAATGTGTTAAAAGTGTAAATTCATCATACTCAGATTCTTATACCTCCCTGCCAACTTTGTCTTCTTGTGCTTGTTAACTCAGTAAATTGTACCACCACCACTATCACTTATAAAACCAAAAACCTACTAAGGCAGATGCTGTCAGCACTCCCACTCCCTGTATTCCCTTGGGTTTCACCATTTCCGTGTATACCGTCTGTATTAGTCTATTTTCACACTGCTATAAAGAACTACCTGAGACTGAGTTATTTACAAAGAAAAGAAGTTTAATTGACTCACAATTCTCCATGGCTTGGAAGGTCTCAGGAAACTAACAATCATGGCAGAAGGTGAAGGGGAAGCCAAGGCACGTCTTACATGGTAGCAGGAGGGTGGCGGGAGTGGGGAGGGTACTGCCAAACACTTTTAAACCATCAGATCTTGTGAAAACTCTTGTCAAGAGAACAGCATGGGGGAAACAGCCCCCATGAACCAATCACCTCTCACCAGGTCCCTCCCTCAACACCTGAGGATTACAATTTGAGATGAGATTTTGGTGGGGGCACGGAGCCGAACAATATCATCATCCAACTTCTACTTGTCAATATCTGCATCTCTTCCCTATGGGCTTTCTCTCAACATTAGAGGCCACTCAGCCTGAACACAAAGCATGCTGAATTTGCCTAAGTAATGCCAGAATTAACATTCATTTGGGAGCAGCTTTCAATTAATGAATGACGGGAGTTAATGTAAAAACACCACAGTTCCTTCATCCCTATGGTGGAATAAATATAAGAAGCATGTTTTTTCCAGATTAAATTCTAGTTACCCACAATGATGACTTGTTTGAAAATTGTGCAAATTGCAAAATATGGTAATAGTTCTCTCCATGTTAGTGTGCGCGTTCCTTTGCAAGGTGAGATTGCTGTCCCTTCTGCCAAAAAGTAGAGTACTCCATCTCTATTTATTTAGATTTTTTATTGTTTTGTATAATTTCTTAGTTACTGCTCTAGGTAATACAATATGCATATACAAGTTATCATAATGTATTGTAATTGACATTTTACCAGTTTAAGTGATGTGTAGAAGGCTTAGTTTCATTTAGGACCTTTTACCCTCCCTCCCTGCTTTTAAAATATAGTTGCCTCAAGTATTTCCTTTATATATATCAAGTACTACATCAGATAGTATTATGATTTTTGCCTCAACCATAAGATATGATTTAAGAAACCCACAAGAAGTAATCTAGTCTATTATATTGACCCTTATTTTTACACATTCTTTCTTTCTGGAAGTTCTTTCTTTTCTGAGGTTTTGAGTCTTCTGTTATAATTTCCTGTCTCTTTAGAGAACTCCTTTTGCCCACGCTTCAAGGGCAGATTCCTTGGAAATGAATTCTATTAGTTTTATTTTTTCTGAGAATGTCCCTATTCACTCGTCATTACTGAATGATATTTTCACCAGATAAGAATTCTCAATTGACCACTATTTTCTTTCATTATTTTAAAATGTGCTGCTTCTTTCTGGCTTCTGTGGTTTCTGATGAAAAATCTATTGTTGTTTGACTTGTTTTTCCCCTATCATCGATTCCCTCTGGTTACTTTCTTTTCCTTTACATTTCAGAAGTTTAATTATAACATATCTTGGTATGAAATTTTTGAGGTTTATTCTATTTGGGTTTCATTTCTGTGAGATAAGCTTCTTGAATCTGTAGGTTTATGTGTTTTACAAAGTTTGGGACATTTTCAGCCATTTTTTCTTTGAATACTTCTTTGGTCTCATTTTTCTCTTCCCCTTCTGGAACTCTGGTGAAACAAACAGTAGCTCTTTATATTGTCCCATTAGCCTGAAACTTTGTTCAGTTTTGAAAGTATATTTTGCTTTGTTTTTCAGATTGTATAAATTCTATTGATCTGTCTTCAATTTACTGATTCTATGTTTGGTTGTTTCCACTCTACTATTGGGCCATAAAGTTAGTTGTTTTTTTCTGTTATTTTATTTTTCAGTTCTATAATCTCCATTTGGTCGGTTTTTTTTAACATAACTTTTATTTATTTTCTAATTTTCTATCTTTTCATTTATCCCAATAAAAATTTTAATGGCTTGTTGAGACATTTTTATAATGGTTGCTTTAAAATTCTTGTCAATTCTGACGACTGATTCTTCTCCATTTTGTAATCCATTGGCTGTTTTTCCTCATTCATGTTGTGATTTTCCTGGCTCCTGGTATGAGAAGTAATTTTTCTATTGTTTCCTGGATATTTTGGACATTATATTACAAGACTCTGGACCCTTTTACTATCCTTGCTTTTAGAGGGCAATTCCTTGGTGAGCTGTAGCCTGAGGGTGGTGGGTGTTTATGCTCAGCTTCTTGCTGGCTTCCACTGACACCAACCATACAGAATTGGAGCACTGACTCACACTGTCTCAACTGTCAAGCTAGAATTCTATATCTAGTGAAAATACTCTTTGGGAATTAAGGTAAAATTAAAACAGTCTCAGGTGAAAGAAGACTAAGAGAATTCAAATGCAGCTAGCAAAGCTTCTCTAGAAGAATTGCAAAAGAAAGTTCTTCTGGTGGCACTTTCAGAAATAGAAGTGAAGGACACAGCCAGTCTTACTAAGAGATTGGTTACATTGAAAGAGTAAGTAAACTGAGCAAATAAGTAAAGATATTTAGAGTGATGGGAACCAAGTTTCTCATGTTGAAAAATATATTAACAAACTCAGAAATTTGTTGCATGTATTAACAGCTTGTTGCTTTTTATTAATAGTATTACATGGTACAGATTTACCAGAATTTGTTTAGCTGTTCACCTATTGAAGGAAATTCGAGCTGTTTTTAATTTGGGTCTATTACAAATAAAGTTGCTATGGACATCCATGTATGTTTTCATTTCTGGGGGATAAGTGTCCAGGCAGAAGGTTGCTGGGTTGAATTGTAAATATATATTTAGTTTTTTAAAGATACTACCAAAATATTTTCCAGAGTGATTGTGGCATTTTACATTTCCACCAACAGCGTATGAAAGATTCAGTTTGTCTGCATCCTTGCTAGCATTTAATATTGTCACTACTTTTTTGTTATAACCATTCTGATTGTTGTGTAGTGATATCTCATTGTGTTCTTTATTTGCATGTTCTAATGGTTAGTGATGTTGAAACATCTTTCACGTGTTTCTTTGCCACCTATTTATTCTGTTTTATGAGATAGCTTTTTGTGTCTGGTTGCCTATTTCCTTATTGGACTGGTTCTTTATTATGAAAGTTAAGAGGTTTTTTTTTTTTTTTTTCTAAAAGAAAATTGTGTTCTATATTTGTGTCCTTTATCAGAGATGCGGTTTGTCAATGTTTTTTCCCAGGCTGTAATTTGTCTTTCCTTCCTTGTTTAACAAGATATTTTCCTTAATAACACTTTTAATTTTGATGAGGTTGTATTTATTGTTATGAATCATGCTTTTGGTGTCATGTCTAAGAACGTTATTATAGATTTAATGTCCTTAGTAGTTACAGGGCTATTCAGTTATATAGTTTATATTGGGTAAGTTGTGGTATTTGTGTTTTCAAAAAATTGCTCCTTTTCATCTGAGTTGTCAAATTTATATGTGTAGAGCTATTTATGGTATCCTCTTATTATCATTTTGGCATCTTCAGAGTCTGTAGTGATATTCCCTGCTTCATTCCTGATATCAAAAATTTGTGTCTTTTATCTTTCTCTTTGTCACCCTTGCTAGAGATTTGTTAATTTTATTGAACTTTTAAAAGAGCTCATTTTTATTTCATTGATTTTCTCTACTTTTCATTTTCAACTTTACTTTCTACTCGTTATTGTTTCTTTCCTTCTGTTTGCTTTGGGTTTATTTTCTTCTTGTTTTTTGAGGTGGAATCTTAGATTATTGATTTGATATTTCTCTCTTCTCTAATATATGCCTTTAGTGCAATAAATTTCCCTCTCAGCATTCCTTTAGCTGCATCCCACAAATTTTTATATGTTGTATTTTTATTTTCATTTGGTTCAATGTATTTATTTCCCTAAGACTACCTCTTGGGCTCATTGTTTATTTAAAAGTGTGCTGTTTTAGGCCAGGCATGGTGGTTCATGCCTGTAATCCCAGCATTTTGGGAGGCTGAGGCAGTTAGATCACCTGAGGTTCAAAGTTCAAGACCAGTCTGGCCAACATGGTGAAATCCCATCTCTACTAAAAACACAAAAAATTAGCTGGACGTGGGGGTGTGCACCTGTAATCCCAACTACTTGGGAGGCTGAAGTAGGAGAATCGCTAGAACCTGGGAGGCGGAGGTTGCAGTGAGCCAAGATCGTGCCATTGTACTCCAGCCTGGACAACGAGAGCGAAACTCCGTCACAAACAACAACAACAACAACAACAACAACAAAAAAGTAGTGTATT
This sequence comes from Theropithecus gelada, assembly GCF_003255815.1. Lineage (NCBI taxonomy): Eukaryota > Metazoa > Chordata > Mammalia > Primates > Cercopithecidae > Theropithecus > Theropithecus gelada. Next base: position 30,976,100 of record NC_037675.1, on the reverse strand, counting down.
GCTTAGCTTCCAAGTGTTTTTAGGTTGTCCTGTTACTGTTTTATAATTGACTTACAGTTTGATTTCATTGTATCAGAGAATACACTGTATGACTTTAATTCTTTTATGTTTGTTGACATTTGTTCTATGGCCCAGGATATGATATATCTTGGTAAATGCTGTATGAATATTTGAAAAGGATGTTTATTTTGCTGTTGTTGGATGAAGTTTGTGTTCTATGAGTGTGAATTTGATGTTGTTGGCTGATGGTTTTTTTTAGTATACTTGCTGATTTTCTGTGTATTCTATTAATTATTAAGAGAGGGATACTGACATCTACAACTGTAAGTGTGAGTTTGTCTATTTCTTCTTTCGTGTCTTTCAGGTTCTTTTATTTCTTTTTGTTCATTTATTTTGCAGTTCTGCTGTTTGTGACATATACATTTAGGATTGCTATGTCTTCTTGGTGGACTGACCCTTTCGTTAGTTATTTAATGTTCTCCTTTGTCCCTGGTAACTTTTCTCAATCTGAAGTCGAATTCACCTAATATTAACATAAACATTCATCTTTTCTTTTCATTAATGTTTGCATGGTATCTCTTTTCTATTGTTTTACTTTCAATTTTCCTATATGTTTATATGTGAAATGCATTTCTTAGAGTTAACCTATATTAGGTAATAATTTTAATCCACTCTGATAATCTCTTTTAATTAATATATTTAGACCATGTATATTTAATATAATTATTAACATATTAGGGCTTATGTCTACTATTTTATATTTTATTTTCTGTTAATCCCCTCTGTTTTCCTTTTCTATATTTTTCTGCTTTCCTATGTGCTATTTGAGCATTTAAAAAAGTAATTCTAATTTACCTGTAAAATACTTTATTGTATATTTGTATAGTTTTTTAATGGTTGCTTTAGATTTCATATTATACTTACATAACTTATTATAGTATTCTGGTAACAAATTTTTATCCATTTGAATGAAGCGTAGAAACCTTACCTCTCCTTAAGTCCCCTTGGCTCCCCTGTTGATAACAAAACTGCATAAACTATTTTCTCTACATACGTTGAGAACCACATCATAACAAGAATGTTACAATTGTCTTTCAACCATCAGATATTATTTTAAAAATTCAAGAGCAGAAAGTTTATTGTATTTCCTGTGTATTTACTTTTTCTATTGTTATTTCTTCCTTATCTATGTTCCAGCTTCCCTTCTTTTATTATTTTCTTTCTGTTTCAATAATTTCCTTTAGCTCTTTTTTTAGGGTAGGTATCTAGAGAACAAATTCTGTTTAGTTTTCTTCCAACTGAGAATGTCTTGATTTTTCCTTTATTCTTAAAGGATATTTTGACTGGATATAGAATTTTGGGTTGAGAGACTTTTTTCCTTCTACATTGAACGATATTGTGCAGCTTCCTTCTAGCCTTCATGGATTCTCAGGAGAAACCCACTTTCACTGGAATTATTTTTCTTCTACAGGTGAGGTGTTACTTCTTTCTCACTCTTTTAAAGATATTTTCCTTTAGTTTTCAGAAGTTTGATTCTGATGTAACTTGGTACGGAATGCCTTTGGTTTATCCTGTTATGGTTTGTTCAACTGCTTGAATTTGTAGGTTTATGTATTTTGTCAAATTATAGAAATGTTTAGCTATTAATTATTTGAATATGCCCTCTTTCTTCTCCGTGGGACTCTAATATCATGAATGGCAAACCTTTTTATCATCTCAATGAGACCGTAAGCTCTGTCCATTTTTTTGTCTGTTTGTTTCAGTCTAGTTTTTCTCTTGTTCAGACTGGCGACTTCCATTGTTCTATCGTCAAGTCCATAGATTCTTTTGTCTTTTTTAGCCTGTTGAGTCAATTTGGTGAGATTTTTACTGGATATTCAGTTATTACTTTTTTCAGTTGTGAAATTTTCCTTTTTTTTGCCAAAATGCCTTTTTTTGCTAAAGCTTTCTATTTATTTTTGAGTCTATTTTTTCATTTGTTTCAAGCATATTTCTAATTGTTTATTGAAGTCTTCTTATAATGTCTGAGTTAAAATAATTGTCAGATAATGTCAACATCTTTGACATCTAGGTAGTGGTATCTGTTAACTATCTTTTCTCATTCAAGTTAGGATTTCCTCGTTCTTGATGTGACAGTACTTTTGATTATACTCTAGACATTTTTGATATTGTTTTAGGATCATTAGGGTTTTATTTGCATCTTCTGTTTTAGCAAGATTCTCTTGACACTGTGCCAGAAGAGTATGGCAGGTACCATCTTATTACTGCCAGGTTGTAGGGGAAGTCCAATTCCCCACTCAATTTCCATTGCCATTTTAATAGGGAGGTGCAATTCATTGCTGGATGGGTATGGAATTTCAGGCTCCTCACTAGGCCTCTGCTGACATCACTTCAGTAGTAGGGGATGGAATGTCTTATTATGGCTGGGATGGGTTGGAAGTCTGGGTTTACCAGTGCTCTCTACTGATAGGAGATTGTTGATACCTGGCAGAACTCAAAGTCCAGACTGGCTAATAGTCTTTCATTGATACTGCTCCAGGGGCAGGGTGATGAGTATTGTATGTGTGTGCCTGGGGCAGGGAGGGTTTTCTCTTATTGAGGGGTGATGAGGGTTGAAGTATAGTTTTCCCTCTGGGGCTTTGGGTCAGTTTTTTCCATGGTGTTAGGTTGAAGTTGTTCTCTCAAAGTTTTTGCCTGTTTGGCTGCCCCTTCTCATCCTAGAGAGAGCAGGATTTTCTTAGCACTGCTTTGTTTGCATCTATTGGTGTTTTCAGGTTGCAGGGTTCTCCAGCACCCATCTAAGATATATGAGGCAATAAGAAAACACAGGGAATACACTTCTATGTTATTCTATGGGTGTCAAGATCTCTAGTCAGTCTTTCTTCTTCTCTTCACTTTTCGGAGTCCCCTGTATTTCTATTATGTCCAGAGTTTGTAGCTATACTTAGCAGGAGGAATAAAGAGAAATACATCTATTCCATGTTATCCAGAATTGGAAGCCCTGTAAATGCCCTTTAACATTTCAACTTTTGTATACATTTTATACCAATCATATAATATTAATTCTGTATATATTAAGTTACAAATAAATATACAAACACATATATAGAAGGTATATGCTTAAATTTTTTTACTAATGGGGTGCAGAGATAAATGCAGAGCAGAGTTGTAAGCATTGGTGAGTCATTTCTGGGCCTAACTCTTCTACTAACTCATACAATTTGGGGCATTCATTTCTTTCACCTCTAAAATGAAGCACTGGGCAAGATAGTCTCTAAGACCACCACTTTTTCCTCTAAAAGTCTACAAATAATTCTCAGTAGAATGCCTTCTAAAAGATATGAAATACCACATAAAAATTGTTTCTATTTATGTTTTATTTAAAGCATCTTTAAATCCTAACATGTATTAATTTCCTCAAGAGTAAAGTTCTATTCCATTTTTATTACAATCATCTAATCGAGATTGATCTCATACATGTAATTGTTAAAGAAAAACAGTAAAATTGGTTTGATTTAAAAGGGTGTATTATCCTATTTTCTGAGTTAAGTTCAGGGTTGCACTACCTTATTAATTTAGTAATTCTGGACATTTTTCAGTAATATATTCTCCTCACACACTTTTCTCATGGAACTGAAATGGTAAAAATATCTGAAAGAGGCTATTTTATCCCAGGCTTAGTGGTCCAAGATCATAGACTGGTGTGTTTTGTGCTCTGTGTGCATATATATTCCTTCTTCTCAAATACATTATATGCTACTGCCTCTGCTGGGGTTGTCTATTAGTTTGTTCTCATACTGCTGTAAAGAAATACCTGAGACTGGGTAGTTTATAAGGAAAGAGGTTTAATTGGCTCACAGTTCTTCAGGTTGTACAGGAAGCAAGGCAGCATCTGCTTGGCTCCTGCGGAGGCCTTGGGAAACTTACAGTCTAGGTGGAAGGTGAAGAGGGAGGTGGCACCTCCTATGGCCTGAGCAGGAGAGAAAGAGAGAAAGGCGGGAGGTGCCACATACTTTTAAACAAGATCTCGCAAGAATTCTATCATGAGACAGCACAAAGGGGATGGTGTTAAGCCATTCATGACGGATCCACCCCCATGATCCAATCACCTCCCACCAGGCTCCGCCTCCAACAATGGGAATGACAATAGAACAAGAGATTTGGGTGGGAACACAGATCCAAACCATATCATTCCACCCCGGGCCCCTCTCAAATCTCATGTCCTTCTCACATTGAAAAATACAATATTGCCTTCCCAACAATCCCCAGATTCTTAATTCAACATTAAATCAAAAGTCCAAGGTCTCATCCGAGACAAGGCTAATCCCTTCCACCTCTGAGCCTGTAAAATCAAAAACAAGTCAGTTACTCCTAAGATACAATGGGAGTACAAATATTGGGTAAATACTCTCATTCCAAAAGGGAGAAATCAGCCAAAAGAAAGGGGCTACAGGCCCCACAGAAGCCTGAAACCCATCAGACAGTCATTAAATCTTAAAGCTCCAAAATAATCTCCTTTGACTCCATGTCTCACATCCAGAGTCCACTGGTTCAAGGAGTGGGTTCCTAAGGCCTTAGGCAGCCCTGCTCCTGTGGCTTTTCAGGGGTCAGCCCTGACAGCTGCTTTTATGGGCTGGTGTTGAGTGCTTGGGGCTTTTCCAGGGACATGGTGCAAGGTGTCAGTGGATCTACCATTCTGGGTTTTGCAGGATGGTGGGCCTCTTCTCACAGCTCCACTAGGCAATGCCCCAGTGAGAACTCTGTGTGGGGCCCTCAACCCCACATTTCCCCTTGATACTGCCCAACTAGAAGTTCTCCATGAGGGAACCACCCCTGCAGCAGGTTTCTGCCTGGACATGCATGCCTTTCCATACATCCCCTGAAAATCCAGGTGAAGGCTCCCTAACCTCAACTCTTGCATTCTGCATATTTGCAGGTTAACACCACGTGGAAGCCACCAGGCTTATGGCTTGTGTACCCTCTGAAGCAGCAGCCCAAGCTCTACCTGGGCCCCTTTGACCTACGGCTGGAGCTGGAGTGGCTAGGACACAGTGAGCAGTGTCCCAAGTCTGTTCGGGATGGCAGGGCCCTGGACCTGACCCACAAAACCTATTTCCCTCTTAGGTCTCTGGGCCTGTGATGCGGGAAGGCCTTGAAGTTTTCTAAAATGCCTCAGAGGCCTTTTTTCCATTGTCTTCGTTATCAGCATTTGACTCTTCTCTACTTATGCAAATTTCCCCAGCCTGCTTGAATTCCTCCCTTGAAAATGGGCTCCCCGCCTCCCCCACATCACCAGGCTGCAAATTTTCCAAGCTTTTACGTTCTGCTTCCCTTTTAAGTTTGTTTGAGTTTTAGGTAATTTATTTGATTATGCATATAAGTTGTTAGAAGCAGCCAAGATACATCTTGAATGCATTGTTGCTTAGAAATTTCTTCCACTAGATACACTAAATCATCACTCTCAAGTTCATAGTTCCACACATCCCTGGGGCAGGGGCAGAATACAACCAAGCTCTTTGCTAAGGCCTAACAAAAGTGACCTTTACTCCAGTTTCCAATAAGTTCTTCATTTCCATCTGAGACCTCCTCAGCCTGGACTTCCCTGTCCATATCAATATCAGCATTTTGGTCAGAACAATTGAACAAGTCTCTAGGAAGTTCCAAACTTTCACTCATTTTCTTGACTTCTTCTGAGCTCTCCTCCACACTCTTCCAATCTCTGCCCATTACCCAGTTCCAAAGCTGCTTCCACATTTTCAAGTATCTTTATAGCAATGCCCCGCTCCTCAGTACCAATTTTCTGTATTAGTCCATTCTCATACTGCTATAAAGAAATACCTAAGACTGCTAAGACTGGGTCATTTATAAAGAAGAGAAGTTTAATGAGCTTACGGTTCTGCAGGATGTACGGCAGGCATGATGCTGGCATCTGCTCGGGTTCTGGGGAGGCCTCAGGAAACAGATAATTATGGTAGAAGGCAAAGAAAAAGCCAGTACTTCCCATGGCTGGAGCAGGAGGAAGAGTGGGGAGAGGTGCCCCATACTTTTAAACAATCAGATCTTTTGAGAACTCTATCACAAACAACACCAAGGGGATGGTGCTAAAGCATTCATGAAAGATCCACCTCCATGATCCAATCGCCTCCATCATCCAGTCACTTCCTACCAGGCCCCACCTCCAACACTGGGTACTACAATTGAACATGTGATTTGAGTGGGAACACACATCCAAACCATATCAGGCTGGCATAACAAAATGCCGAAGACCTGTTGGCTGCTATCATTTGAATGTGTCCCCCAAATTTCATGTGTTGGAAACTTAATGCTCAAATTTATGTGTTGATTGGAGGTAGGGCCTTTGGGAGGTAATTAGGATTAGATAAGTTCATCAAAGTGGGGGTCCTCATGATGGGATTGGTAGTTTTACAAAAGAGGAAGCAGGAACTGAGCTGAAACATGCTCTTGCCCTCTCTTCACATCATGCCCTCTGCGATGTTATAATGCAGCAAGGAAGCCTTTACTAGTTTCCCACACCAAAATCTTGGACTTCCTAGCCTCCAGAAGTGTAAGAAATAAGTTTATTTTCTTTATAAATTGTCTAGTCTCATGTATTCAGTTATAACAACAGAAAATGGATAAAAACAGTGGCTTACGCAGCAAAATTTTATTTTCTCACAATTCTGGAGGCTGGAAGTCCAAGATTAAGGTGCTGGTAGGATCGGTTTCTGTGAGTCTTTCTCTTTGAATTGCAGATGGCCATCTTCTCGTTTTTGCACATGGTCCTCCTTCTGTGCACATCTTTCTGTGTGCCCTAAATTCCTCTTATAAGGACACCAGTCAGACTGGATTGGAGCCCACACCTAATGGCTTCATTTTAACTTCATTACCCCTTCAAATGCCCTATCTCCAAATGTAATCACATTCTGAGGTACTGGGGTTAGGGTTTCAACATATCAATTTTGGTAGGGATACAATTCAGTCCATAACATCCATATTCACAATTGTGACATTAAAAAAAATAAATTCTATATTTTTGTTTGATTTTTTTTTTTTTTTTTTTTTTTTCAGAGGCAGGGTCTCACTCTGTTGTCCATGCTAGAGAGCAGTGGCAGGATCACAGCTAACTGTAATCTTGAACTTCTATGGCAGCTAAAATTATTTGGGAGTTTGAGGTGGGAGGATTACTTGAGCATAGGAGTTCAAGACTACAGGTGCATGCCACCACACCAATTAACTTTTTATTTTTTTGTAAAGACAGGATATTGCTGTGTTGCCCAAGTTGGTCTGGAACTCCTAGCCTCAAACAGTCTTTTCACCTTGACTTCCTAAAGTGCTGGGATTACAGGTATGAGCCACCTTGCCCAGCTAAATTCTGTATTTTTGAGAGTAGGCTAAGAAGGCTATTTTATAACGCCTATAGGTTTAGTTTGACTAATACGGTACACGGGTATGAGTGTGTATGTTAGACATATTTATTCAAAAGAAGCTAGCCTTCTCTCGATTGTTTCAAAGCTGTGGGCTGCTAAAGTGTTCCACAGATATGCAATTTAACTACTTAAGTACATGGTTTGTTAGATATCAGACAGGCATAATTTGAAGATGAACCAAGCAAATGCTATAGGCCAAATAATTTTGTGTTGCTTAATTATTTTTAAACTATGCTAATTTAGGCAACTAAATTATTTTATCAATTATATCACTACTCAAGTCTATGACTTTGCAAGTTTAAAAAATAGATTTGATTGTTAAAATGAAAAGTTTTCATTTAACACAATTTTACTAGGCTTCACAAATCAGTTTTAAACATCCTTTTATTCCATGTGCTTTTGAACCATGTGCTGATGGTTTTTAAAGTGCTATACTTTAGCATTAAAAAGATTTGATTGGCACTTACATTTCTAGCCAATTAACAAAGGACTAGAAAAAAGTATGGTTGGGAGGATTAGAAAAAAATGCGGTTGGGAGGAAAATTAAATGCAGTAAAGCTAATACCACTTTACAATTTCACTTGACAGTGATATTTCATCAAGTTAATTAATTTCTGTCATAATAAAATATAGTAAAATATATATACATACATATTCTATCACTTACTTTCTAGATATAGCATACATCACCGTTTTGATTTCTGACACCAGAACTGAACTGATATTCTCTTGGGGTGTCAAATTTGGTTTGAATATTCAAAAAAAATTTTTTTTTTTTGATATTCATCTGCCTCTGGGGTTCAAACAATTCTTCTGTCTCAAACTCCCAAGTAGTTGGGAGTACAGGAGTGCACCACCATGCCTGGCTAATTTTTGTATTTTTAGTAGAGACAGGGTTTCACCATATTGCTCAGGCTGGTCTCGAACTCCTGAACTCAGGTGATCCACCCACCTTGGCCTCCCAAAGTGCTAGGATTACAGGTATGAGCCACTGCGCCCGGAGAGAATATTCAATTTTTTAAAATCTACACAATGTCTTGATAATTAAAAAAATAATTTTCTAGATTTTATGTCATCTTAATGTGTTTCATAATTATGAATTCTTTGCAATTTCTTGCATCTTTAAATGACTGTATTTTAAGTCTTGAGACATAATCCTTGTTAGCACAGCCAAACCTTTCCACAATTTACTAGTCTTAATTTATATTTATTTCCTGCAACTGAATTTCTAAATCTTTGTTTCAGTTTACGATTATATTTTCTGACCAAGTAGCAGTGACCTTATTTGCAATTTCCAAGTATGCTAGCAAAAACCAAGAAAAAAGTAAATATTCAACCATAGGGAGTCACAGACCATATTCTAAAACACTCTGCAGCCTTCCCAAATGATGTTTTGGAAGAATATTTAATGACTTTGGAAAAATGCTTTGGTATATTAAGTTTAAAAATCAGATTACAGAACAATATTTATAATACGAGTCCACACATAACCTGTACATAGAAAAAATAAAGGAGGTTAGTATTAACACTGAATTGGGAGATTACAGATAATTTTTACTTTTTAATTTAGACTTGAGTTTTCCATATTTTCTAAATTAACATGTATTAGCTTTACAATCAGAAAGAGAACAATACATGTTATTACCCAAATAAAAACACCAGCTGAGGCGATTGATTTTTTTGGAAGCTAGGCCATTAAGTAATGCTGTCCATTTTGTGGAGGCATTTTAAGTTCTGGTCATTGACTTATTGAGTAAACGAGTATTGAACTATTACCAAATATGAGTACCTGTTCTATGCCAGATATAATACTTTGTTCTGGGGACACTTCAAGAGGGTTATGCAGAGATAATTACAAAATGGTTCTACCAGGAATAGGATACAAGTAAAATCAATATTATAGGATAGGTGCTACAGTAATAGCCCTAAGAAAGTCCTATACCCAGATTAGGACAGGGGAGCTAACTATTTCAAGCAAGGCATACTGAGTCACACGAATCACAAGAATGGAACCTATCTGAGCCTCATTAACTTAGTATCACAAGGATATGTCTGTCTGATTTACAGCTGATTTGTGTGACCTGAGCTTTTGTATAGGGTGGATATAAAATAAACCTGCCATCTTAAAACAAAAGTTTGCAAGTTTTGAATCTTTAAACTGTAGTTGAACAGTTTCATTTTAAAAGTACATTAATAAACATTAGCTATATTCCGGTGCTAAGAGATATAAAGGTCAGTGAAACAAGAGTCTTGTCCTTAGGAAGCCCAGAGTGTAAATCAAATGTTTGTCTATATCTTATACAGTATGAATATCTGTGATAATTGCATCTAAAATTTTTGCTAAAAACCAGACATTGAGAATTAAAAGCCACATTGTTTTCCTCTCTTGTTTTGGCTGTGAGGAGGCATAGAACTAAATGTTACATCAGGAATCGTGCTCACTATTACAGATATTTGTGGTAGTTGTTTTGATACAAATTTTCTGTGCATAAAAATGGCTTTCTTGTTTCTGAGAAGAACACAGATGATAAATCATAAATGAAAACTACATAAAATCTTTTGTTATTTAATTATATAGTATTTAGAATTCTATTTTAAAGCAAAGAAAATATGTTTGGTAAAAGAAAAAAAGTTAAATGCATTTTCCTCACTGACAGTTTAAATTGTTTTGTTTCTTGACAGCAGGTAGAATTTACTTAAATAAGTGACTTTTATTTTTTATTTTTTAATTTTTTAGATGGAATTTCACTCTTGTCACCCAGGCTAGAGTACAGTGGTGGGATCTCGGCCCACTGCACCCTCCGCTTCCCTGGTTCAAATGATTCTTCTGCCTCAGCCTCCCAAGTAGCTGGGATTATAGGCACTCGCCACCACGCCCGGCTAAATGTTGTATTTTTAGCAGAGACAGCTTTTTACCACTTTGGCCAGGCTAGTCTTGAACTGGCCTCCCAAAGTGCTGAGATTACAGGTGTGAGCCATTGCACCTGGCCAAATAAGTGATTTTTTAAAAGTCCAATTTGGAAGGTCAAATCTAGATGAACATGTATGAAAGAAAAAATAAAGAGAGAAGACCAAGATGTTCTGAGCATTGATAGAACTGCTGTTGCACAGACAGACCAACAAGCACTGAAATCCAATTATCGACACTTGTCAACTTTGGCATTCAATCGGAGCAGCAAAGTGCAAAGGTTAGGGACCCTAGAATGTTCTTCTTCATCTAAAAGAGTAAGAAAAGTACATAGTCCTTTTCTTGAGTACACTGTGAAACAAATCTAAAATGTTATGCTTTTTTCAGTTTATGAGGACTTAAGTTTTCCTGGATACTCTAGATGACTGAATGATTAAATAAAACAAAATGTATTTATAAAAATACATAATACTATATTAATATAGAAAGACTTTATATAGTTAAAATAGATATAAAATCTTTAACTCATGAAGTAAATACTCTATTTATAGATGTATGGAGCAGAGCTTTTTAGTTCAAATACATATGAGATTAAATAATTATATTTTTAAAAAGTAATGTAAGACAAAGAAGTTCAGTGTGCTTACAACATAAATAATTTTTGGGATTGTATGTTTGAGGATAAGAATTAGTAAAGAGAATGCAGATGGTGATTAAATAAAATATAATTTCAATTCCATGTAAATGATCTTATTTTAATTATGTAGACTTTTATCCTAGTGGAATATGCATATTATAGTAATAAGTGAATTTTAGAAATAATGCCATTTAAAATTTTCCTAAGCCAAGAAAAGCAAATTATTTTTTCTTAAGCTATTAAAAACTATTTTTCCCTGGTTATGTCACCAAGAAATAAATCTTCCAGATTCTTTCCCTTAAAAATTTGTATTTTCCAAATCAAGCAACAGAAACCACACACAAGAAATTTCAGCTCAAAAATATTTTTTCCAGGAAGAAACCCAAAAGCAACTTTGAATTAATTGTACCTCCTTTATTCTGTTTTATTAAATTTTCAAAATTTAGTCATTGTTTTTAGTAAAACACACTGAATAAAAAATGTAAAGTCTCAGAAAATGACATGTATTAAAGAGAATAAAGTAGCTTACAGAATAATATCAACAAATGGGATATACTGATATTCATACTAGAAGATGTCTCGCTATGACACTCACCCAGTGAGAATGGAGGAAAGTTTGTATTTCTGGAACCAATGGGCCTTGAAAATATGATTAGAAAAACTGCATCTTTATAAAACATAAATGTACTGCTGGTAATGGTTTCTGAATTTGAATGTTGGATTGACTTAGTAAAAGCCAATGTGCACAATTAGAGTTGGCAACTCTAAGCAATAGCCTTCTGGGTATACCGAAGTTGAAGGAAAAAGTGTTAAAGTGGTGATTTCATTCTGTTTTCTACAGGGAACCTGAGCAAATTTTATGATACCTTGGAACCAGCAGACTTTAGTTCTTATAAGAATAGCAGAGTTTTTACTGTCTAGGATGGAATGATATTTAGGAAATCAAGTCTTACCAAAAAACATAATATAACATAAAAAGGCAAATGTAGGTAGGTATTTTGGATGTGCATAAAAAGCATATGGTTAAAATCATCAACGTTTTGGACAAAAGAATTTAAAGTTTACTCATGCCTTTAAAAGTTAGAGAAATATAGTTTGAAGAAACTATTAACAGCAGCACTTCTTTTTTAAATGTTTTAAATAAAGATGTAATTTGTTCAATCCTCTTCTCAAGGCCCATTAGTTCCAGGGATACTAACTTTTCCTTCATTCTCCCTTCTTGTAAAGACTTAAACACTGGTAGCTGGATTTATTCTTTCAGCCTGTTGATGAACATAAGCAGATAAAAATGTCCTTCAATAGTGAAGACAACCAAAATAGTTCAATTTTGGTTGAAATTCAGAAAAAACAAATGTCTGTAATGTTCTCCTCCAATTTGAAGTTAGAATAGCAAGTAATATAACAACATTTATTTTAGTTAACTCATGCCTGCTTTTAGGAACACTTTTAATTCATAATTGTTCATGAACCATTTGTTTAAATAATCTGATTTAGAATTTTGCTGATTATTGATGCTAAACTCACTGGTCTACATTTTGAAATCTTTCTGAAAATCAAGATATTTGCTTCTCTCCAAGAACACTTTAAGATATTTGCAATACATCCATCAGTACAGTCTTATGATTATTTTAATGCTCATCTCCTATTTAGACAATGTGTGACCATCTTTTCACTTATTTTGAGCTTCAGTTTTCTTTTAACCATCTTTTTACATCCTTTTATCTTGCTAGAGAAACCAAGCAAAATGGAGTTAGGCTTGCGTTCTCTGTTGTTTTAACATTATAATAAGTAATGTGGCTGGCAGAAATGATGTTTGGACTAATATAGTTGATAATAGCTAGCATTTTTGGGGTGATTAATATGTGGCAGGCACTGTGTTATGTGCTTTTATATACACTAAATCATTTAATGTTCACAACTCTTGAGTAGTGTAATTTTTTACTTTACAAATGAGGTGACTGTGGCTCCAGCCACAGTTAGTGGAGATGGTTAGGTGAGAAACCAGCCATCTCTCCTCTGAGCCACAACACTAATAAGTGGCAGATTTAGCATCAAAATTAGATCAGCCTTTTCCCCAGAGCTCATTCACATCCCACCACACTAAAGAATTTCAGGTTTGTTAGCAATGGGAACTTTTATTTTCAAACATTTGTGGGACCCTGGTATATTAACAAATGAAAGGAGAGCTGCTTGGTTGAAAGTGAGGCAGGATGTCTAACTGTACCCATTAGGGTCTAGAGAGAACCCTAAGTCCTTCATAAGAAGCAGGTCATAAGCCCTTGTTCCATAACATAACATAAAATTTCCCAAGAGCACCGTTAATATATAACATAGACCTATTAAAGCTAATTGATTGTTTTTAGCTTATAATAATTTCTATTTACTCTTGTTCATATTCCCATCTCTATTTTTGTTCATTTTTTTGGCCTGTTCGTACTCATCCAAAACTTGAGGTGTAGTCACACTGGTTTCTGCATTTATTCCTCACCTGGATCATTTGTGATTTTATAGTTGAAAGCTTTTCTTCAAGGGCCTCCTGTCCTTTTGGGGTCTCTGACTCTAGGATCATACACAGAAATTTGGCTTCTTTCTTTCCTTCTCTTTCTTTTCTTTCTTTCTTTATTTTTATTTATTTTTTTGGGGGGGGAATGGAGTCTTGCTCTGTTACCCAGGCTGGAGTGCAGTGGCATGGTCTTGGCTCACTGCAACCTCCACCTCCCGGGTTCAAGTGATTCTCCTGCCTCAGCCTCCCAAGTAGCTGGGATTACAGGTGCCTGACACAACGCCCTGCTAATTTTTTGTATTTTTGTTAGAGTCAGGGTTTCACCATGTTGGCCAGACTGGTCTCGAACTCCTGACCTCGTGATCCATCTGCCTTGGCCTCTCAAAGTGCTAGGATTATAAGCATGAGCCACTGCGTCTGGCTGAAATTTGGTTTCTTAAAGAATGAATTAGTTTTTCTTCGTGGTGAAAAATTAAGTTAACAAGTTTACCTTCTTTCCTTTTATTGTCCATGAAACCATCAGCAAGATAAGGCAGCATTTTGTCACAAAATCAGGTTTTAGCAGAAGAGTTTTGGTAGGTGTCTGTGGTTGATGTCTCCATTTGGAGACATCTTATTTTTCTTTTGTGCCATTATCCTTATTTAACCTGGTCTGATGAACAATTATAGATGAACATTCTAAAGCAAGTAAACAACAATAAATTTTTAAATCATATAGTCACCCATCTATCCATCTTTATCTTCATGCACATAACATCCAGTGCTCATTAATATATAAAGGAAGCATATACTGGAACCATACTTTCTCCTTCAAATCTCTGATTTCCACATTGGTATATAATTTCTGTAATCCCCAATTTCTTAAGCTGGCAAATGTTTGGACTAGGGGATATGATCCTTTCAGTCACAGATTTACACTTTTTTGTTTTTTTAACTCACTTTTCTTTCTCTGCTGTCCATTTAATTTGGACAAAGCATATAGTGAGTGAGGCTGAGTGCCACTCAAATAAGGTTATTCTCAGCCCTCTTTCTGATTATTGTGAATTATTGTATATTTCCAAAATGACTTGAACATACAACTATCTTTTGAAGACAACCTAACAAGATTAACATTCATCTTTGAAAATGGTTGGAAGTACCTCCACATACCTCTGCATACCCTTGCAGGTCCACATCACTTTTATGTGAAGTCGTGATTAGGGCGTGAAACTTTCTCCTTTCTTTTCTTTTCTTTCCTTTTTTTTTAAATTTGAGACGGAGTCTTAACACCGTTGCCTGGGCTGGAGTGCAATGGCGCGATCTCGACTCACTGCAACCTCTGCCTCCCGGGTTGAAGCGATTCTGCTGCCTCAGCCTCCCGAGTAGCTGGGATTACAGGTGCCCGCCACCACACTCGGCTAATTTTTTGTATTTTTAGTAGAGACGGGGTTTCACTATGTTGGCCAGGCTGGTCTCGAACTCCTGACCTCATGATCTGCCTGCCTCAGCCTCCCAAAGTGCTGGGATTACAGGTGTGAGCCACTGCACCCGGTCTAGGGCGTGAAACTTTCTTACCCTTGCAGGTCCACATCACTTTTATGTGGAGTCTTGATTAGGGCGTGAAACTCTTTCCAAAGTTGTGCTCCCAGTCACTGCTAGTAGTCCATTATTCCTGTCTTGTTAGCCAGGATTAAAAAATGAAAGCCCATTTCATGAATATAATTCATATAAGCTACTATTCACTTTTTATATCCTCTTTTCTTTTCCAAAATTAAAACATCCAGAAGAGATTAAAACCAGATTTTCCCAAATCCTTCAAGTTTTCTATGTACAATTTCAAAGTTGCCAGAGATATACACCAGATTTGTTATAGATATTATCTGTTTATTCATTCCCTTGTCATTTAGCAAAAGTGAGTAGTAAGTGGAAAACTGTTAGATTTCAGGTGCCTACAATAGAAATTGCAATAACCAACTCCATGGGAATTTTCTGCTTGCGATGGGGAGGTCTGGTGGATTTTTTTTTTTTTTTTTTTGCTTTTCTTCTTGCTTTTCTTTATTTACTCTTTTGCATTCAGTAATATTTCACCTTCTTAAAGTTAATTCTCTAGGTCATCTTTAGAATTCCTTCTCCTGTTTCCTTCTCAATTATTTCCAACACCCTACATGAATCTTTCATACTATTGATAAATCATAGTCTAAAAAGGAGTTATTCATACAGTTTTTTTAAGTTCCTCTAAGTCTCATAACTGATAAGTGCTTTAAGCTGTTTCTCTCTAGAGCTCTCATCTAATCTCACATTGAAATGCCTTCTGCACACTGAGAAGATTTCTAAATGTATTTCTGGCCCTCTTCTCTTTTCTGGATGCTGGACCCATCCAGCTCTAGTTATTTCTAAGTTGAATAGATAGCAGCATATCAAACTCAACATGGTCAAAGTAGAAATCTTATTTCTCCCTGAACTTGCTCACTCTCTATCTTCTGTCTCAATTATTGGTACCACCATCAGTCAAATTGCTCAGAAACTTGGGAGTCTTTTGTGACACCCTTGTTCTGTCACTCCTTGTAAATGTCTCTGATTCATTCAGCAAGAACTTCCGCTAACATACAGCCTGCAGTTTTCCATCTCTTAGCATCTCTTCTACAACCATAGGAGTCTAACCCATGTTTCTAGACTGAAAAACAGCAAGTCTCCTACCTAGTGTCTCCACTTTTACTCTTTTCTATTATAATCCACACAAAATCCAGACAGTAATCTTTTAAAACATGCTAATTAATCTTATTATTCCCTGCTTTAAAACCTTCCATAGGGTTGGCAGTGCACTGAGAATTAAAATAAAAACACTTTACTATGGCTTTCAAGACTCCTGGTAACCTGGCTTCTATTAGCTCTCCCACCTCATTTCATGCACTTGCCCCTCTTTTCCTATGCCTTGAAAATGTTAAATACATTTCTGTGTTAGAGTCTTTGCACTCTGTTACCTGTGCCTACAATGTTATTCCCCCAGTTCTTCTGAAGTTTACCCTTTCTATCATCCAGATTTTGGCTCAAATGTAAACTTCTCAGTGAAGTCTTCTCTCATTCCCAGTCCAAAGCAGTGCCCATTTCTTCACCCCCTCCTCCCACAAATCACTGTCTTCACCACTGGGTTTAAAAAATTTATTGCAATTATGAATATTAGAAATAATATCATTTGTGGTTTTACTCCATCCCCCCTCCCCTTTTCACTGTGATCTTTTTAGGGCAAGGACCACCTGTCTTCACAGCTGTACAACTGGTGCCAGTACAGTGCCTGAAACAGAGAAGTCCTCAACATGTAGCTGTGATATCTATAAAACATGAATGTCTTCAGCTCTCTAGAATCTCACGTGAAACTAGCTTTTTGTAAGTCTCTTGTAAACTGACCAGCAAGCTTTTTTTTTTTTTTTTTTTTTTTTTTGATAATAGAAAACTGTAGAATATTGACTTTATTCTGATTTGAAAGAAAATGGAAGTATAGTTTTGGACATTTAAAAGAAAAAAACCTCCTACAGAATGCAGAAAGGCATTTCATCAAGAAAAATTCCACCGTTCTCCTAGATTAGCTGAATCTAGAACACTAGGAAAATTACCTACCTGTATCATGGATGAAGAGGACCACCTCATAAGTAACCACGCAGGGAAAATGTAAACACAGGTAGACCTTATCAAACCATCAAATTCAGAGAATAAATTCAAGTCTCTTCAATGTAGTTGTGCAGCCTTGCAGTGTTGAGGCTCCATTACTGACCCTGGGAACACCGTTCTAAAGGAAGCTACCTTGCAATATCTTAGGCCACAAGCAGAAGACAATAAATAAATAAATAAATAAATAAATAAATAAATATATCAGAACAAAATAAACTATACAAAATACAAAATGTTTGCTTAGGTATGTTTGTGTGTACTTAAGCAGGGGAAGGGGAAAGTCTAGGGAAGTGGAGAAGAGAGAGGCAGCGCTGACTACATAATCTGCGTGGCCCATTGCAAAATACAAATGTAAGACTCCTTGGTTAAAAATTATGAAGAACGAAACAGCGACAGCAGACTATTGTTCCAGAACATTAAACCAAACACGGGTCTTATGAACTGTGGCCTATACAACTGCACAGTCGCACACCCATGAAGCCCACCCTGGTGGGAGGAGAGAATTAGAATTCATCTCCAACGAATGTAAAACAATCCTTACCCTGCCAAAACAACAAAAATAAACGATCCAAATTAGGGCAGGTTGTGAACAATCCTGATGGCTGTGCTTGTGATCATGGTGGCGGGGCTGAGGTGGACTTGGGAGCACTGCTCCTATATAACAGACTTTAGATAGAGGAGAAGGAAAATAGTTTCTGAAGCTCTAAAGGAGAAACTTCAGGCGCAAAGAATAAGGTAAAGGAAAGGAAACCGCGTCAGACCCTCCTCCTGCCCTTGGGCAGTCAATGCCTTTTCTTTCCAAAGCGACCCTCTCCTTAGATCACTGTGTATATCCGGTGCCTTAGGAGCTGGGGTGGAGTAGGTAGGGTTGGCTGTAATGGCGTGTCAGAGCGAAAAAAAGGGTAGGGACAAGTTTAAATCCCTTTCTGTGGATTGGCTTCTACCCTCTTTGGCAACAAACCCCAGGGCTCCCAGAGGGGCCTGGATGTAAGTGGTTTCCGGATGACCCATCCTCCCTTGACCCTCCGAAGGTAAGACCCGAGGGGAACCGCTGTGATCAGCATTCTTGAATTCCTCAAAAGTCACCTCACTTGTAGAAGTGCGTAGTCCTCGAGCATTTGGAAGAGGTGGCAGGGACCGTGGGGCCCGGGAAGTTCGCGACCCCAGGAAGCGGGTGTGAGGAGGTGCGCCCCATCCACTCCGTCCGCAGTCGGGGCAGCGGGACCCGCGAGGACTGGAGTCCCTGCAGGGAGGGAAGGGCCGCTCCTGCCGAGGCGGCTCCGAGCCTCGCCACTCGGTCCTATCCCGGCTCGCGGAGGCTCAGGCCTCGGGAACTGCGGGCAGAGGGGGCGGCGACCGGGCACCCTGCGGCCACTGCTCCTGCGACTCCCGCGCCCGCCGGGTGGTGGCTCCGCAGTGCCCGCCCCCAGCTCCCCTTCCCCGCCCCTCACGCCCCCGCCCGGCGCTCTGGCCGCGCCGACCCGCCGCCCCGTCCTTCCGAGCGCGCCAGGCGGCAGCTTCTTGGCGGCGGCGGCGGCGCCTCCCCCGCGCCGGCGGCCCCGCGCCGGCGGCCGCGCTCCGGGCCGCAAAGTCCTCCCGCCTCGGCCATTTTCCCTCCTCCCCATCTCCTCCCCTCAGTCCCCTCCCCTCCTGATCCTCATCCCCTCGCCCTCCCCCCGCGCGGGGACTTTTCCGGAAAGTTTTTATTTTCCGTCTCGGCTCTCGGAGAAAGAAGCTCCTGGTTCAGCCGCTGCAAAACTTTTCGGCTGCCGCGCCGCCGGCCCCCGCCCTCGGCTGCCCGGCCCCGCGCCCCGCTGAGCGATGAGCGCCCCTCCGGTCCTGCGGCCGCCCAGCCCCCTGCTGCCCGTGGCGGCAGCCGCTGCGGCAGCTGCCGCCGCACTGGTCCCAGGGTCCGGGCCCGGGCCCGCGCCTTTCTTGGCTCCCGTCGCGGCCCCGGTCGGGGGCATCTCGTTCCATCTGCAGATCGGCCTGAGCCGTGAGCCAGTGCTGCTGCTGCAGGACTCGTCTGGGGACTACAGCCTGGCGCACGTCCGCGAGATGGCTTGCTCCATCGTCGACCAGAAGGTAAGTCGCCGCGCCGCTGCCAGCCCGGCGCCTCCCCGCGGCGCAGGGGGCGCTGCCCAGCTGGCCCTCTCTGCGCCAACTTTCCGGCTCCCGGGGCTCGGCCGGCCGCCAGCCTCGTCGGCGCTCTGGAAGCGACTGGCCCCGCCGCGGCTGGACGCCCGCAGCCCGAGGCACTGCGCTCGCTGTTGCTCATCCTCCTCTCGCCCCATCTTCCTCTATTCACCGATTTGTCTCCAGTCCGCCTACTCCTCACCCATTTCCATCCTTCTCATGACAATTTCCAGGTATCTTGCCCTTTCCTCGCCGCGCCCCTCCTTGTCCTTGAGACTTCCCAGTTTTCTTCCCCTCTGTCCCCTTCCGCTATGGACCCTGGACCAGCGCATTCCTGGTGCCTGAATCCTACTTCCTGCACCAGAGTGCCCCTGGAATGGCCTGGAGACAAGAAATTTCTCACCTGTCAGCTAAACTGACCAGGACTGCAGCTACCCAAGGCCCTGTCATCTTTTAGTTCCACCTCTGTATGAACATGGAAACACATTTTCCAACGACAAAACCTGAAAGTTGCAACCTTCCTATTTTTCATTCCCGGGATGCTGATAGTAGGACGTTGAAGTGGTGGGGGTGATGTCCAGGAACATCCCAAGGCTGGCTGTGCCCTTAAGTTTGAGGCTGTGGGGCTCTGGACAGCGGCCACTCAAGGCAGGTTGGAAGAAGGGCCGTTATCTGGGGCCAGGCCACCCCCGGAGGAGACTCAGTCCAGCCACCACTGTTTACAGTTGCAATTTGGATTTTCAGGTTGCCTCTGGAGCTATCCAGAGGGATGTTGCATGGAAGGGGGTGATACAGATGTGAGGGAGTGGGGGCCATGGCGCCAGTCTTCTTAGTGTAAACAGCCAGCGTTTCAGGGGGTGGAGACAGAGGTCTCTAAAGGTGCTGAATTTTTCAGTCCTGGAGGACTGGCTAGCACTCCTTTTGCTTTCCAATTATCAGTTGAATAATCATGAATTGCTTTCTTTAAACTATGTGTAACAGAGTTTGCTAAACCTTGAGGGTTGTGAGTTGCGGCACTGAGCACAGGGATGTTAAAAGCCCCAGGTGGAAAAAATAACCGATCTAGAAAGTTGTGAAAGTTCTAGACTAAGGTAACAATGAGTGCCAGGAATTTATTTATGGAACTTTACTTTTATATTACGGGTAATGTCAACTGTTTGCAACTTCGAAGAAAATGACACATTTTGTCTAATGCTGATGCAAGTCATATCATGCTCCTTTTCCACATCAGTATTGTGGAATGTCTATTGTGGGTAAGCGGGAGCACTCTCCTAGGCACTGTGAAAGCCTTGTATACAACCCTCTCCATTTGGATGCAGACCAGTTAATTAAACAGCAATGCTTCATAACCACATATACAATGTACAATAAAATTTCTCAAAAAGCAAAGGTAATTCTGTACAATTTTAACTTTTCTAAATTCTAAAGCAAGTGATGTAGTGTCAGAGAATATTCAAATTGGGTCAAAGTAATATTGATAGACTTTGTTTTGACCAGCTTGAAATCTCCCTCCTCCCCGCCCCCCACTTCCTTATGGAGTTCAGGATGGAGAGACTGATCCATGGCTCAAGAGGTTTGGTAGTGGGATTTTAAAATGGAGGGTGAATTCCAGGTGTCTTGGAAGCTACCAAGAGGCGTGTTACATGGAGAGAGTGAGATGAGAGCAGAGGGAGAGGGACAGCAAGCACTTATGGAATGCAGCAGGCCTGAAGGTGGTGGCTGGGGTCTTTAAGGGAAGTACAGTTATGAAAAGGCCTTGAATTAAACTGAAATTGCGAGAAGCCTCAGTAATCTTTTCACAGCGACATCATACCAAGGACATCTGAAACATGGATTTGCTGTGTGGAGGTTTTAGAATGCCAAAAATGTTATGGCAGAAAGAGCACCAGAGTTCAGTCATGAGCAGTTGGAACATGAGCCAAGACTCTTGGGGGGAGAGAACGGGAGAAATACTGGAAAGGGAAAACCATCAGCCCTGATAGGTGACTGATTTATAAGGGGAATCCTTTCCTTTTGTATTTGTTTTGGTAGTTTCTTCTGTCTCTCAAAGAAGTGTGAAAAGTTTGACTGTTTGGGATAGTTAAGGTAAAGATCTAACTCTGATTTTTTTTTTTTAAGGTTATAAAAAAGTTGGGGTTAGATTTATATATGTGAACTTGAGGCTTATTTATATACAGAATACTGTAAATAAATATATACTAGATAGTGTTTCTGGACAGAGGACTTTTTCATTTTCTCTATCATCTGTCATCTCTTTCAGAATATATTGCTATCCCAGCAGAAACAAAATTAAGAGCGCTGAAGGTCCATCACAGGATACAGGGATCTCTGTGTGTTGTGACAGTAGGAATGGCAGAGTGTCAGTGTGGAGTTAAAGAAGTGGGAGGGAGTTCTTTTGTCTTTCATTTCAGTTTTTTTTTGAAGTCCTTTATGAGGATGTCAGCTATGAGGAAGGATGACAGGAGTTTGGGGAGTGGATGTTTCAGGAGAGAGCAGAGGATTTGAAATCATTTACAATTTACTATGTGGGCTGGAGTCATATGAAACTTACAGCAGAAGGTTCTCCTGATCTTTCTGAGTCTTCCACATCTGTTGTCTTAAATGTGTTAAGAAGTTTTTCATTCACTTTGTTCAGGAGCTCCCTAAATACTAACATAGATCATATGAGCATTGGAAATACTAGCTGACAGTTTCAGTAACATCATAGGACATTTCCTTTGAGATGAGCAACTGAGGTGTACAAGGCTGTGTAAGTTTCCCTGAGAAACTCACCTCTAAATTATTATTGTTATTATTTAGAATTTAGAGTATAGTTGTTCTCTATGTAGCAGACAAAATTGTACTTGAAACATTGTGATGGCATTTCAACAAAAAATATTTACTTAAAATAACGTACCCTAAGTATATACTGACATATAAGTAAAGAATTCTTTCTTTCATCTTCTAGTTTAGGTGAAAAATCTAGTCTTGCTTTTTGTATGTAACAATGTATGGATATGTAATATGTTATTCTTTCTTTTTGGGAAGTATTGATCCAGGGTTTCATTTACATTATGTTTATTTATTTAGTTTGCAAGTGTGTGACATTGAAACCTGGTTGTATATAAAGATATGTATTCTGTTAGTTTACATGATTATTGTGTTCAGGAGGGTAAGAAATAATAACAATAATTGACTTCACTTTGAAACACTGTTACTTTCTACTATCAAAGAAACCTTGAATATATAGACTGAGGAGGAATTGTTTTAAAGCAAGGAAAAAAATTCCAGAGGAAGAGCTAGTTTGGTTTCATAGTACATCATCTACCTACCTACCACACAAACAAACACACACACATACTTTTTTTTTTTCAAATGAGCAGTGTTACTTTAGGGATGCTTGATGCAATTAATATGACTTCATTTTGGCTGTTACCTTATTAGAAAGACGACTGATATTTTACTCTTAAATGTACTTTAATAGAGTAATAGCATTTGTAAGATTCCTGGCATATAGTTTCACTTTTCAGAATCATCTTTTGGCCAAAGAAATTTAACAGTGAGATTTTAAGTAGATAGCTCACTAAAGAAGTAAGGTTAGCGTCTTGGTTTGAAAGTAGCGTTACTTTGCTTGTAATTGTTTCACTTTAATTATATTATACATTGTTTTCTTAATAGTTGTGGTGTTATTTTTCTCTTTATTACTAATTTTAGATACTCCACACATTCCATATAGATTGAGAAAGCCGAAAGTAATTAGGTGCTTGACCAATCCAACTTCCCTGGACCAACAAACTCCTTTTAAGCTAATGATCGTCTTTGGGGCTTAGGTGTATATATTTTTATTCTGATTGTATAATTGACTATATTATATGTCTACTGATTTCTGATTTAATGATGAAGTATAGACTTTGTCATTTTACTGTGATTCTTTTTTTTTTTTAGACAGGGTCTTACTCTCTTGCCCAGGCTGGAGTGCAGTAGCACAATTACAACTCAGTGCAGTCTCGCCCTCTGGGCTTAAGTGATCCTCTCACCTCAGCCCCTTGAGTAGCTGGGTCTACAGCTGTGGGCGACCACGCCTGGCTAATTTTTAAATTTTTAGTAGAGATGGTATTTTGCCATATTGCCCAGGCTGGTCTGGAACTCCTGGGCTCAAGAGGTCCTCTGACCTTGGCCTCCCAAAGTGCTGGGATTTAAGGAATCCCATTGGGTATGAGCCACTGGGCCTGGCCTATTAAGTGATTCTTAAGTAATATAATTATAGTACTCTAATTTTATTTTTATTATTTTATTTTTTGAGATAAGGCACAGACTACAAGTACAGTGCACAATCATAGCTCACTGCAGCCTCAGATGCCTGGCTAATGTGATCCTCCTGCCACAGCGTCCCAAGCGTTTGGGACTACAAGTGTGTGCCACCACATCTGGCTAATTTTTAAAATTTTTCTATAGAGACAATGTCTTACTATGTTGCCCAGGCTGTTCTTGATTTCCTGGCCTCAAGTGATCCTCCCACTTCAGCCTCCCAAAGTGCTGGGATTACAGGCCATGAGTCTCTGTGCCCTGCCTGTATTTTTAAAATTTAAATTTCTTTTCAGGTTTAAGACTGTCACAGGATTATATTTTGGAACTGTATATTATATATGTATTTATGTATTGCAAATGTGGAATATATATGTAGTAGATTATCTATGTCTAACTATATTTTAAAGAGCTTCATTATCCTTGTATAACCTCCAGATGCTGAAGTATTTTTTTATATTTTGTATTATAGACTGCAAAAAACGAGGCCTCAACACATATCTCACAATCCCAAATAGAAATTCTGCTTTATATTTTTCTATCAATTCACATACTTATAAACCTTTTTTAAATAGGTATATACTATTTGACAGTTTTCACAAGAATATCCTGTAAGACTGTGAAGTTAAAACCATTAAGCCTTGTAGTCCTCGGGCTGGGAAGAATTGGATGATTGGCTCATTTGATAAATGCATGAATTCATTTGGGCCTTTGGATTCAGAATTGAGATCAATCTGAGAGAGTAAATGTACACTGTGTATGGTGGTGGTGGGGGTTACTGGAATATTATTAGTAAGATTTAAAAACTTGCCCCAGAAGACCATACTTCATGACTGTGCTGTTCATTTTGACCAGGCTCCTATCATAGCTTTTATGGGAGATTTATAACTTTATTTTCTAATGATTATTACCTTTTTTGTGAGATGATTGTATATACGTCTTCACTAATTTATTTATGAATAACTGTTAATGACCTTACTAGAGAATACAGAACATTTGTAAGTCGATGAATGTATATTTGTGACATCTAAGATTACTTTGAGGTTTAAAGACAATATGTGTAACATATTACACATACTGCTTGGTAAATATGTACATGATAAATGCTGTTATTGACTAAAGCTTAAAGCTCTATAGACTAGCATACTGTCTTATTAACAAAAGAAATTTTTATTTATTATCTTATTCTTATCTCAATGTATAATTAAAATTATAATATTAAACAAGCAATATGGCTGTAAGGCCCAGGTGACATCTTTTTCCTGCCCTCTGTATCAGGGCAAATCTTAGAAGTAGTTATGTTTTGAAACAGTTTCTCAAATCTCAACCTGTCAGCATTCCTTAAGGACTAATCTAATTATTATTAAATGAAAGACACATTTGCTGATAAAAGCAAAGCATATTTTCATTGCTTTTTATTATTTTTGACAGAAAGATGATTTAACTCCTTTTCAATTACAAGTGCAATGTCAATGGTGTTTCACTTGATTTTTAAAAAAGGAAATAAAATAGATGATGGTGCGGCCTTTGGGAACACAGTTCAAAATTCTGGTTCTCAAGACCAAAACTGAAAGCTTATTTGCAGATCATCGCTTAATACATGAGAAGGAAGGTGCTTGGAAATGACTTGGGGGGATTGCAATTCTGTGTCATGCTAACATCTAGAGGTTGTTTGCTAAATTGTTCCATCTGATGATAGCTAATATAACATAATTGGTTATGCATATGCAGAAATGTCATATTGAGATGAGAAGGCAAATTTACTGGGAAACAGTTGAGTTATCAGTTTGGCTAAGCCAATCACAAGTCTTTTTTAGATATTCCCGCTAACTACCACTTATCTCTCATGGAACTCCACGCCCCATTATAAAACCTTTAGAAAACCACAATCAGTAATTATTTATAAATATTTTAAGGAAGAGTGTAATGGATAATTACATGAAACTGTGTGTGTGTGTGTATGTGTGTGTATTAGACTGGAATCATTGAATAAGCTCTCAAACTATGCCAAAAAACTAGTATAATGATCAAGATTGCAAGGCTGGACTCAGACTGTTAGAAGTTGGTAGAATGCAGTCTTATAGATGTTGATGGTAACATGAAGTTTCTTTCCTTGCTTTGTTTTTATATTTGTTTGCTTTGATTTATGTATAACGGTAATTAATCTTTGACCTCTGATCTTGCACTATCACCTTGTTTAATGTGAAAGATCTAAACCCAAATGTGGAAATAGAGGTAAAAATATAGGGTGTTTTTTAAATAATAAAAGATACTACTCATCTTTTAGTTTCCCCAGGATTACTTTAGAGTGATTTTGAAAATGTGATTTCAATTTCTTAAATCTTTCCTTATTGTTGGAATATGTTGGAATAAAACAAGACAAGCCCTCTCCCTCTCCCTCTCCCTCTCCCTCTCCCTCTCCCTCTCCCTCTCCCTCTCCCTCTCCCTCTCCCTCTCCCTCTCCCTCTCCCTCTCCCTCTCCCTCTCCCTCTCTCNTAGTTTCCCCAGGATTACTTTAGAGTGATTTTGAAAATGTGATTTCAATTTCTTAAATCTTTCCTTATTGTTGGAATATGTTGGAATAAAACAAGACAAGCCCTCTCCCTCTCCCTCTCCCTCTCCCTCTCCCTCTCCTCCCTCCCTTCCTTCCTCAGGGTCTTACTCTAGTCACTCAGGCTGGAGTACAGTGGCACAGTCTGAGCTCACTGCAGCCTCAACTTCCCAAGCTCAGGTGATTCTCCCACCTCAGCCTCCCAAGTAGCTGAGACTACAGGTATGTGCCACCATGCCTGGATGATTTTCTATATTTTTAGTAGACACAGGGTTTTCCCATGTTGCCAGGATGGTCTTGAACTCCTGCATTCAAGTGACCCACCTGCTTTGGCCTCCCAAAGTGCTAGGATTACAGGCGTGAGTCACTGCGCCTGGCCTCATTTCCCTCTTTCTATTGATAGAATTTAGATACAAAGAAAATGGTGATTTTGCATACAGCTATTCCAAAAATTTTTTTATCTATAAGAATATGAGATATTTCCCACAGGAATTCTTTTAATACTATCAACCAAATATTTTTGTACCGTTAAAAACCAATTGTGATAGCACCACTTGAAGTTATTTGGCAGCAGAGAAATTCACATCATTCTGCTTCTTTCTTTTTCTGGTCTCACCTAGAAAAACAGATCATTAAATATACTGAGTCTTCAATTATATGGCCACTATGGCTGTTATGGAATATCATGTAATTTGAATAGTTAAGAATTGGTATAAAAACAATGCATTTTCAGACAAATTTTGCCTGTCCAAGTCTACAGTTTCCTGTGTAGAAGTTTCTTCCAAAGTTATGAAAGGTTTTATTTGGCTTAAGCCAGACAATTGATATAGTAGCTTAGCAATGTTGGCAAACATAAAACTTAGATTTTAAAATATGCAATCACACAGGAATTTTGTTCAACTTATTTTGGTGAAAAGGAAAAAAAAATACACCCTTCACTAGTTCATTGGCATCTATTCTGACTAAACCACTGATTGATGAGGAACTAGTGAATTTATTGCTTGTTTTTAGGCACAATTTCAGGAATTTCTGAATGCTTCTCTCCTTATTTGTCAGCAGCCACTTTTCCCCACATATATTATAAAATGGTTGAAAAGTATTAATTGAGTAATGAAAATTTGAATGTAAAGTATGAATGTGCATGATACCTGGTGTTGTTGATAATTAGTTTGATTTTTTTCCTACGCTCAATGTTCTTATAGTTAGGTGATTCTCTCAACCTGAGCAATTGCTCAGTATAGGGTGAAAATATTAAAGAGATTGCTTATTTGCAGTTACGTAAATATCCACTGCAATGATGAACATTTGTATTTTTCAGTTTGTTTGGTTCCGTATCAATTCTGGATAGGAGTGGCATGTTATACAGCCTTTTGTGAAAGTATTGACATTATTTCACACAGTGTCTTGTACAGTCAGAGAGATTGGGGAGGAGAGGACTGAGGGGGCAGTTAAAAACTAGAAATAAAGAATCGAGTGGTAAATTGAAAAGGCCAGAAAAGTGGAACATTAGATTAAAGGGTTACCACTTGTATTATGGCAAGTATTTTAGCTACTGTGGGCAGCTGAACATTGAGATCTAATGGTTAGCACCATCTGAAAAGATATTCAGAAACTTCCTAATCAAATTGTACATATGGTACATATTCTTGGTGTCATTGGGATCATAATAAGTAAGTGGTGTTTTTATACTTTTGTAAATTAGTATTTGATATTTTCATAGTTCTGACTGTCTGAATTACCTGTCTCACATTGAGTTCCCTTTTTAACACTGCAGGTGATCCTACAAGATTCTTTCTCCCTCCCCAGCATTATTAAGGTATAATTTACTAATAAAAATTATATATACTATGATATGTGATGTAATATTTTGATATATGTATGCATTGTGCGGTGATTAAATCAAGCTAATTAACATGTCCATCATCTCACAGACTCATCTTTTCTTGTGTGTGTGGTGAGAACATTTAAAATCTACAGTCAGGCAACATATTATTTCCTGCTTTGAAAAAATCAATTTTGGGGTACTAGGCTTAGTACCTGGGTGACAAAATAATCTGTACAGCCTCCCATGACACAAGTTTACCTATATAACAAAACTGTACATGTACCCCTGAAACTAAAAGTTAAAAAAATCTAGTTTTTACTAAAAAATATATCTACAGGTATGTAGCATTGCTGTAATCATACTCTTCAGTTCATAGCACATAGTTTTCATCAGTCCAAGTAAGGATCCTATTGTGTTATGTTTCATTATTTATTTTCAACCAGGCATTGGAAGAACTGTGGTATATGTATGAAGTATTATATATTGACAGTTGAAGCTTGTTTCAGTATACAGAATTTTCACAAGATAATAGATGGTTAAGATGAAATTAAAAGAGTATTCAGCATTTTAAATAAAGAGCTGTATCTCTTTTCTTTTTTTTTTTTTTTTTTGAGACAGAGTCTTGCTGTGTCGCCCAGGCTGGGGTGCAGTGGCGCGATCTCGGCTCACTGCAAGCTCCGCCTCCCGGGTTCACGCCATTCTCCCGCCTCAGCCTCCGAGTAGCTGGGACTACAGGCGCCCGCCACCACGCCCGGCTAGTTTTTTGTATTTTTAGTAGAGACAGGGTTTCACCATGTTAGCCAGGATGATCTCCATCTCCTGACCTCGTGATCCACCCGCCTCAGCCTCCCAAAATGCTGGGATTACAGGCTTGAGCCACCGCGCCCGGCCTGTATCTCTTTTCTTTTTCATAAACAATGGAATAGAAATAATCTGAATATAATCAAATTCTAACTTGATATGTC
This sequence comes from Theropithecus gelada, assembly GCF_003255815.1. NCBI lineage: Eukaryota > Metazoa > Chordata > Mammalia > Primates > Cercopithecidae > Theropithecus > Theropithecus gelada. The sequence continues at coordinate 30,947,219 of NC_037675.1, read as the reverse complement.
ACAAACAGAAACATATTTCTACATCGAATAAAATAATGTGTTCAAATATGAAATCCATGTATCATTAAATGAGCTTGCTGTAAATGGCGTAAGCTGACTTTTGATAGGAATTTTTTTGCTTGAAATTTATTCATCGACATTTATGTTGATGTAAATTTCAAATTTTCTTAAAAACAAAAGCACTTTTCATTAATTATTAATAAAGATTAATCTGTTAGGTTAAAGTGTTAATCAAAATTTTTAAACTGTCAGTTTTGTACATACCAAAAATACAGAGCCTTTTCCTCGGTTGTCTAAATCCATCGTATTAATGACATAATAATTACGGGATGATTATGGAACTGTTTCTTTGTTTTGGGTGAATGACTAGCTAGAGAGAGACCAGGGATTCAGTTCTAGTTGAGGTGCTAGAATTAAGTTCCAGAGACTTGATTGAATTAGATCATTTATCAATAGTCGAATGTTTATTCAAGACCCTCTTTCTTAAGCTTTTTATCAATTAAGCATGAACATTTCCCCCCTCCCTTCTAACTCCTCACATTGTTGAGAAATGGAGGTAGGCTAGTGTTCTGGTAGGGCCTCTTGGATTGGACCAGGGAGTTCTTATCGTTGCAAAAAGTGGCTATGTTCTTTTCATAGTGCTAGGAGATCATGGTTAGAATTTAGGGAGGAACACACTTAAGGGAGCGTTTGGCAGAGGGAGTAGGAGGAATTTGGAGACATTTAAGTGTGACTTCTTTGCCACAGGAAAAAGAGATTATTAAGATGAGACATGAGACTATTTCTTAGCCTACAGAAAGGTGAGGTCTACTGTCCATTTTGAGACATCTGTATAGTTCTGTGGTGCAAAGCTGGTATCATCTTAGTATTTAGCATCCTTGAAAGGCTTGGTCTGTGTCTCTAATATGGAAAGCTGCAAGTAAGAACACGGGTGACCAACAAGAGTTGCAGTTATTTAGAGATTGGTTAGTGCAGTTAGACCGTCAGAACAGTAACACTAGAGGTTACAACCACTTGACCAAACAGCTGTAGCTTTTTCACCGTTGTCAAAAGCAGGAAATTGTTGGGGAATGATATCAGTTAATCTTTGGTGATGACTTTGAATCAGTGGTGGTGAATAGACCTGGAACAGTGACAATAGGCAAAGTCTGTGGGCTTCTGAGATTCATGGCACCTGAGGGCAGAAAAGAACAGACAGCAAAGCTCTGACCTTCCTGTTCCTAGAGCCAGAAGAAATGGCCGCGCTAAATCACTTAGCGATAACAGTGGAAAGAGATCTTGGAGGTTGCTTTTTACAAGTGGAGTAGTCCTCTTTAGAAATTTTTTGAGTGTCACATTTGAGCTCCGAGGGACAACTTCATGATGACCTGTCTGTAAGAATTTTGAAAAGCTTATCCCAGGAGACTTGGGTCGTGATAGACAAGGTTCCAGGGCCTCTTCTGGAAAATTCCGTGAGTAGCAAAGGACCTTGAACTGGCAGTTTCTCTCACAGTACAATGGCCAGCAGAGGGGAGCCTCCAGGAACAAAACCTTCCTGACATTTACTTTGTGTGCCAATCTGTATCTTGGCTTTTCATTTGTCATTTCTGATTTTCACAGCAGCGCTTCGTGGTAGTAATTTTATCTGTTTTAAGGATGAGGAAAATACAGGTTGGAGAGATTAAATTATTTACCTCAAGTCACATAGCTACTATGTAAAAAGCAGATCCTCCCAATACTTTATTCACTTGCTTGAAAGGCCATAGATTTGTACAAAGAGTTTGGAATTATCAGACAGTGGGAAGAAATTTAAATCTTCTTATTATGTTGGCTGAAATTTACTTAAAAATGCTTAAACTTTGACAATGTGGTATTATTGATTTATTGAAATTATTCCTTAGTCTAGAAGACTTCCCTTGTCTGGAATTCACATCCCAATTAGTAGCCAGCTAGAATCCTAGTCACTTCGGAGGTCACTACTACAAGGATTCTCTTATTGGTGGCAAGATTTCCCCCACTTCCCACTCCTTCAGTATTTATAATTAATACAGTGAACATTAGAACTGGACTCTCATTGGGGAAATTAGTGAAATTCGAGAGATATTTTTATATCTCTTTTAGAGATACTAAATCTGCCTGTTTGGGAGATACTCCTCACCCTTGAGGAATCGTATGATCTATAATATGTCTAATTGTTAATTTTTTTTGAAATATATTTCTGTTTGTGTAGCAGAATTTGGTTTGGAATTTGCTTTTCTGGTAACAAAATTGTGGAGATAGCCAGTCCTTACCCACCTGGAAATTTTCAGATGCCACTGTCTTTATCCAAAGAAGTTAATTACCTTGTGTAATTGAATTGGCCTTCTTTCCAATAAGATGTGGCCACCAAGTGTTTTGGAAGAAGAGATTATGGTAAGACTATATATTGATCATTGTGGTTCAAAATTAGTAGATGTAAAGAATTTTAGCTACCAGTGTAAGTCAATGAATCATTCTTGAATAGTATACTGATTCTGAGCAGGTTCTGAGAAAACAACTAAGGGTCCTTAAGAAAAGTGCCTTTCAGGGTTTGCTTTTCGTATTTATTTATTTAGAGATGGAGTCTCGCTCTGTCCCCCAGACTGGAGTGCAGTGATGTGATCTCAGCTCACTGTAACCTCCACCTACCAGGTTCGAGCAATTCTCCTGCCTCAGCCTCCTGAGTAGCTGGGATTACAGGCACGTGCCACCACACATGGCTAATTTTTGTATTTTTCGTAGAGATAGGGTTTCACTATGTTGACCAGGCTGGTCTTGAACTCCTGACCTCAGGTGATCCACCCGCCTTGGCCTCCCAAAGTGCTGGGATTACAGGCATGAGCCACCGTGCCCGACCTACTTTCCTTTTAGAAGTAGTATTTGTGTTGTATATTTGCTAAGGGTCATTCTTCACAAATATGTATGTTTATTCTTCTAATAAAGTTTGTTTGCTTGCTTATTTTTTGTCATTTACGAATGAAGCCACTTGAAGGTAAACTTACTCCCACTTGTACATGATCAATCACAAGCTAAATAGAAGTTTTCTTTTCCACTTCAGTGGTTGAATTTAATTGTGAATTGCCTTGCATCCCTTCACATTGTCTGTGTGCAGGGCTAATGCCAACACTTACTTCCCTTGTAGACTAATTGTACTTTCCTCAAACTTGGTACAAAAATGTAGATACAAGTGTATATATATATAGAGAGAGATGACTTGACCTAAAGCACATTCATAATTCAGTTCAATTCTAAGGGTTCCTGCCCTAAATGAGTACTGAGCATCATATAGTAAAGTAGTTTTCCCTAATGGTCTAGAAAGGTGCTTTTCTTTGATGTGTTTGGAACTTTAGAACTTTAGTACAATTGACAACTTACATAGAGGCTTTTTGCACATGACTTACTGGTAGTGTCTTGGTAATGAAAAGGCAGCAGACATCTCCAGCTGTACTAGAGGTCTGAATTTACTAGATGTCTGTTAGTCAAGTACTGTGCCTTGTAAACCTTATCTTCAGATAACTCATGTCTAACTAGTTGGACACAGGGCATCAGTTGTTGCTTGAGTAGTAAGGCCAATCACTCATGCCTAACTTTCCTTTACCAGATTATAAGTACTCAGAAATAACTGATTAGCTTCAGAGCAACCTTTGTGACAGATGTTAATTTCATCTACTAATGTGGAATGTCAACTAGGATGTAGATCTTACAATATTTACATAAATCCAGTAGCTTCCGTACATTTTTGAAGAATGAAAAACTACATCTTACATGATTTTTGCTTTTTTTCAATTCTTTAAGAAGGTTAGGGAGCAAAGGTAAACACAGAGTGAGGATGGACTAATGGAGGGGAGTCGCTCTAATACACTAAATTAAATGGGCTGATCATATGCTCTGTTGTCCAGGACAGTCCCAGTTCCATGCCTGTTGTCCTAGAATTCTTTTAAATTGTATATTCACTCATAAAAACAAACGAGAAAGAAAAACAGAAAGAAAAACCTGAGTTAGGCAGACATTTTATTACCTTTTGGCCAAAAAACCTGTACATTTAAGGAGAAAGGTAAAATTTACATTTCATAGAAAGAGTCATCAAATCATGTATATTAACCATGTCATTTTGGGTAACTCTTCTAAATGATTCAAGCTAAAAACAAAAGCGAACACCCTACTTAGGTTATAATGTTATCCACTTTGAACAAATGTTTCTGTATAACTTAAAAATGAAAAGACAACTAACATTTAGAATTCATTTCATAAGCTAATTGCTTAGATCTCACTTTGAATGTAATATATAAAGCAGTTTCAGTGCTCTTTTTCAACCAGTCAGCAATCCAAGATACTATAATAGTACATTTGTATCAAACAGCAAATAACTTTGAGTATTGTGGTATTACATACTAAATTGATTCTGGAAGTACATACTACCTTTATTAATTCAGCTAGTTAAACAGAAAAGCCTGCTTTGAAGCTTTAGCATAAAGTGCTCTTGGCAGTCATGACAAAGGCAAAATACATGGACTTAGATGCAGAAGGGTGACACTGTTTATCATAGTTTCAAGTTGTACTTTATTGTGTTCTTTTCACTGGAGAAAATATGGTTGGCAAGAAAAGGAGGAACACTATACACAGATGTCTTTGGTTATTTAGAAAATTTTTTATTTAAAAAATAAGTAGGCAAATAAGAGAGATAAAATTGTGGAAGTTGTATTGTCCCAAAATAAGAATGTATGGACTGTAGTGCATATTTGCTTAAGATGTTCAGAGTCATGGTCTGGGTGAAGCAGATATATGAGTTATACCTATTACTCTATACTTGGTTTCTGTTGATGAATATACTGTTGAAGTAATGTTAAGAATTGTAGGTTTGGAAGTCATGATGTTGAATATTCTGTCTCTGAAAAATAATGCAAATCAGGGGACTAAAGCCACTTGAATAGGAACTTGATTTAATCATTCCTGTTTAGAATTTTCTCCACATAGAAAATCATAGACTTTTATACTTTAATTAAATAATTGGGTTTTTTTTTTTTAATTACAAAATTACAATTTGTGGTAGGCTAAATAATGACGCTCCAAGATGTCTACATCCTAATTCCTGGAACCTTTGAATGTCACCTTATAGGTCAAATGGAACTTTGTAGATGTTGTTAAGGATTTTGAAACAGGGAGATTATACTGTGTTATCCAGGTGGGTCCAGTCCAGTCACATGAGACCTTAAAAGTGGACAGTTTTCCTAGTTAGGTCAGACAGATGAATATGAAGAGCAGAAGTGATTCAAAGAATGAGAGAGGTTCAGTACCCTTTTGCTGACTTTGCAGATGAAAGAAATGGGCCATGAGCCAAGGAATGCTGAGGTCCCTGTAAGAGGAAAGCAGAAGGAGTTAGAGTCATGTAGTAGGAGATGTGACAACAGAAACAAGATGTTGGAGTTATTTGAGGAGTAGCTCATAAGCCAAGGAATGTAGGAAAAGCTAGAAGCTGAAAAAGGCTAGAAAAGGTTTCTTCCTTCCAGAAGGAACCACATTTTGACTTTTGTCTAGAGAAACTGATTTGGACTTCTGATCTCCAAAACAGTAAGATAATAAATTTTTGTTTAGTAAAGTCATCAAGTTTGTGGTAATTTGTTACAGCAAGAAACTAATATGCCACACTCATTGCAGAAAAGGTGAGAAATTCAGATAAGCCCCAAAATGGATCAGACTACTCAGAGTTAAACATAGTTAATATTTTGGTGGATATCTTATTTTTTTTCTGTAAGCAAATATGCTCATCCAAATTCAAATATGCTTTTATTTGCTCTTTTTATTTGATACTTCTATGCCAGTTTTGAAATATAAAATGTTCAGTGCCCTTGGGGATAGTTTTGTGTGAAGAAAAGACTTCAGATATGTACATTGGTTTTAGAATTTAGTATTCAAGTTATTAAACTTGTAGGTTCAGATGTTACTTCTTAATCTTTCTAGTAGAACTTAAAAATATAAATTTTAATAAGTCTAGCAGATTTGAATAACCACACTTAAGAATCTTTGAAGAATTACGGTATCCTTTATGATCTTAATTATTAAATGCTTTCAAACATTTGAAATTGCACTTCTAAATTTAAGATATTTGATTTCCTTTAAATACTTCAATCATCTGCTTGATAAACTTTATACGTTCTTAAGTAGTCCTTACACAGCTAATAAATTAAACATAAGTATTGTAAAGTTTAAGATTTTTAATATTCCGATGCCATACACAAAAGCCAAAGTTAATTACTTAATCATATGTATATAGTATGCACAAAAGTATTAATATTATGGTTTTGATTCTCTTAAACTTCTCTATTTTTAATTTCAAACCTTCCCATGTTTGAAAGATATTTTTTCACCTGTGAAATAATTGTGTGATTCCACACAATTTGTGGAGTTCCCTTCTCACCTTCTCATATAATTTTGCAGTTGTCTTCTTGGCTCAATTAAAGTTGCATAAACACTAAAGCTTTTAGCTGGGACAAAGATTGGATTTTTGTGACAAGTATAGATCAATTCCACAGAACCCTATTTCTATCAGTGATTCTATCACTTCAAGAAAGGGGGTAATCATGTATCCCATATCCCTGGATTCCATTCATATATTACCTCTTTGTCCTAACAAGTCTCAAATTCCTTCCTTGATTGATCACTTGATTGGATTTTTAATTCCTTTAGCTTTTAAGATAGGCAAATCTCTTTTTTATCTACATGAAAGACTATTGAACTTGATGAAATACTGCACTTTCATAATCTTTCTTTCTCATAAGGCTACGCTAATTCTTATAGATATTAAGTGTGTGACTGAATGTTGGCAGTCTCTCGGGCTTTGTGAACCATCTAGTCACAACTCATAAGACCATTGTTCTTACTCAGTATCTTCCCCTGGAAATAAAAGAACACTCATGGCACCACTTTCTAGTGTCTAACTAGAATTGGTATATAGATTTATTGCAGTATATTTAACTTGTACCCTACTCTTTGAAATTTACATCACACACCGGGGCCTATCATGGGGAGGGGGGAGGGGGGAGGGATTACATTGGGAGTTATACCTGATGTAAATGACGAGTTGATGGGTGCAGCACACCAACATGGCACAAGTATACATATGTAACAAACCTGCACGTTATGCACATGTACCCTAGAACTTAAAGTATAATAATAATAATAATAAAAAAATTCCCTTACTCAAAAAAAAAAAAAATAGAATTCTATTTTTTTGTTTGTTTTTCTTTAAAATGTCCTTATGCATAAGCTGTAGCACATTTAAAAAATTTGTCGATGTAGGCCAGGTGCGGTGGCTCACACCTGTAATCCCAGCAGTTTGGGAGGCTGAGGCGGGCGGATCATGAGGTCAGAAGTTTGAGACCAGCCTGGCCAACATAGTGAAACCCCATCTCTACTAAAAATAGAAAAAATTATCCAGGCGTGGTGGCGGGCGCCTGTTATCCCACCTTCTCCGGAGGCTGAGGCAGAAGAATCTCTTGAACCTGGGAGGCGGAGGTCGCAGTGAGCCGAGATCATGCCATTGCACTCCAGCCTGGGCGACAGTGTGAGTCTCTGACTTGGAGAAAAAAAAAAAAAAATTTACTGATGTAATATGCATATTGAACTTCTTTTGATATTATCTGTTAATATTACTAAAATTAATTCCTGATATTAAATTGTAGCTTTTATTTCAGAATTATAATGATTCTTTGCTTTTTTCTGTTTGAAAAGTGCAAGTGCATAGGTTTGTTTTTTTTTTTTTTGCTTTGTCTTTACACAGAAAGATCAAGATGATGTAAGTACAAGAGGCAGAATAAACTGTTAGACTCAATAGCCAACACTTAAATGGATTATTGAGTAGACTACATATGAAATATATCTAACAGTTTCACAGTGAACAAATAAACTTTAAAACCACAGCCTTACACTTTCAACTTTCCTGCTCTTTAATAAGAACTGGCTTGATTTTTAAAAATATGTATCACGTTTCACTTTGATCTTTTAAAAAGAGTTTAGAAAATATACATCTTTATAAATGTTTAAGAAAATTCCATAAAACAATTCCTTAAAAGTAAAAACCTCCATTTTATTCTTATACAGTTTGTTCTACTCTGCAGTATTCTTTAGAAATGTGAAGTACAAGTCATATTTTTAGACATAAATATGAATGTCATCTTTGACATGTCCATGTTTCACTAAAAGTCCAAAAGAAACAGTTGCTTGCTTATTGAATACTGTAGAGCTGTCTTTGGTAATCTGAAGTACGTTTTGATTGAGAAAACTTTGGTTTATACAAAAAGTTTCAGGATTATCTTTATTCAGTAAGTTTAGTAAGATTGGGTCAATCACACGAGAGTGTAAACATCACACGACCAGGGATCTTTGCCTATTTTTTTCACTGTTATATCTCAGGTATCCAGAACAGTGTTTGGTGCTGAGTGATTGAATGAATGATTTGTCTCATTATTTTCTAATTATGCTCTTAGAAGCAGAATTGTGTGGTCTATGCATATAAAAATTAAGTGTTTTGTTATACCTGGGCTATTTGCTTTCTAGTAATTGCTCTTTTCTACCTTTGATCCATCATTATTATTCAAATAATTTTTAAAAGGATTTTGTGAGACAAGACGTAGCTAGGATTTTGTGATATTAGACGTTACTGGAGAAAACAAACAAAAGCCCCAGAGATTTGGGTCTCTTCTGAGGACATGATATTCCTCTCCACTAACTAGGCCAAAGATTTAAAGATAGTGAAAGCCTTCCTTTCTGAAAACATTTTATGATAGGGCCTGAATAAATATTTGTTGGATTAAATTGAGTCTGGAACAGAAAGAGTCTTTTGTGGTTGTTGGTGGATACCTAGTTGAAATATTATGAAAAACATTTCAAGATTTTACTTGTCAAATCTCGGCCTAATTTACCTGTAGATTTTAAGAACATAATTATGCAAATAATAAAAAGTCTGACAAATAAAATACAGTGGTAAGAGAGACAGTGCTGCAGAGGAAGCAATAAAGTCTTTGGAGAAAAACATCAGAAAATAACAGACTCACCCAATCACCCCATGTAAGGCTGGAAGTCTCTTTGTCATTGTTTGTTTTTTCTTCCCTGCTTCCCACTCACCTGTGAAGTGTATTTGAGAAACTCAGATGGGCTGACAGGGAACATTCAGCAGAGTGGCCTCCAGCCGAGAACTTTTTAGTCACTTGTTTGGCTGTTTTGATGTGAGTCAGTGAGATTACAGTTTAAAAACATTTACCTTTTCCTTATTTCCTGTCAATTCATAACCTTAGTTACTTTAACTTTTTACATTTTACATCTCAGTTACTCTGCTCTGAATTTCTTAAGTCAGAGTTTAGCCCTTTTGTTTTTTTTAAATTGATACAAGGTCTCACTCTGTCCAGGGGGTGCAATTGGCTCACTGCAGCCTTGACCACCTGGGCTCAAGCGATCTTCCCACCTCAGCATCCCAGTAGCTGGAACCACTGGAGCATACCACCATGCTCAGTTAATTTTTAAATTCTCTGTAGAGCTGGAGTCTCCCCGTGTTGCCCAGGCTGGTCTTGAACTCCTGGGCTCAAGTGATCCTCCTACCTTGGCTTCCCGAAGTGCCGGGGTTACAGGCATGGCCTACTACACCCAGCCTAGATTTCAGCTTTTTAAATGACTTAAACTCAGGCTTATTTAAAAAAATCATTTTTATTTATACTTTCAATACTTACTACATACTGGATGGTGGGTATTAAATTACATATCTATATCCATTTCTATGTGTGTGTGTTTATTGTCTTATTTTCTGGGATTTTTAAAAGCCTTTTTCTAACTTTAAAAATTTTCTCATTGATTTTAGCTCTTGACAATCCAGATTTACACCTCATGTGTTTTAAATTTTCTGCCTTGCTGTTTTTATCTTTTTTTCTTTATAATTTATTTTCTCATGCAGTGTTTCAGCCCTCTCAGATATTCTTAAATGTCTCAGGGATACTCATGAGTTGACTTTCTCCAGAGTTATAAGTCCCGCTGGGTGTATATTATATTTGATTTTCTGGAACCCTGTTGCTCGTTAACATAACATTCAATTCTTGAATGATGAATATGTGGTTTCCTAAATACATAACCACTGTGTTTTAAGCAAACAGTTGCGTGCTGTAAGCCTGAAGTGAGTGTAACTTCTGCAGTCACTCTTGAGGAGGGCTTCTCCCAGCCCTCGGTGCACGTCAGTCATTCGTGGGAGTGGAACAGTAGTGATTTTCAGCCATGTTTCTAGTACTGTTTTTAAGCTGTCTTACTTTTAAGATACTTATTACAAGGCTGGTCAGTTTCCTTTCCTGGCAAGGTTTTAGAAATGAATGAAGAAGCTGGTCAGAAGATGGTTATGCCAACTTGGATTTTCACAAATCAAAAATTTTTTTTTTTTCTGCTGGCAAATGGTTCAAGTTATCAAGTATATATTTTAGCTGGGCATTTTAAGAGTAGGCCTCTTGATATACAAAAAGCATTCCTCCTATTAATTTTTGGATTATAGACCATAGGACACCCACATTCATTGAAGTGCAGGGACATGGAAGACTAGAGTCCCTGCAGGGAAACTTGGTCAAATTTTAGGAATTGGTCCAGGTTCCAGCCCTCTTGATGATGTAGTGTGACTCCACCTTTCTCCTTCAAGAGTTTTATGTCTGACTTCTCTTTCATTTTTGGGGTGAGAGAGATGGAAACAGTCCCCCCTGGTTTAGCACCAAGGCCTGGGAGAAGCCCTTCTCAGGGGCGACTGTAGAAGTTACACTCATTTCAGCTTGTAGCATGCAACTGTTTGCCCAGAGTACATTGGTATGTATTTGACAGACCACAGTCCAGTAATTCCTGTTGTGGTGTACCTGCAAATCAATTTAGGAAGTGTCATTCGTTTGGCAGATTCAGAGTGCAATGTCATCCAAAAAAGTGACCATGTGTTCCCCACAAATTATTGACTTACTGGCTTTTTGTCCAAGTTGATTTCCAACTGAAAATTCAAATCTGAGTATTTTAGACTGTTGATTTTACAATAGGAGTGTTAGGATTTAAATATCATTCTTGTACTGCCTCTTTAAACAGGGAATAATATTAAGTTGCTTTCAGGTTTTATTAATCTCACCTTGGCCTTTGAATCTGTGGATAAGAATTGTGAGCTAAGCTGTATGAACTCAGCATATATCCCTGATTATTTAAGCTCCATCAGAACCTGCCCAGTAAGGGGGTTACTGGCATAAAGATCAATAGGAATCCACTTCTCATAGGTCAGTTAAAATAATAATAACAATTACTGCTATATGGCAGTAATAATAGCAATTGTTACTAAAAGAACCCAAGAAGTAAACATCTATTACCCTTATTTTGCAGGTGAGGAAATTGGGGCACAGAAAGAATTGCCCTGGATTATGTAGGTAGTGGCAGAGCTGGGATTTTAAGTTTAGGCATCGAGCTCAAAGTTTGTGTGTTTAAATAACTACCAGACTATATTTATAGAACTTAAACTTTTTCAAGTGGTTTAATAAATCTGAATAAACAATGGTTCCTCTTCCCTTTTAACTTTTTTCTTAATCATTTGACAATGCTTTTGATTGAGCTTCAATTACTGTTGTGGTGAACACAAAGACACTATTCTTTTATAGGTAGATCTGTTTTATTATTTGGAATTACAGGGATTTCAGCCTAGAGGCTGACCCTGTTAATTATTACCATAAAAATAAGTACCTATAAACTTTTCTAAATCTAAATTTCTTATGTTGCTATATGTTTCCAAGTTTATAGTTGGTTTAAAAGAGACAGTTATGTGTATGTGTGTGTGTGTGTGTGTGTGTTAGTATATGAAAAAAATACATCCGTAAATATATGTGTATGTAAAAACACATGTAGTTATATATAAAATATATATGTATGTCGTAAGTTTCTTGGTATCTTTATTTTTAAGATAAATTTAAGTTTATCTTAAAGAGCACATTAAAGCTAGACTGTACAAGGTTAGGCTTTGTTTTCACTTTAAATGATGGACTTCATATACCATCTTCAGTACCCAGCCTTAATAAACATCTAAATATATTCAGTCTTTTTTCATTAATAATTTTTTTGTTCCTCAGTTGTCACCCCTTTATCCCTTTCTCCTCAGATTATTTTAAAGGTAAGTGTTAAGATTTATTTTTAATCCAGGGTTTTGAGTCTTCAGAATGACTTTTGGAGAACATCAGGATGTTGGAATAATACTCTCCCTGTTGGGGGATATCATGTGTTTAGATGCTTGGTTCTGGAAGACTACCTTTTACAGTTCTCTTATATGTTATGGCATGTGGTTCTCTATTTAACTGGCAACAGAGAGAAACTATACTCCAGTCATTATACTGATGGTTGTTCCTCAATATTATCTGTGAGAGAGAGCCTGTATGAATAAATTGGTTGAAGGGCATACATTCTGTCCATTCTCCCAGATTTTAAAAAACATAGTCCTGAACCAAGTTATATTAAAGGGTCGTGGGCTCAAGGTATTGCATTAATGAAACGCAGAATGATTTGTGGTGATGCCATTAGCCCATTTCTAGGCTGGTTGGACAGTATGCTCCTGTGAAACTGAGGTCTTAGGGAAGGCCCAATACAGTATTTGTTATACAGTCTTCTTTTGAGGAACCTGGAGGAAAATTCTCTGTTAAATTTTAATCCCAAGAATAGTTGTTCATCTCTTGAGCCATTCCTATGTTTTTAATCTTATTGATAGTGTGAAGTGTGTTATTAACATTTTTCTATCTTGTGTTGACTGCCCTAAAGCTGAGAGCCAAATCTGGGGCCCTAAGAGGAGGAATATAGGGCATTATAGCATGGATTTTAAATTCTCTTCCCACTTTTCATTTGTCTTCACCCTTATATTTCTTTTTTCCTTTTTAGTTAAAACAAAATATAAACAAATTCATGAAAATTCTAACAGTTGTTATATCTAGCTTGAGGTAAGATAGATGATTTTATTTTATTTTTTCCTTTTCTAAATTTCTTATGATATACATGATAATAAAAGTAATTAGGAAAACAGTAATACTTTTAAAAATTGAATTTAAGTAACAAACTGCTAATATAAAAATGATTGCAAAGCCAGGTTCATGCGACAGTTAGAAATCTATGGGTACAGATTTCGTTTTGAATTACTTAGACTTATTTAAAATGATTAAATGAATGTTTATTAAGCAGGGCTCCATACTGAGTACTTTCAGAATAACGTCTCAATCTTGGAGCAGCCATGTAGGAAAGAAATGTTTATTCCCTCCTCTGTGGGCGAATAAAAAACTGAAAAATAATGAATGATACATGCTCAAAAATACCTTCTAAAGGAAATTATAACATCAGCTACACAATTAACAACTGTTAATTTGATGCTTTCATTTTACTAGGTGGACCTCACTTTTAAAAGGCATTATATGCTTTTCATAAGTCATATTACTGATAAATATATTTTTACATATTTTTTCTAGTAATAAAATAATGTACAGTATTTTGAATCAGAGATTTTGACCATGAAAATTGATAAATCATAATTCCTTTTTTTTTTTGGAGATGGAGTTTTGCTCTTGTTGCTCAGGCTGGAGTGCAATGGCACGATCTTAGCTCACTGCAACCTCCGCCTCTCAGGTTCAAACAGTTCTGCCTCAGCCTCCCAAATAGCTGGGATTCCAGGTGCATGTCACCATGCCTGGCTAGAAAATTGATAAATCATAATTCCTATGCATTTTGCTCGAAGACATGCGTTGAGCCCTGTGAGAGTGATATGATAATGTGGCAAGAGAATATTGGTTTACAAATAGGAGACTCAAGTTATTGTCCTATATAGATGTACATTGAGTTTGTGTGTGTCAAACTCTATTCTAAGCTTTGAAGGTATAAAGTCAAAGAGCTTTGGAATCCTTGGCAGCCTCCTAACTTCTAGATATGGAGTTTCTGCATTTTAGTAATCTTGTTAAACAGGGATGGCAATTCCTGTTTTTCCTAACATCAGAGTTTATTGTAAGGATCAAAATAAATATGGCTTGAGTGAGTGTTTTTGAAAAAGGGCCCAGCAAAGTTATAAAAAGAAGGTAATATTATTGATTGACAAAGTTTGACATTTTCTACTATTGCTGTTGCTGTTGTACTGTTGATTACTATTGATATAGATGCAAATGTAAGTTGATTAAAGTATAAATTTAGATTTGAAGACTCAAAGAATTAATGAACTATGCTGTATCTTTTTTATTTTTATTGTTTATAATTTCAGCTTTTATTGTAGATTAAGGGGTACATGTGCAGGTTTGTTAAATGGGTATATTGAGTGATGCTGAGGTTTAGGGTACAAATGATCCCATCACCCAGGTAGTAAGCATAGTACTCAGGAGGTGATTTTTCAGCCTCCTTTCCCCTCCCTTCTTCTTTGTCTAGTAGTCCCAGTGCCTATTGTTCACATCTTTATGTCTATGTGTATTTAATGCTTAGCTCCCATTTATAGGTGAGAACACATGGTATTTGGTTTTCTGTTCTTACGTTAATTTGCTTAGGATAATTACCTCTAACTCCATCCACGTTGCTGCAAAAGGCATGATTTCATTCTTTTTTATGGCTGCGTAATATTCCATGGTGTAAATAAGTAGATTTCATGTCTTTGCTATTGTGAATAGCAGTGCAGTGAGCATATAAGTGCATGTGTCTTTTTGATAGAATAAATTATTTTCTTTTGGGCATATACCCACTAGGAAGATTGCTGGGTCAAATGGTAGTTTTTTAAGTTCTTTGAGAAATCTCCAAATTGCTTTCTGTAGTGGCTGAATTAGTTTGCATTTCCCACCAACAGTGTATAAGCGTTCCTTTTTCTTCATAGACTCACCAGGTTTTGTTATTTTTTGACTTTTTAAAGTTGTTATTTCCGCCAACTGACTGGTGTGAGATGGTATCTCATTGTGGTTTTGATTTGTGTTTTTCTGATGATTAGTGATGTGGACCATTTTTTCTTATGTTTGTTGTTGCTTGTATGTCTTGTTTAGATAATTGTCTTTCATGTTTTTTGCCCACTTTTAAATTGGATTGTTTGTTTTTTTGCTTGTTGATTTAAGTCCTTTTTCGATTCTGGATATTTGACCTTTGTCAGATGCATAGTTTGTAAATATTTTCTCCCATTCTGTAGGCTGTCTGTTTACTCTGTTGGCAATTTATTTTACTCTGCAAAAGCTTTTTAGTTTAATTAGGTTCTATTTGTCAATTTTCATTTTTGTTGCAGTTGATTTTGGGGACTTAGTGATGTGCTTTACCTTTTAAACTGCTCTGTTGTCAAGATTTTTCTTTTTTCATTATTAAAGCCAAGAGTTTTAAATGAACACTTGGTCTCACTATGGACTCTATAAGGGAATGGTTAGGAAGAGGAGCCTGGTTTGAAGTCTGATTTTGCCACTTGCTCTCTGACTAACCTTGGGTAATTTACTTCAGATCTCAGTTTCCTTTTCTGTAAAGGAAGGATAATAAACATCTGTGCAGTAGACATTTAGGATTGTTATGGGAGTCAGTAACATCTATGGAACACTTACATATTAGTCCATTTTCACACTGCTATAAATTTGCAAGACTGGGTAATTTATAAAGGAAAGAGGTTTAATTGACTCACAGTTCTGCATGACTGGGGAGGCCTCAGGAAACTTACAGTTATACTGGAAGGTGAAGGAGAAGCAAGCACTTTCTTCCCAAGGTAACAGGAGAGAGAGCTCAAGCTCAGGAGAAACTGCCATTTATAAAACCATCAGATCTCGTGAGAACTGACTATTACAAGAACGGCATAGAGGA
This sequence comes from Theropithecus gelada, assembly GCF_003255815.1. NCBI lineage: Eukaryota > Metazoa > Chordata > Mammalia > Primates > Cercopithecidae > Theropithecus > Theropithecus gelada. The sequence continues at coordinate 30,931,409 of NC_037675.1, read as the reverse complement.
AACTGCTCCCATGATCCAATTACCTCCCACCAGGTCCCTCTCCCAACACGTGGGGATTACAATTCGGATTACAGTTCGAGATGGGATTTGAGTGGGGACACAGCCAAACCATATCATAGTGCTTTGCATGTCCTAAGCAGTCAGTCCATGCTAGTTAGGATGACACATCCATTAATAACATTGCTGAGGTTATAATTTAAGGTCTGTATGGGCAAAATCCTAAATGGCAAATTTTTACTTTAAATTTAAGTTTTTGAGACAGAATCTCGCTCTGTCACCCAGTATGGAGTACAGTGGCACAATTTCAGCTCACTGCAACCTCTGCCTCCCCGGTTCAAGCAATTCTCATGCTTTAGCCTGCTGAGTAGCTGGGATTATAGGTGTGGGTCCCCATGCCCGGCCAATTTTTGTATTTTTAATAGAGATAGGGTTTCACCATGTTGACCAGGCTGGTCTTGAACTCCTGGCCTTAAATGATCTGTGCACTTCGGCCTCTGAAAGTGCTGGGATGAGACACCATGGAGCCTCTGTGCCTGGCCAAATTCTTACTTTATGTAAACAACCTCCCAGTGTATAAGGTGTATTGTACAAAATAGATTATGTGTTTTTTTGACAAGGTTTGAAAACCAATAAATTAATTTATAGAATGAATCATGAATGATTTCATGAAATTTCTTATGAAAAAATGGTTTAACCTTATTTCTAAATGTATCTAAATGTGATGTAATTAAAATACTGTATTTATTTGATGTAAACTGTATTCTATTGATGTGTGCTTGTATTGATTCTTAGTAAATTGTGGATTGAACTCAAAATAGCAAATGCTAATCTTGATATAAATATTTTCATATTTGCATAATAAATATGAGAATTTGCATTTGGAATATTTTATAAATATTAATCAATTAAACTTCAGAACACTTCAGTGATCGAGATATTATAAATCAACCTTCTGGATGAGTATTAAAATTTGCCTACAGAGAAATTCTCTGCCTTCTGTATTCTAAAATAGCATCCAGATAGGAATCTTTAATATTAAATGGTTTTTTAAAGTTTCTCTCACTTTCTTTTTGCTTATAAAGAAATATTTTTAAATGTCCATACTTAAAAATCAAAGAAAGGCTCAGGTAGTTTGTATCTGTGGACACAACTGATGTAATAATTTGTACACGATTGAAGTCAGTTTAGTCAAATTCTCAACCAGCTCAATTAAAAACAACACCAACAAGAACAGCAATAACAGTGGCTTCTATTTTGGTCTGAATTATCAATCTAGTGGTGTTTGAAGACGTAATGAAAATGATCTGATGATTTGCTTTGTTTTAAGTGGAGAAGTCTAATAGCTAAGTAAAATGACACAATGTGATGTGTAATATTAATGAAAAGCACAAATACTTGAATAATGTTGGAATTCGTTTATTCAATAAACACTTTGTAATGTACCTTTATTTCCCCAGGCACTTATGGACCTGTTGATGTACATAGAGAAAAAAAATACTATGCCCTTCCCTGAAGAACTTATTTACCATTCTACTGACTGCTTTCTTAGACATATTGGCTAAAATGTACTGAAAATTTTAAAATTCTTTAAAAAAAGTAGACTGTAGACTCTTGCTAACTCAAGCTTAGATTCTTATTATATTTAATGACCATCAGAAACATACATAGAATCTCTTATTTTCTTGTCTTAATGTGTAAAAATACACACAAATGTAGAACTGCAAAATCTGGAATTGAAAAGCTGGATATACCACGGACTTCAAAAGCAAAAGGAGTATAAAAAAAATCTTCTAAACTCAAAACTTATAAATTCAAACTTATAAATTCAAAAATTTCTAAATTTGTGAAATTAAATAATTTGTAGTTTTTAGGATATGTTGTTTTTAAGTTTTAACTTATTTTAAATTTAAAGGGATAATGTATAACATATTTTCTTTATATTTTAAGAAACATAGATAGCTATATATTAGTATAACACGGTTGTTTTCAAGAAAGTACCACAATAGGTAAGAAAATGTTAACTCTTATTTCTTGGACGTTAGTATTGAGTTTTATCTCTTATCAAAAACTATTGAGTACCATTGAAGTAAATAACTTTCTTTTGAAAAGTTTTCAAAATACTATGAGATCGTATGGAAGCAACCAGTTTCTGTGAAGTGAGTAAGTCAGTCTTTCATAGATGCACCTCTATATCATAGCTTTAAAAAATATCTAGGCACCTACCAAGTACCCAACTTTACCTGTTTTCCTTTTATCTTTACAAAAATTCTGTGAGGTTGGAATTTTTCTTCTCCTACAGATGAGGAAACTATGACACAAAGAATTTTATAACAGGGCTGCATAGTTAGTAAATGATGAAGATCTGTTTGCTTCAAAACACTTGCTTTTCCACTGGATCATGGTTCTACAAAACGGATCATTGCAGTGCAATGCCTAGGATTGTCTGTATTTGGCATGTGTTATCATATGTGCAGGAATATCCAATTATTTGTGCGATAATACCCATTTTATAGTTGTTTATAAAAGGAAACAAATTGCAAACAACTCAAATATCTTACAATAAGAAAGTAGGTAAAGGAAATTTGTTATATCTATATAATTAAGATTGTGCAGATTAAAATGTGGATGTGGAAATATATTTTTATTTACATGAAATAGGCTTATAAAATAGGCTTATAAAATGAGCCAATTAAAAATTTGTATAGATATATAGAAATCTAGAAAGATACTCTTATTATCTCAAATTGTAAGTGGTTTTATCTGGCTAGCAGGAGCATAGATATTTTCATTTTTTATAAAATATGAAAAAATTATAAATTTTTTATTATTAGAGAAATATAAGAAAGAAGTTTTTTACTTTAGAAAGGAAAAATATTTAGAGAACATACACTTACATTATTGGATAATATTCTCATTGTCTCTCATACTTTGTGCCCCATATCCCTTCTACCCACCTACCCCCTATTCTTCTGCTAAACATTATAGTTTATTTTCTTCCAAGGCTCTGACAAGATTCGTTTGCATGTCAGTTATGGTGACAGAAGGCAAGGAGGTTCCTACTCTCTCCCTGCTTTTTTTTTTTAACTGTTTAATTCTCATAATAAATTGTAACATCTTCAAGCGCAGCCTTTTAAAACCATTTTGTGTAAGTAGCCTGATACATACGTTTACTTGGTTGCCACATATCTTATTTGTTTTGAATTGTGTTGGCCCAGCTTCACAATCTGAGATTTTTGCCGATGCAGGCAGAAATCAGTCCTCTGTCTTTATTTTTCTGATGATTTACTGATTATCAGGGAGAGCAAAACCACTGAAGTCCATTTCCTCTCCTATCACCTAAGTAAATGTTACTCGTTCAAAGGAAAAATAAACCTTCATTTAAGCTAATAGTCTTGATGGGTGTGTGTGTGTGTGTGTGTGTTTGCCTGTGTGTGTGCACATACACATGCATGTAGAAACCTTAAAAACCTTATAATTGGGAAACATTAATGGAAAACAGGTTTTCTGAAGTTAAGAGTAAATCTGGATTTAAGCTCTGGCGTCGTATATTAATTACATAGGAAAACCACCTAAATTTTCATTTGTTTTCTTTTCTCATCTACATAATGTTGATAATTGTTTGAATATTACCTTACAGGGTTTGGGGCATGATTCACTTGGATAATAGTTAGTTCTTAATTTATTTATTCACTGATTTGTTCTCCAAATATATATTGAGCTCCTTTTGTAAAGTAGATGTTATTCTAGGCACATAGGTGTATCTGTAAACAAAACAGACAAAATCCCTGCTCTCTTGAAGCTACATTCTAGTGGATAGAGATAAACAATGAAAAGTAAGTGTAGTGAGTAAGAAAGTTAAATATAATTAGTGCTGTCTATAAAAGTAAAAAATATGATTAAGGAAAACTGGGACTGCCATGCATGGGGCAGGGTAGAGTTGGGGAGCAGGTTACAATGTTACCTAAGGTGGTCAGGGCTGGCTTCCTTGAGAACTTGACATTTGAGTAAAGACTCAAATGAGGTGAAGGAGCAGCCATGTGGACATGTGGGTGGAGAGTGTGCCTTAGGCAGAAAGAACAGTCAGTGCAAAAGTCCTAAAGTGCTTGCGGGACAGCAGACAGCAGCCGGGCTGCCAGGCTAGTATGGAGTGAGTGGGGAGATGAGGTAAGAGAGGTGAAAGTCGGATTGCTCCCGAGGGCCTTGCGGGACACTTTAGGACTCCAGCTTTCCCTCCAAATGAGACTCTTAACTGGTGTAGGATTTTGAGAGGAGTGATGTGACCTAATTCAGGTTTGTAAAGGATCGCTCTTGGCTGCTGTGTAGAAACAAGTGTGGGGGTGAGACTGGGAACAGGGAGGGTGGTTAGGGGCTTTTTATAGGAATTTAAATGAGAGATGATGGGGCTTATATGAAAGTGAGCAGTCAAGATGGGGAGAAAAATCCATTAAATACAGTATAAATGAAGGTTTTGTTTGTTTGTTTTTGAGATGGAGTCTCACTCTGTCACCCAGGCTGGGGTGCAGTGGCACGATCTCGGCTCACTGCAACCTCTGCCTCCTGGGTTCAAGTGATTCTCCTGCCTCAGCCTCCTGAGTAGCTGGGATTACAGGTGCCTGCCACCAAGCCGAGATAATTTTTTTGTATTTTAGTAGAGATGAGGTTTCACCATGCTGGCCAGGCTGGTCTCGAACCCCTGACCTTGAGATCCGCCTGCCTCATCCTTCCAAAGTGTTGGGATTACAGGTGTGAGCCACAGCGCCCAGCCATTTGTTCTTATACATGGTGTTGAGCTAGAGAGTATCCAGTTCTCAAAGTTACCAGTTTTTCTTTGGGGCTTAGAATTTAAATATAGACTGTTACTTAAATGTATGTGTTTTGACATCATATGTCTAGAAATTAAATAGAACATCTTAGTTTAAACTACTTTTAGTAAAGATCTTCTGAAGAAATCAAGTTTCAATCTCAATAAAGCTTGCTTCTGTGCTTCTTCTGATCACATAGCACACAGTTCAGGGGTGATTCAGTATTGCTCTGGCTTGTTTCAGAAACTGAGAAACCATTCTCAACACTAGTCTCTCTCCAGCCTCTCTCCACCATGTAATCCAAGTTTTGTCCATTGTGTTTTCAAAATATATCTAAAAATCTGTTTATTTCTCTCCATTTCCACTATTAACCCCATGGTCCTAGATGTTGTCAATTTTGCTGTACTACAAGTATCCTCATCAGTTCTTTACTTAGAGAGTTTTGTACAAATGTAGGTCTTATTAAATCATGCTGCAGTATAAAACATTTCAATGATATCTGCTAGAATATTCTCCATTTATGTCCCCATCCGTTATCTGCCTTTCTTTGCTCTGTACTCCAGGAGGATACAGAATACATCCCTGGAACTCCTTTGGCTTCTGGCTTCCCATTGAGGATGGTATACTTCCCCTTGCACCTAGAACAAAGTCACAATTCAGGACATGGACAATCATTGCAAGGAAGGCTCTACATGATTTTGCTGATCTACCCATCTCACTTCTTTCACCATTCCTGGCTTTGACAGTTGCCTTTCAGTTCCTTATACTTCCCGGCCTCCTACCTCCTCCTTGGTGTACACTCTCATTATTCCTGACTGAACCACTTTTCCTCCACCTCCCATCCATTTCACTTGGCTCACTCTTGCTCATCTTGAATGTCTCAACTTTAACATCACTTCCTCAGAGAAACCTTCCCTAGTTATATACTCCCATTTCTCACTGAATTTTTCTTTTGTAGCAGGTGGTGTGACTATGTATAAATATTCATGCAACATATTTGCATAGTGATTCTCTTCTCTGATAGATTCCAGGCTCCATGAGGTCAAAGATATGCAGGTTTTTCTTTTAAAACTAAGTCTCAGAAGCAGTGGTTGGTACATACAGAGCACTCACTAGCTGCCTGGCGAATGCATTTAGAAATTAAATATAGTCTCACAGGCAGTTTTCAGTAATTGCCAAGGAGATTGTAATGTGTTAGTGTAGAGTCGTATCTAGGAGCACACCTAGAACTGAAAATTAGAACGAGCACTGGAGCCCGGGAGTCTGTGTATTCTGACCTGAAACCGAGAAACCGACATTCATAAGGCTAGCGATGTTACGGAAGACACTAAGAACTACATGCTGAAGAAAATGATGTCAACAAGGTATTTCTCGTCTTTTAGTATTAAAGTTGAAAGTGTTTATATATATTTTTTTGTTACATATGCTTATTATAACTTTTGTGACTGGTATGATTTACTTATTTTTTCTGACTTTAAGAGCAAGATTCCATACATTTAACAAGTGGAAATAAGGTAGGAAGAGCTTTGGCACCAAATATGTGAGTGAAGACCAAAAGAATGACACATGCCACTAAAAAGATTTGAAAACCAAAAAAACCTCTCTCCCTTATAAATAACTTTTTATTTTGGAAAAAAAAAAACTATTATAATTATTTTAGAAAGAATAACTGTGGTTATTAACGTCTTTATTAAAGTATAAATTTTCCACAAGAAAATTTGGTTTTGTTGGTAATAAACTATTCTTATATATATTAAATATTTTGAAATCTGATCTGTAAAATTTTGCTGAAATGAAATTTTGCCTTTCTACCATCTCTACTAGAAAATGAAAATATACTATTCTGTCAGAGTATTATTAATAAAATGAAAATTTATTAATCTGTCCATTTTGTCTTATTGATTCATTTAGAAAAGTTTGAATTGTATCCTGGGAAAGGTCCATTACAAGCCATTACAGAAGAAAGTCAATATATATGTTATTGAAATGCATATGGTATTCTAAGGGTTTCAAATTCATAGAGCTGAATGGAATTTATTTTTAACTTTATGAAGAAATAGTCTTTGATGGATTTTTTAATGGTATTTCTATTCCAACATAAGTTTGATGGCTGTAACATTTTAGAAATAGATGTGTTTGGTGGAAATGTTGAGATTCTTATTTGTAAGCAGTGAGTGAAGCCACCAAGAATTTTAGTGACCTCCCTTTTGATGAGTGACTATTCATATTTATTCTTATTCATTCTAATAATAATCAGTTTTAAAGTACCAACAGGACAGTGTATAACATCTCAGTCTGATGGGTCCACTTCTAAAGGTACTATGTCTAAAGGTACTGCATTTCGGCACACTGAAGCCAGTGTGTACCAGAAAAGATGACTCAGCCTTGAGCCTCTACCTTTTCCACAAGTTAATATGTGATAGGAGGCCAGACCTTGTAGCATTATGTCATTCTTGGCACTGAAAGGAAGGTAATTTGTGTAAGAACTTTATTGTGAGATCTGTCAACATGGAAACTGCAAAACAAACTTCTGAAAGAGATGATGTGTAATACTGTTTTGTTTTGTTTTTGTTTTTTGTATGGGTGGCCATGAAATGATTTCACATTTAGTGGAAGAAGGCACAGAATGTTGTTCTTGATACAAAGAGAAACTTCCTCAACCATTTGACTAAGATATTTGGAAAACTTGAGTTCTTTAAAGAAAACGGAAAACCCAGTTAACAGTTACCTCATATCTACTGCATGCTTATCAAGCAAGGTGTTACACTAAGTACATTGGTGTGTTTGTAAATGAAAGAAGAAATGGTTGTATGTACATACATGGATGCGAAAATAAAGGAAATTAATATGTTGAAGAACTGTTTGTAGGAAAAACATTTGGAGAGTGTGGAATCTCAAAGAAGTATGTGATACAAAATCCTTCGTATATTTGGAGGGCATAAGGTTTGATGAAACTAAGTAAATCTTAATTTATGCCAAAGTGGAGTCACTACAATTAATACCAAGGCAATGAATTGTGTGACATATTCATCAGCATTAGTGGGTCTTTAAACTTTGGATGAAACTCTTTTAGAAATTTTAAGAGGTGAGCAGGGAAAATTTTTAGAAGTTTTAATAAAATATTTAGATTAGATTATTTTGGTGTATTTCATATGCATATGTATATGGAATAGTTAGCTACATGTAAATTCTATTTCTGAATTGAATTCCATGAATTTGTTTCAAGTACCTACTTTTAGAGCAGTGTATATTTTCTGAGTGATAAAAGAGGAGTAATACATGCATTGTTTAGAAGTTCACCATAAATATGGCAAACAAAACAATCTAGAAAGAGATTTAAAAAAAACCCAAAAAACCCAAAGTTTACCATCCAGTAGTAAAGGTGGATTGTGAGGGACCCTGCCTTAGAGAGTCGTAGGAGAGCATGGTCCTATTCAGTTAGAGCCATCAGGAAAGCCTTCACAGAAGAGGATGGGCTGAAATAGACTCAAAGGAAAAGGTTTATTTGTGATATGAAGATGAAGAAGGCAGAGGCATAGAAGGTGGCCTGCAATAGTGACATAGTGCATGCGTGCGTGCATGAGGCGGGAGGTGGATGGGGGGAAGGAAAACTGGTATCTAACCAAATATTTCACCTGTGTTTTTTGGTTTTTGCTGCTGAATTGGACAGAGGCTGTCACCATTCATGATGGTTCTGAAAAAAACAAAAGCCACTCCATTCCTGATTATTACTCTAACTAGGCTGTTGTTGCTCTCCCTTGAGTTTTGGAGTAGTTGTACCTCTGTCACATCAGTGAAAATTATGCTACTTTAAAGGAGTTTTTCTTCTCACTTGTTTTACATTTGCTGCCTATTACATAGCTGTCCTTTGTGCATCTGGCTGGCATCTGTGAGCCATGCATGTGCCCTATGATGGGACATGTGTATTGGTACATTTCTTCCTTGATAAATCCCCAGTGTCTAGGACAGTGCCGGGTACATAGCAGGCATTTGTTAAATACATGGTGAATATTTTTGTAAGGATTCTCTCTTGATTTTTATTATCAGGTATATTTTGCGTAAAATGCAAATAAAACTGATCACAAGAAACTGTGACCTTGGTGCTAGATACAATTTTCAAAATCATATGGAACATTAACTTTCATTCGATATTAATGTTAACATTAACTTTCATTCAACATTAACAGCATATCAACTTACAATAAAAATTATATCTCTTTATTAAGAGTATGCAGTGTCAAAAGGCAATCAGGTTTCTTAGTATAATTTGTTTCTGTGTTTGTACTTCATCCGATCATAAACTAGGTAGGCACTTTCTTCGCTTAGAAGGATTACTGAATTGGAAGATTATCTTTCTTTCGAATATGCTTGGAATGTATTATCTTTAATTACTTTACTGAAGAGAAAAAGAGAGAAAGACCAGAGAGCTTGTTTCAGTCCTGTGAACTTTTTAAGGTTATTGCCTAACTCACCTTCATTCTTTATATTGAGGCAGGAGTTCTGTCTATCTATGTATCTATCTATCTACGTATTTATCTACTTATTTGTTTTTGGATAACATTTATTTATGTCAGGTACTGTGCCACGTTTGTTATTCTTCCCAGAGTATTTGTTTTATGGATGAAGAATAGAGGATTCCCTTGCTCAAGAATATACAATGAGTAAGTGATGGGTAGGAATTGGGTCTAAAAGTTCTTTATTTGATGAGACACTCACTCTCAAAGATGCCATCCAGAGATTTATTGCTTTAATTAAAACAGGTTGGGAGAATTAATAAAAGTTTTCAACCGTGAGAAAACAAATAAAACGCTTGAAATAATTGAACATGCCAGAAACTAGCAGTTCTTTGCTTTTTCTCAGGAGAACAGAATTATTCTGGAGAGAACTGCATTTGATAAAATACTGGTAAAAGTATTAAAACATTATTAAAATGTATCAATAATATAATCTAGGGATTTAAGAAATGCATATGTGTAATTAAATGACACAACTTATTTGAGAACTTCATTAGAAAATTAGACACTGTTTCTTTCTACTCCCTTTTGTAACCTCAGAGCCTAGATAAGTGTCTGCCATAGAATAGGTGCTCTATAAATTCTTGTTGGATGAATGAAAGGATATTTGAGTGATTTTTTTTTATTATTTTCATACTTTAAGTTCTAGGGTACATGTACACAACTTCCAGGTTTGTTACATAGGTATACATGTGCCATGTTGGTTTACTGCACCCTTCAACTCATCATTTACATTAGGTATTTCTCCTAATGCTATCCCTCTCCCAGCCCCCCACCCCCCAACCCTGATGTGTGATGTTCCCCTCCCTGTGTTCATGTGTTCTCTTTGTTCAACTCCCACTTATGAGTGAGAATCTGCAGTGTTTGGTTTTCTGTCCTTGTGATATTTTGCTGAGAATGATGGTTTCCAGCTTCGTCCATGTCCCTGCAAAGGACATGAACTCATCCTTTTTTGTGGCTGCTTAGTATTCCATAGTGTATATGTGCCACATTTTCTTCATCCAGTCTATTATTGATGGACAGTCACTCACAGCTTCCCTTGGCTAGGAAAGGGAGATCCCCTGACCCCTTGCTTTCCAGGTGAGGTGACGCCCCGCCCTGCTTTGGCTTGCCCTCCATGGGCTGCACCCATTGTCCAACCCGTCCCAATGAGATGAACCAGGTACCTCAGTTGGAAATGCAGAAATCACCCGTCTTCTGTGTCAGTCTCACTGGGAGCTGTAGACTGGAGCTCTTCCTATTCGGCCATCTTCAGGTGTTGTTTTCAGTGGGCCTCTTGGAGAGGTGACAGTTGAGTGGAGTCTGAATGAAGTCAAGGCTCTGTATGCTTGTGAGCTCAAATTTATGTCTTGAACTTTAGATGCTTATATCCAAATACCTATCAGATAGCTCATTTGAATGCCTCAAATAGTATTAAGGACTCAAGGACTAGAGGACCAATGCTATTAATTTTAGCCAACTGAACAGAACCCAAACATTAAACACAGGTTTTTGCACATATTAGGAACACCATAGTTTAGGGTCTAGGAAAAATAGATGCTTGAAAGGTTCAGGTGACTGCAACTGCTTATGCAGTAAAGAGCTAGCTTTGCCCAGCTTTACTCAGTATTGCTGTTATTTTCACCTTATACAAAGTCTTAGGCTTTTCTGTGATTGCTTTTTACATCAATTTAGAAATAAGGGTGAGTATATATGAATTAATGCTCAGGACTTTGAAACTAGATCAGCTCTAAGTAACTTAGTGATATAGTAATAATAAATTCTGCATTACTGAGGAGCTGAATTTCTGATTTGTGTGGTGTGTCTGTTTTTTGCATGACTCCTCTACTTTCTGTATTTCATCACCATGCACAGTTTTATTTCCAGTATTCTCCTATGTCAACCCTGTTGGTCAACTTTGATGTCATAGACTTTCCTCAAATACCACTTCAGATTTGCTGTTAACATTGAATTATATCATGTAGGTCTGATTATTTTTCTTCTCTTGAACGTATTTCTTTATTAAAATATAACCTGTGTTCCACGTTTCAAGCATACAGTGTTTACCTTCATGATGCCTTTCCAGTCATTCCGTGTACAAGTTGGTATGTCTTTCTATAGACTTTCTTGCATTTCTGTGATTTTCCACTTATATGACATTTATTTATTTATTTAGGTTTTATTTTATTTTATTTTTGTTATTTTTTTAAATAGGTTTCCGCTCTGTCACCCAGGCTGGAGTGCAGTGGCAAAATCATAGGATCACTCCTGGGCCTAAGTGATCCTCCCACCTTAGCCTTCAAGTTGCTGGGACTATAGACGCATGCCAACACACCTGGCTAACTATTTTTATTTTTTTAAATAGAGATAGGCTCTCCCTATGTTTCCCAGGCTGGTCTCAAACTTTTGGACTCAAGTGATCCTCTTACCTCAGCCTCCCAAAGTGCTGGAATTAAAATTGTGAGCCGCTGCACCCAGCCTCATATGGCATTTATACATTGCTTCAACTCTTACAGAATGAGACTTATGTCTATTTTGACATATTCCTTTGTACAGTAATGCATCTCTTAACAACAAGGTTACATTCTGAGAAATGTATTGTTAGGCCATTTTTTGTTGTGTGAATATCATAGAGTGTACTTACGCAAACCTAGATGGTCTAGCTTACCACACACCTAGGCTATATGGTATAGCTTGTTGTTCCTAGGCTATATACGTGTACAGCACATTACTGAATGCTGTAGGCAGTTGTAACACAATGGTAAATATTTGTGTGTCTAAACATATAAAAAGTACAGTTAAAATAGGGTATTAAAATCTTCTAAGACCACCATTGTGTATGTGGTTTGTGGTTGACACAAACATCATTATGTCGTGCATGACTATATACTCATAACTTGAAATCTTATTCTTCTTGATTTTAAATTATTTTGGGGAAGGACCTAAAGTTTATGTATCATTGTATCTGTCATACAGCCTAGTGCTGTTCCTTCCATATATTAGTGCTCAGTTTTTCCATAGTATTCTTGTTTGTCACATTACAGGTAATTGTTTAATGCTTATTTGAAAGTAATACTGGTCTAATTACATCAGTATTATGGACATATTGAATACACACACACATCATACAGATAAAATCTTCATGCAATATAGAGGGCATGCTTTTTGTTGACTCCCTCTTGTGTACCTGTCACACCTCTAGACTTCACCATCTTTGTGCCAGAGGAAAAGAGAGCAGTAGTGGCAGGGATGTGCCATAAAGTTAATTCACTATCACCTGTAGGACAGTCAAGGTTGCTCTCTGGGTTTCTTCCTGAAATTTGAGCTGATAGTAAGCATTATAACCACCACTATAAAATTTTATATTAACATTTGCAAGAACAAACAGTTGACATCAGGCATAAGTCTTACTTTGCATTATACTTTTGGTGCATCATTGCTGGAAAAATTATGCTAATTCACACCATCTGCAGCTACCAGATGTGCTATTGAGATGTGCACAAGTTCTTTTCCAGAAGACTACTTGATGTCAAATGTCAATAATGTGTTGAAATGACAGCACCTACTATCAAAGGATGAAGAACAATTACAAGTCATGTTTTCTCTTTAGGCTCACATACCAAGCTGGATGATAATACTGTGATAAATTAAATATAAATGACAAAGTAGAATTAACAAAATAATTCTTCAGTCTACCTTTTGGTCGGTTGCAAAATAACTATAGAATCTATTGAAGACTATCTTATTGAGTATATTTTTATAGTGAGTGTGGTGACATCCTGCCATCTACCTTGCATTTCTTGGCTTGTATTTTATTAAGAGAATTGGCTGAAAGGGTATCAGCTGATGGTGAGAGAATAAGCTTTTTCATTGCATGGCTGAGTACCCTTCTAGAAGCTTTCTCTCCCAAATATGATTGTTGAAAGTAAATTTGTTCATTTGAATACACTAAGTTCTTCATCCACATTATGTCATAAAAGGCATTGCCACCAATTTAGTAGAACTATGGTTTTGTTTCCTTTGTCTGGGGGAGAGAGGACGAGAGAGTGCGAAGTGGCTCCTTTCATCTGAGATTTTTTCATGTTCTACCTGGATCTGGATGTATCTACATTTGGAGAGAATAGAAATCCTTTATGTTCCAGTTTCACTGCTTTCCCATTTTGGCAGCCACTGCTAAGAATTAAAAATGCCTGGGCACAGAAGCAGTTTGAGCTGTTGAACATACCAGGTAAACTCTGAAATTTTGTTGGTTTCTACAGTATTAATGAGTAATAGTGTTTGACAGCAGCTAGTACTTATGTAAGCTTTTCCTTGTGCAAGAATGTGTCTGAGTGGAGGGCAAGTCTCTTTCTCTCCTTCCGTCATTTTATTCCTGTTCTGAAGTTCCTCCTGGACACATATCACTGCTGCCTGAAGGGGCTTTGTATGGACACCAGAGAGTATTTTCTTATAGCTCAGGTATTCTATAAACATATTACAACCATTGTTACAGAAAAAAATGTTTATTTTTTATTTTTTATTTCATTTGAGACAGAGTCTTGTTGTCACCCAGACTGGAGCATGGTGGTACAATCTTAGCTCACTGCAACCTCCACCTCCCAGGTTCAAGCAATTCTCCTGCCTCAGCTTCCTGAGCAGCTGGGATTACAGGTGTGTGCCACCACACCTGGCTAATTTTTTTTTTTTGTTTAGGAGAGATGGGGTTTCATCATGTTGGCCAGGCTGGTCTCAAACTCCTGACCTGAAGTGATCTGCCCACCTCAGCCTTAAGAAGTGCTGGGATTATAAGTGTGCGCCACCACACCCAGCTGAAAAAAGTGTATTTTGATTTAAATTCTTCTGCTTAGAGAATGAGGAATTCCCCTTAACCCTGGTAAATGATGTTCTTATTCAGATTTTGCCAGGATATGAAGCATTTTTTGTTTTAGTTTTTTCTTTCTTTTTTTTTTTTTTTTTAAATAAACTGTCTTTGATAAATATCTAAAATTGCCATTTTAGATATTGGCAAGTGGTCAATGTAAGTGGTATATGACATATACTTTTAAGTACAGAGTAAAAGGGAGTTTATAAAGGAACATGAATGAAGAGCCAGCTTAGTTAAAAACATAGGTTTCATCTGGATAAGCAGGACACCGTAAATGTCAAAAGAATTGCACTGCTTTGCTTTTTTGAATATCACTCCCCATTGATAACTCATCTCATAGAAATAAATAAAGCTATTCATTTTATTTTCTCAGGACCAAGGAATAGAACTTACAAAGGATACTATTTTTAGCAATTTTTGCTTGCCTCTGTACCTTTATCCAGGTCATTCCCTTTGCCTAGAGAATTGTCAGTTCCACCATGCAGTCCCTGGGCTCAATCCCTGGTGAATTTTTACTCATTCTTAAGATTTAATTTACTTCTTTCTGGGATGCCTTTCTTGACTTCTCAGGGAAGAATTTGCTGCTTGCTCCACTCTGCATCGTCAGCTTCCTCCTCCACGCTCTGTGAACTATTTATATATATAATAATGTCCTAGCATGTGTCTTTGTCACCTAATCGAAGTCCATGATATGTTGAGATTGACTTCCTCATCTACTTTCTTTTTAGATATATTTGTCTTTGGGACAAGTAGGCATCTGTTAGATGTTTGTTGAATGACTGAATAGTTTTATATCATTTTTATATGTAAAGTTCCTACACATGGAAAATCATCTTTGCTATTTTTATCTTCAGGATTCATGAGGGTGTAAAATTGTGGAACATAAATTGCAGAAAAATAATTTGTATCCCTTTTAATGTTGAGAAATGTAATAACATATTGTACTAGTGAGTGATTATTGTTATTGCCAATATTAGACAGAAATATTAATACATTAGTATACATTTGTATGTTTTTGTAAAGTGCAATTAACTTTCCTTTTCATGTTTTAGCCCAGTTTTCAATTTGAGATATTATTATATATATATTTTACATTAAAAATTTAACTGATTGAAAACCTAACTGGTAAAAGTTATATTACAAATTGCATTCATTAGTTTTAAAAAAATGCTTTTAACCCCAATAACAGGAAATGACTCTCAATATTTTTGCGTGTAGCCTTGCAAACCTTTGAAAATGTATTTATGTTCAAACTTTTAAGTAAAAAGGAGATCACACTGCACATATTGTTCTTTAACTGAGCATCACTTTTGAGTTGACCAAATTACACAAAACATTTTAGGGTAGGAGTTGCCATTTGATGATCATCTCTGCAGATGATGCTCTCATTGAAATTAGAAGGTCAACCATATGGGGAGGTTAAAAATAAAATCTGCTGGCCTTCAAAATCCTCTTATCAGCCACCTAACGGGGTCAGATGCTGACAATGATGCATCTGAGAGCAGCAAGTAAAGACAGATTGCAGAAGTTTTCATAATTGTGAATTGTGTTCTTGATTTATTCATTTTTACTTGTCTTTGTTTCCAATCTTGGGGATCTCTGGACTATGAATTTAGGTGGCAAATCTCAGGTGCATCTCCTAAAGACTAATAGTCATTTACACATTCATACATGAGATAAAGTATTTGGTGATATGTCCATCAAGTATAACTCAGAATCAGTAAACAAGTCTTTTCCCAAAGTAAGTTCCTTCTAAATGTAGCTAAAAAGAGCTACTTTGTCATTAAAGTGAATGAATATTCAGTTTTAGAACAGACTTGATGTTTGGATTGTGTTAAACATATGTCTGTTAGTGAAAGTGTTAGTCACAAAGATAAAATTTCTTCTAAAAATAATATATAGAGAAAAATGCAATAAATATACACATGGTAAAATACTTCTTTTTTCTGTAAACTTTTAGTTCTTTATAAGGGTTGTGATATCATTTAAAAATTTTCTGTTATTAAAAGAAACTGGAGACACTGTTCCTCGTAGCTGATAGTTTGGATATTTGTCCCCACCCAAACCTTATATTGAAATGTAATCCTCAGTGCGGAGATGGGGCCTGGTGGGAGGTGTTTGGGCCACGGGGGCGGAGCCTCATGGTTTGATGCTGTTCTTGCAATAGTGAATACTCATGGGATCTGTTTTTTTAAGTGTGTGGCTCCCTTCCCCACTCTCTCTTGCTCCTGCTTTCACCATGTGGCATGCCTACTCTTGCCTCACCTTCCACCATGAGTAAAAGCTCCCTGAGGCCTCCCCAGAAGCCAGGCAGATGTCAGCACCATGCCTGTACAGCCTACAGAACTTCTTTTCTTTATAAATTACCCAACGTCAGGTATTTCTTTATATCAGTGCTAGAACAAACTAATACAGTAGCCAAAAGGTAGAAGCAACCCAAGTTCCATTGATGGATGAATGGCTAAACAAAATGTGGTATATACACCTGCACACACACACACACACACACACACACACACAGTGAAATATTATTCAACCTTAAAAAAGAAGGAATACATATACATGATAGACTATTGATGAATCATGAGGAAATTATGCTAAGTGTAAATAAACCAGTCACAAAAAAACAAATACTCTCTGATTTAACTTGTATGAGGTGTCTAGTATAGTCAAATTTAGAGAAAGAGAAAGTAGAATGGCAGTTGGCAGGGGCTGGGGAGAGGGAAAGTGGGAAGTTGTTTAATGGATATAGAACTTCAGTTTTTCAAGATAGAAACGTTTTGCACAGCACTGTGAATACACTTAATAGTACTGAACTGTACATTTTAAAATGGTTAAGATGGTAATTTTATGTCATATATATCTCACCACAACTAATAAAAGATAAATAAACTGGAGAAAAACACAATTTTTAGAGTAGTTTGGACTGGGACTTATTTATTTTTAGCCATAATTGTTTCTAAAGAATAATACCTAGGACTGGTCTATGGGCCTTTAACAGAATCTCGTATAATACATAATAATGGATTAGTTGGAAATATATTAGAAAACTTTGGTTAAGTTTCAGTGCAAGTCACTATTTGTCCTATATTGCCCTATTTTATTTATTTTTGGTGGAAAGCATGGACATGATAAATTATTATTTGTAGATTAATTGAAAGCTAGCTAATATACTGAAATCACCATATTCAAATATGTATTTAGCAGAGATCCTTTGCTTTTATGATTATCAATTTGTAATCAAGAAACAGTTATTATTCATGTATTTATTGACTGCTTACTGTTATGTCAGGAACTGAGCTGAGTTCTGATATGTATTGATGTATAAGTTAAATCTTGTCCTTAAGGAGTCTGCAATCAATTGCATTTGGAGATGGGAGAATAACACAGAAATAGAAAATTATGCTAAAAAACTATAAAACTATGGAAGGGGTAAATAAAATGTGCTTCATGAGAACAGATAGAAAGTTTTGGGAGTTCAGGATTTCTGGTATGAGGAACACTTTATGGAAGAAGTAATAACTTCTTTGGGTGGAGAGGGAAAGGTAAAGGATGATATTATGACTTGGGTGAGTAATTGAGCAGTTCAGTGAGATAAGGACAAAAAAAGGAGAAGTTTTGGGAAACACATCCATATTAATTAAAGTTTTGGGAGAGAGGAAGAATAAGCCCAGTGAAAATTCATGGGATGGGATCAATGAGGTCCCCAAACTGGAACCTGATGAAAAAATTAAAGAATTACTAGTGAATGGCCCACAACCAAACTTAACCAAAACAAACCACCAATAAAACAAACCAGAAACAAAACAAAACAAAAAAGAAAAACTGAGGAGGAGTGGGTCAGAGATGGAGGAGGAAAACTGTGAGTGTCATTTCAGGAAACTAAGGAAATGTGGTGTGTTAGTCCATTTTCACGCTGCTGATAAAGATATACCCGAGACTGGGAAGAAAACGAGGTTTAATTGTATTTATAGTTCCACATGGCTGGGAGGCCTCAGAATCATGGTGGGAGGTGAAAGGCACTTCTTACATGGTGGCAGCAAGAGAAAATGAGGAAGGAGCAAAAGTGGAAGCCCCTGATAAACCCATCAGATCTTGTGAGACTTATTCACTATCACAGGAATAGCATGGGAAAGACCGGCCCCCAGGATTCAATTACCTCCCCCTGGGTCCCTCCCACAACCTATGGGAATTCTGGGAGATACAATTCAAGTTGAGATTTTGGTGGGGAAACAGCCAAATCATATCATTCCACCCCTAGCCCCTCCAAATCTCATGTCCTCAATGTTTCAAAACCAGTTATGCCTTCACAACAGTCTCCTAAAGTCTTAACTCATTTCAGCATTAAACCAAAAGCCTACAGTCCAGAGTCTCATCTGAGACAAGGCAAGTCACTTCCAGCTATGAGCCTGTAAAATCAAAAGCAAGCTAGTTACTTCCTAGATACAATAGGAGTACAGGTATTGGGTAAATACAGTCATTCCAAATGGAGAAATTGGCCATGCAAGGGCCCATGCAAGTCCAAAATCTAGCAGGGCAGTCAAATTTTAAAGCTCCAAAATGATCTCCTTTGACTCATCTCACATCCAGGTCACACTGTGGAAGAAGTGGGTTCCCATGGTCTTGTGCAGCTCTGCCCCTGTGCCTTTGCAGGGTACAGCCTCTCTCCTGGCTGCTTTCACGGGCTAACATCGAGTGTCTGAGGCTTTTCCAGGTTCATGGTGCAAGCTGTCGGTGTATCTACCATTCTGGGGTCTGGAAAACTGTGTGTCTCTTCTCACAGTTCTACTTGGTGGTGCCCCAGTAGGGACTCTTTGTGGGGGCTTTGACCCCACATTTCCCTTCTGTACTGCCCTAGCAGAGGTTCTCCATGAGGGCCCTGCCCCTGCAGCAAACTTTTGCTGGGAATCCAGGCATTTCTATACATCTTCTGAAATCTAGGTGGAGATTCCCAAAGCTCAGTTCTTGACTTCTGTGCACCCGCAGGCTCAACACCATCTAGAAGCTGCCAAGGCTTGAGGTTTCCACCCTCTGAAGCCACAGCCTGAGCTTTATGTTGGCCACTTTCAGCCACGACTGGAGTGGCTGGGACACAAGGCACCAAGTCCTTAGGCTGCACTCAGCAAGGGGACCCTGGGTCTGACCTGCAAAACTACTGTTTCCTCCTGGGCCTGTGGGCCAGTGATGGGAGGGGCTGCCAAGAAGGTCTCTGACATGGTCTGGAGACATTTTCCTCATGATCTTGGGGATTAACATTAGACTCTTTGCTACTTATGCAGATTTCTGCAGCTGTCTTGAATTTCTCCTCAAAAAATGGGTTTTTCTTTTCTACCACATCATCAGGTTGCAAATTTTCTGAACTTTTATGCTCTGTTTCCCTTTTAAAATGGAATGTGTTTAACAGCACCCAAGTCACATTTTGAATGCTTTCCTGTTTAGAAATTTCTTCCGCTAGATGCCCTAAATCATCTCTCTCAAATTCAAAGTTTCACAAATCTCTAGGGCAGGGGCAAAATGCTGCCAGTGTCTGCTAAAACATAGCAAGAGTCACCTTTGCTCCAGTTCCCAACAAGTTCCTCATCTCCATCTGAGAACACCTCAGCCTGGACCTTATTGTTCATATCACTATCAGCATTTTTGTCAAAGTCTCTAGGAATTTCCAAACTTGCCCACATTTTCCTGTCTTCTTCTGAGCCCTCCAAACTGTTCCAATCTCTGTCTCTTACCCAGTTCTAAAGTTGCATCCACGTATTCAGGTATCTTTTCATCAGCGCCCCACTCCTGGTACAAATTTACTGTATTATTCTATTTTTGTGCTGCTGATAAAGACATACAGGAGACTGGGAAGAAAAAGAGGTTTAATTGGACTTACAGTTCCACATGGCTGGGGAAGCCTCAGAATCATGGCTGGTGGCAAAAGGTACTTCTTACATAGTGGCAGCAAGGTAAAATGAAGAAGAAGCAAAAGTAGAAGCCCCTGATAAACCCACCAGATTTCATGAGACTTACTCACTATCAAGAGAATAGCATGGGAAAGACCAGCCTCCAGGATTCAATTACCACCCCCCCCAGGTCCCTCCCATAACATGTGGGAATTCTGGGAGATACAATTCAAGTTGAAATTTGGGTGGGGACACAGTCAAACTATGTCACAGGGTGTTTTAGGAATGAGGCAGAAGTCAGTGAGCATAACAAAGAAGAATTTGGCACAAGGTGCTAGGTGATGTCCTTGGTGGAGAGCAGGTGAAAAGAGCTAGGAGACCAGGCAGGCTGAAAGTGGGAACTGAGCTAGAGCAGATGTGGAGGTTGTGAGCAAAGACAACCATTTCAATAACTTTTACTATAAGAAAGAGAGAGTATACTATAAGAAAGCAAGAGTTATACTGTGGAGGAATCTGGGTTTAAGGAGGTTAAAATTTTTATGTGTTTTATTAAAATTTTCCATTGTAATGAGAGATACATAGTATAAGTTACCATTTTAATCATTTTAAGTGTACAATTTAGTAAAATTAAGTGTATTCTCATCATCACAATTACCTAATTCCGGAACTTTTTCATCACCCCAATCAGAAATTCTGTACCTGTTAAGTAATAATTCCCCATTCCTGTCCTCCCTTCAGCCCCTGGCAACCTCTAATCTTCTTTCTGTCTCCATGAATTTGACTATCTTAAATATTTCATATAAGTGGAATCATACAATGTCCATTATTTTGTATCTCATTTATTTCACCTAGTGTAATGTTTTCAAGGCTTATCCATGTTGTAGCATGTATCAGAGCTTCATTCCTTTTTATGGTTGAATAATACTCCCTTCTCTGTATATACTACAGTTGGTTTATACATTCATCTATGAACGTTTTGGTTGTTTCTCCCTTTTGGCTGTGGTAAATAGTGCTGCTGTGAACATTGTTGTACAAGTATTTGTTTGAATCCCTGTTTTCAGTTCTTTTCAGTATATACCTAAGAGTGGAATTGCTGGGCCATATGGTAATTCCGTGCTTAGTTTGTTTGTTTGTTTGTTTTTTTGTCATTAGAACTCCAGATTTTTTTTTAAAAACTTTTACTTTAGATTCAGGGGTACATGTGCAGATTGGTTATACAGGCAAACTTGTGTCACAGGGGTTTGTGGTAGAGATTATTTCATCACCCAGGTACTAAGCCAAGTACTCAATAGTTATTTTTTCTGATCCTCTCCCTCTGTCCACCTTCCACCCTTAAGTAGGCTCCAGTGTCTGTTGTTCCCCTATTTGTGTCCATGTGTTCTCATCATTTAGCTCCCACTTATAAGTGAGAACATGCAGTATTTGGTTTTTGTTCCTATGTTAGTTTGCCAAGGATAATGGCCTCCAGCTCCATCCATGTTCCCACAGAAGACACGATCTCGTTTTTCTTACGGCTGCAATAATACTCCATGGTGTATAATGTACCATGTGTTCCTCATCCAGTCAGCCATTTATGAGCATTTAGGTTGATTCCATGTTGTTGCTATTGTGTGTAGTGCTGCAGTGAACATTCACATGCATATGTCTTTTTGATAGAACGATTTATATTCCTTTGGGAATATACCGTCTAATGAGATTGCTGGGTTGAATGGTAGTTCTGTTTTTACCTCTTTGAGGAAGTGCCATTCAATATAATGGTTCTGGGATAACTGGTTAGTCATATGCAGAAGAGTGAAACTGGACCTCTTTCTTACACTATATACAAAAATCAACTCATGATGGATTAAAGACTTAAATGTAAAACACAAAACTATAAAAACTCTGAAAGACAACCTAGGCAATGCCATTCTGGACATAGAAACTGGCAAAAATTTCATGACAAATATGCCAGAAGCAATCACAACAAAAGCAAAAATTGATAAATGGGATCTAATTAAACTTAAGAGCTTCTGCACAGCAAAATAAACTATTAACAAAGTAAACAGACAACCTACAGAATGAGAAAACATTTGCATAGTACGCATCTGACAAAGGTGTAATATCCAGCATCTGTAAGGAACTTAAGTTTACAAGAAAAACAAAGCAATCCCATTTAGAAGTGAGCAAAGGAATGTTTACCTCTTTGAGAAACTGCCAGACCTTTTCCCATAGCAGCTGCAACATTTTACATCCCTACCAACAGTGTACCAGGGTTGCAGTTATTCCACATTTTTGTCAACACTTGTTATTCTCTGTTGCAATGTACCTACTTCTGTTTTTGTTTTTTTGTTTGTTTGTTTGTTTTGTTTTGTTTTTTAAGACTGTGTCTTGCTCTCTGACCCAGGCTGGAATGCGGTGGCATGATCTCGGCTCACTGCAACCTCTGCCTACTGGGTTCAAGCAATTCTCCTGCCTCAGCCTCCCAAGTAGCTGGGATTACAGGCATGCACCACCACACCTGTCTAATTTTTGTGTTTTTGGTAGACACGGGGTTTCACCATGTTGGCCAGGCTGGTCTTGAACTCCTGACCTCAAATGATCCTCCTGTGTCGGCCTCCCAAAGTACTGGGATTACAGGCATGAACCACCATGCCTGGCCTTCCTTGTGGTTTTAATTTCCATTTCCCTGATGACTAATGACGTTGGACATCTTTTCATGTGTTGTCTATTTGTGTATTTTCTATGGAGAAATATCTATTCAAGTCCTTTGCCTGGTTTTTGATTTGGTTGTTTTTTGTTTTGTTTTTTCTGTAGAGTTGGAGTTTTTATAAAATAGATACTAGAACTTGACCTTATATATGAAATTGGCTTTTGTTTTTTTTGCAAGTCCATTTTAGATATTGTCTCACTGTCATGATAATGGCCTTTGATGAACAGAAATTTAAATTTTGATGAAGTTCTGTTTGTCTATTTTTTCCTTTGGTTGTACATGCGATTTTTAAATTAAAAGTAAATTCGCAGTAAAATTTACTTTTTTTTGGAGTGTAAAGGTATGTGTATTTTAACACTTGCACAGATTTGTGTATCTACCACCAAAATCAGGATACACCCAAATCAGGATACAGAAAATTTTCATCATCCTCCAGAATTCCCTCATACTGCTCCATTTGTAGGCAAACTCTTACCCCTGGTTGGCAGTGACCTGCTCTTTATCCCCATGGTTTTGCTGTTCCAAAAATGACATATAAATGGAACCACATATAGTAAGATAATTCTCCATGGGTCTCGCATTGCTGCATGTTTTGCAAGCAGAGGCACTGACTGTTTTTGTTCTAGACTATCACTTTGAGAATGTTTGAATAGTGAATAGCCTTGGAAGATATAGTATGTTTCTCCCTCTGAAGCAAACAGCAGGCATACTCACTGCCCATTATAAAAGATTTGAGTTTTCTGAGATAGGGTTCCTCTTTTGTAACAAGTCAAGGTGTGTAACTTTCGGTTCTCTTCACCTTGCCCTTTTGGAATTGGGGCTCAGGGAACCAGCACTCATGTAAAAGTGCTGATAGTCTGACCAATTCTGTTGCTACAAAAGAGAGGTAGGAGGGAATGGATTTGGCAGTTTGAGGAGCTTGGAGAAGACTTGAAATAGTTGTGGAAAATGAGAGTAAGTGTTACTGGGGAAATGTGGAATTATATATTAAGTAAAACAAGCTGATTGTAGCAATAACTAGTTATTATTTTTACAGATAAGCAAAGAAAAAAAACAGAACAAACCAACAAGCCTTTTTAATACGTCTCCTTATGCTACCATAAACCTTATAATGTTGTTTAAAGGGACATCAGCAGTTCATAAATAAAATAAACCTAAATTGTTGTTTGCCTTTAGTGAATAGATAAATTGCTTATCTTTAACATGTCATTTATTGGAAATAATATTTAACACAATCATTAATTCTTACAATTCTTTTGTCAAAGCTGTCAAAATTGTCATTTAAAATGCATAGCACAAACAATATTATGTGAACAATAACAGAAATGAGAAAAGGAAAATAACTATGCACAGTTTTGCCTCTAATAAATTACCTGTTTTCATGTGTTTTTATGCATTCCTAGTCTTTGTCCACATGCAAATATTATGATATTGAATCACTTGTTGGTTGCATCCTAGGCACAATTTAATTTACTTCTTTTTTATCAACATCATTTTATAAGCATTTTTTTACATATTATTCCTGGACCTTAACAGTAAGAGTTTCTATCATCTGGGCTTTTGTGTACTTCCCCGCCCCTCCCTCACCATTTTATCTATCTCTGGGAAAGGCATTATTATCTCCATTTTATTGATACAAAAACCAAGGCTTAGGAAAGTTAAAAGATTTGCCAAAGATAAGTGCGTTGCATCTCTTAGGGTAAAATCTTTACAAGTATAAAGAATTAATATATTTACCTTATTCATAATTGGTTTTCATTTGTTTTTTATTGATGCATATTTTACGTATTTATGGAGTACAAGTGAATTTTTATATATGCCTATAATGTGTAATGATCACGTCTTCTAGCTACTTTGAAATGTACAATATATTGTTGCTAGTTATAGTCACCCTGGTCTGCTATGGAATATTAGAACTTCTTAATGTAAATTTGCACCCAACCACCAACCCTCTCTTTATCTCCTCATCCCACCCTCATACCCTTCCCACATCTGATATATCTGTCATTCTATTTTCTATCTCCCTGTGATCATTTTTTTTTTTAAACTCTTATGAGTGAGAACATATGAAATTTGTCTTTCTGTGCCTGGGTTATTTCACTTAACATAATGACCTCCAGTTTACTTCCATGTTGTTGCAAATGACAGGATTTCATTCTTTCTGTATGGCTGAATAGTATTCCATTGTATATATGTATATGTATACTACATTGTCTTTATCTTTTTGTCCATTGATGGACACTTAGGTTGATTCTGTATCTTTGCTGTTGTGAATAGTGCTACAATAAACTTGCAAGTGTAGGCATTTGATAAGGAAAGTTTCTTTGATATACTGATTTCTTTTTCTTTGGATAGATACCCAACAGTGGGATTGCTGGATCATATGATAGTTCTTTTAGTTTTAGGAGAAATCTCCATACTGTTTTCTGTAGTGGTCATACTAATTTACATTCCCACCCACAGTATATAAGAGTTCCCTTTTCTTTTCATCCTCACCAGCATCTATTATTTTTATCTTTTTAGTAGCCATTCTAACTGGGATAAGATGCTATCTCATTGTGGCTTTGATTTGCATTTCCCTGATACTTAGTGATATTGAGCACTTTTTCATATATCTGTTGACACTTGTGTGTCTTCTGGCAAAGATTGTTATTTTTTCTCCCCATAAACATCAGCTAAAACTCAAAGCTGAGATTATGAAAAACTCTTGATTGTTCAGGATACATGCGTCTTTTACTGTGTATATTACCAAGCAATAGAAATATATATTAATATAGTAGCCAGTCACATTTGTGAAGAATGTTAGAACTGTAACAAATAAATCTTCATATTATGTAAAATAACAACATAGATTTGATCTGTGAATGAAGGATTTTTCATTTTATATAGTGTTTATAGTCTTTTAAACATACACACTATTGGCATAAACAAATTTGGCCACATATTCCAGTGCAGGTGTGTGTTTGTGTGTGTAAAATTATATATGTGCTACTTTATTAAAATAATTTATATATTATATACAACTATGTATTTTTAAAAAATAAGATTAATATTAATAAGAACATAATCTCTAATATTTTATCTATTTTTGCAGTATTTTTTCTTGCCCATTTCTGGGATGGGTGTCCCCCAACTTGTGTAAACTACTGATTAAAAAATAGCTAAAATGCATCTTATAGATTTAGGCACTTTAAATATTTGTTTAGTATATAACAAAACTTTTGCACTGAAAACTGTTTATTGAAATGAGTTCACAAATGCATGTTGAATATCTGTTATGTACAAAGCATTTTGTATAGATAATAATCTTTCTTTTGCTCTATGCAAGATTTGACGGTTTTTTTTTTCTGTATCAGTAACCCCTTGTGAAATCTGATTTTGACCTAGTATCTAGCTAAAGCTCCAAAAGTTTGTCCTTGAGAGAGTGCCTGAAATTGTAAAAGTAGTATGGCTGGGTGCAGTGGCCCATGCCTGTAATTCTAGCACTTTGGGAGGCCGAGGCAGGCGGATCATCTGAGGTCAGGAGCTCAAGACCAGCCTGGCCAATATGGTGAAACCCCATCTCTACTAAAAATACAAAAAATTAGCCGGGTATGGTGGTGGGTGGCTGTCGTCCCAGCTACTCGGGAGACTGAGGCGGGAGAATTGCTTGAACCTGGGAGGCAGAGGTTGCAGCGAGCTGAGATCTCGCCATCTCCAGCCTGGGTAACAGAGTGAGACTCCATCTTAAAAAATAAAAAGTAAAATAAAAAAATAAAAGTAGTATAAGCAGCATCAAAATTACTTGTAAAGCAGTGTTTGCTAAGGCTTTGCACTCCTCACCTATGCATTGTATAATATTTAATTTGCCTTTGGAAAAGTGAATATGGTGATAGTTTATCACAGAAGTTGTTTGTGCTGATGTTTTAGCATTTTCAAGAACAACACAAATATGTAAAATGTAATCAAGTGCCAAAGGGAAACTGACAAATGACTCTTTGAGCTCAGATAAATAACAGCTTCTAAATACACATGTATATGTCAGTAGCCTGAATTTTCTTGAGTATGTTTCTGTTTTGACTTCTTTTGTACGTTGATTTGTTCCGTAGCAACTACCAGCTAGAAATATTCTATAGGGCAAGAAAGAAAAGTGATATATTTGGTGTGGAGATTTTTTTTTTCTTTTTTTCTTTTTAGAGACAAAGTCTCACTCTGTTGCCCAGGCTGGAGTGCAGTGGTGCAATCTTGGCTCACTGCAGCCTCTGCCTCCTGGGTTCAAGCACTTCTCCTGCCTCAGCCTCCCAAGTAGCTGGGACTACAGGTGCACGCCACTACGCCTGGCTAATTTTTGTATTTTTAGTAGAGATGGGGTTTCACCATGTTGGCTAGGATGGTCTTGATCTCCTGACCTTGTGATCCACCCACCTTGGCCTCCCAAAGTGCTGGGATTACAGGTGTGAGTCATCCAGCCTGGTGTGCAGATTTTAAGTGACTTTTGAGTCAGAGCAGTGAGCTGTTTTCCTTTTGATTCTAGTAATTATTTAGGAATGTTTAAAATGTATTTTTGTCATTATATTTTAAGTACACTAATAATGTTTTTTTCTGAATTGTATGCTTTTGTTTTTTAATTGCATGAATAACATGAATTTCCTCACCTGAAACAACCTCAAATTCAGTTTGTCAAAGTCAGAACACATAAACTTTTTCCTCAATGGGTTTTGTCAATCTAATGACTTAGCAGAGGTGATTATATACCTCAATTCCAGAGATATAATTAGATGATGAGAATAAGATCCTGGAAACTGTTTTTCAGTGAACCCAGCTGCTGCTGTATTAGGTCTGCAATAAACTGAAAATGACAATTTTTTCCATATATGCAGGTGAATCAAGAACATAAACATTCTAAGAGTGTTTTACATCTTTCACTTACCCCTTTCATCACTTTAACTGGATTAGTAGGTGGTAGCTTGGGCCAATTGTTTACCATCTCATGCAGAGCTGACTTCATTTCCAAACATGTTATTGTCTCTTTTGGCAAGTAGGTCAATACACGTGACCCAAGAGGACCCAGAGCAAGAAACAAGAACTCAATGGACAAGTCATATGAAGCAGGGTAAGAGCACTTATCATCATACTCATACCATGGGCCTACAACTGCTCTTTCAAATAGATGGTGATGATAAGGCAGCTATTAGTTGAGAATTGACTTGAAGCTGCTTTGCTCAGATCTTTGTGTATATTATCTCATTTAATCTCAGGATAATCCTATATTAGTTACACTTACAATCCCCTTTTATAAATGAGCAAGCTGAAACATAGAGAGGGCAAGTCACTTGTTCAAGGTCACATATTAAATGGCAGATTCAACATAAGAACTCAGACTTTCTGAATACAGAGCTTGTGTCTACTACACTCTCCTGCCTCCCATTTTGGCAATAAATTTTTTGGCAGATGGTGATCACAGAAGTTGCTTAAAGTCACAACTTTTAAGTACTCTTTTTTCTAAAGTCAAATTGTGTAGTTCTTATCATAAAAAATTATATTATCACTTTTGTAGTTTAGAAGAGGAAGGCGTGAAAATTTGAAATGTTATCTATTCTCATTTAATTTCCTACTTTCCGTGGAGAGTATTCCATACCCAGATCTAAATGTCATTTCCAATTGTTGCTCACACTTACAAAAGGGAAAGTCTATGCTCAGTTTCGAGCAGAGGCTCCCTGTGTAGGAGTATGACAGTCCTCAGTAAAGTTTTGCCACTTAAGTTTGGCAAAACATCCTGGGCAGATTCATGTGACAAGAGCACTGCCAATCGAAAAGGTGCTTTAGTATGAATATTCGCACCTCTAAGTGTTTGTGAAATAGCAATGGTAGAAGGACTAGAATATTGACAAAGCATTTTCAAAAGATTATACTATTTCTAATAGCTTAACATATTGATAGAAAAGGTGATTTAGTGTAAAAGTCTGTGATGGTTCACTTCCAAGTTGTATGTAATAGAGTTAAAGTCTATAATTATATTTTAGAGGAATATTAAACAATGTAAACATGATCTGAGTCCTAAATGTCACTATTACACTGAGTTTTATATATAATTCATCTATAACCATATAATAGACACATAATGTTACTGTGTGACAAGCAATACTCTTAGATGTAGCGAGAAAAAATGGAAATTTCAAACATATGTGATTTCAAAATAACTCTTAACATTTCTTCAGGGGTTATTACAAAGCAAATGAAAGGAATTTTTACAAGGTGTAGTTCAGTTGCAGTTTCCCTCCTCTGTATTCACATTATTGCCACAGCTTACGAATGACAAACATTTTGTGGACTATGGCAGCAATCTGTTGGGTGTTTCAATCTATTTTGAGCTGAAATTGATTAGCACTTTATGAAAAGTGTACAGAAAATTACCATGCTTATCAAGGCAAATCAAGCCATAATTCTGCCTTTTTTTTCTACACCTGCAGCTATGAATATTTTTTGGTGGATACATTGAGATGTGCTCAAGAATATACATATTGGACTGCATATCATGCAATTTATTCTGATCTTACTGACAGTTTGCAAACAAAAACTCAAAACAAGATGCAACTGTGTGCAGCTCCTGAACTGTAGGTTCTGATTTTGGCATCCATGAATGCACGAGGAAAGGGGGTGCAGCTGAAGAGGTGTGCTTTTGCTCATCTTACAGTGAAATATAATCTGGGCATTTGTTTGATGGATTTCATGAAATATGGAGGAAATCTGAATCAAGGGTTTCACCTGATTGCTTTTATGTTGCCCCACCTCGGTAATAATGAGAAGTGAAAATCAGCTGGAGTTGATGATTGTAGAGCCATAAGTTAACCATATTCAAGGAGAATCATTAAGAATGAGGAAAGGAGAAAGTGGGCAATGATGGTGATCTTCATTTTTTGAGAAGAAGGTGGCCCCCTCTCCCCAGTCACCCCCTGCCATGGCAATCTTTCAAAGAAAAACAAATACTGTAGGCCAAAAGAAAAAGAGGAAGAACATGGACTACATTGGGCTCCTTGTTTGAGTGGGTGTTTAATACAGAAAAATGGTATGGAAATAGGTTAGTTTTTATGCTGTCACTCTGGGCAGACTTGAGAATAAATACAATGAGATTAGAAAAGACTGGGGGTGGTGGCTCACGCCTGTAATCCTAAGACTTTGGGAGGCCAAGGAGGATGGATCACTTGAGGTCAGGAGTTTGAAACCAGCCTGGTCAACATGGTAAAATCCCGTCTCTACTAAAAATACAAAAAAATTAGCTGGGCATGGTGGCGTGCACCTGTAATTCCAGCTACTTGGGGATGTAGGGGGAGGGAGGCTGAGGCAGGAGAATCACTTGAACCTGGGAGGTGGAGGTTGCAGTGAGCAAAGATTGCATCACTGCACTTCAGCCTTGTCTACACAGCAAGACTGCATCTCAATCAATAAATAAAATTTAAAAAGAAAATTATTGAAAATTTACATGTGCTTTGGAGTAAGCTATTTACCTAAAGCCCAGTTTAATTCCAGCAATTGTTGTAAGTTGCTAATTAAAACTAGCATATTATGTACAAATCTGTTACCTTATGCCTGATTCTATCTAGAAAAATATCATGAATCATCAGTTTTATATTTGCAGTGAGTCTATATTGATTAAATTCTGTGCTTTACATAGAAACACATTTCTGATAAAAATCATCTTAAAAATACTTATGAAACTTATGAATACTTATGATACTTATGAAAAGTAGAAGAAGAAAATGTAAATCACTCATTTTTCTAACACTCAGTTAACACTTTTTTTTCCTTTTTAACATTTCGAACTACATAGCTTCAGTCTTTTTTATTATAGATTTGATGTGGTAAGCTGTTTTGGGATTCTCTTTTTTTATACAATACACTATGAACCTATTTCTATGTCATTAAATATTCTCCTGTATTATTATATTTAGAGAATGTTGAGTTTTTGTGATATGGATTTTCCAACATTATATCCAATCTCTATGTGGTTGAAAGTTTGGCTCTTTCAGGTATTTTCCAGTTAACAACTACAGTAATAATTATCATCATCATCCAACATTACGAACATACTTTATTGAGGTGAAATTCACATAATATTCACGTTTTGAAATTGTCAACTCTCTCTAGTTCCAAGATTCATCACTCCAGAGTAAAAATGCCTACCCATTAAGGGACATTTCTCTTTCTGGCCCCAGCCTATCTCTCCATTATTATTTCTGCTCTCCTTAAAATTAAACCCTTAAGGTCTTATCAAGACCTACACTGGCCCAGCAATTCCTGCCCTATCACCGTTGTCAGTAGCATTCACTTCTCCATTTCTCTCCATCCATTATTCAAGCCCAAGTCAATTTCCACCTCCTTTGTTAAAACTTCTCCTACCAACTAAGCCTGAATGATCTCTCTTCTGAAAACTCTTAGCACATATGACTATGCTGTTCATTTGGCTATTTTTCATCTTATCTTGTAACGACAGTTCAGTAACATGTGTTGCATGCTTCTGAAATTATATTGCAAACAGCTTCTGTTTTTCTTGTGTGGCATCTTATCTATTTTATTTCCCCTGATAATTATCTTAGTAAATGGCATAACAGAAATGCACCATAAAATTTTTGTCAAAAACAAATTAAAATTCCGTTTTTTCCCTTGTAGACCAAAGCATAGTGCTTGGCACACAGTGAAATCCGCAACAAATATTTGCTGTTTGATTTTTAAATGTATTTGTACTTTAATTCTCTTGTGGTCTCAAATTCTTTATAACTAACAGCTTTACAAAAAGTACTATGTATTCTTTTCTGTATGACCTTATTTATGAGATTCCTGTTCATTTTTGGTTACTGAGATTTACTCAACAAGGTGATGTTCAACATAGGCAAATGTTTCTTTCGTTCTTTTTTTTTTTTTTCTTTTTGAGATGGAGTTTTGCTCTTGTTGCCCAGACTGGAGTACAATGGCACAATCTCTGGTCACTGCAACCTCCCCCTCCCAGGTTCAAGCAATTCTTCTGCCTCAGCCTCTCAGGTAGTTGGGATTACAGGCATGTGCCACCATGCCCAACTAATTTTTGTATTTTTAGTAGAGATGGGGTTTCACCATGTTGGCCAGGCTGGTCTCAAACTCCTAATCTCAGGTGATCCACCTGCCTTGGCCTCCCAAAGTGCTGGGATTGCAGCCATGAGCCACTGCACCCGGCCTCTTCTTCTTTTTTAAAATAATAGTTTGATCCAGTTTGTTTTCAGCCTTCATCTTTGTATGCTTGATGTTTGTTTGCACACACCAAATTCCAAATGTAGGATTCTAGAGTTTAGGATTATGTTTTGCTTTGATTTTCATAATGGTACTAGTGACTAATAACTTCAGAGAACATTCCTCAGTGACTTTCGAGTTCTTTTTTTGCTATTATTTCTGATAGCTATGAGCACATTTTACTAGAGACATAAATTATATGATTTCTCCCTAAGTGTATTTGCCTTGCACTTGTGTCCATATCGATTGGCCTCAGTAAGTAGAATGCATGTTTCCATAGGAACTAGAATAATAACTTGATATTACTGTGCCTAGAGTTTCATTGTTCCATGAAAACATTTGCGAAGCAAAAGAATGTGAATTTATATGCCAAGTAATCTATCAATTTTTGCTTTTTAAAAATGTATCTTTTTGAAAAGCTGCCCTTTACTCCAAGAAAACCTATTTCTCTTCTTCATTATTTTTAAGGAAAAATTGTTAGTAGGAATTATTGGATTTTTCACCTCTTATTCCTCTATTATATAAGTTTATGAAAACTAAATGAAAAAAATGCAGTGAAGGTAAGATTCAGTGCCAAATCTCTCCAAGTGTATGTACCTCCATATATTTCATACAGACTTCTTTACAGCATAAGGCTACTATTTATTTTTATTGTTCTTGAAATCAGTGAATAGGTTGGGTTTAATTTTATTGACACTCCTTTTTAAAACAATTCAGACTGATTTCAGAAGAGACATCTTTTGCATCAGAGAGGACTAAACTATGCAAAGTGGCATCTTTTGAAGAATGCTTATTACCAGAGTGGTAGCAAGGAATTTTGCTCAAGCAGTTCCTATAGTGATTGCAAACTGGCTTACTTCCCAGCTCTTAACAATTTCAGCGTGGGTTTTTCTTGATTGACCATCAGTCATCAGCATCTCTGAAGATATACATTACACACACACATACACACTCACAATATACACATAAACACACTTGGCCAGACATAAGATAAACAAACAAAAGACTGTTATTGAACTCGAGGAACAGCTTACACAGAGCAATTTAATCTTTTTGCATAAATAAGATCCCTATTCCGTTATGCTGTTTTGGAATATGGAAAGCCTATAAATGCTGACTTTCAATTTTCAGAAAGCAGAATCAACTGTAGAATGCTTTCTAGTGGTTCAAATATTCAGGATCTATGACTAATCCCTCCTTGTTTCCTTCATAGATTCTTTATACTTTAAACACAGTCAGATTAAGTATTCTAAAACTAATTTGTGGCTGCCTCTCCCAGGTTTCTGAGTTGTTGGCTCATTTATTCATTAACTCCATCATCTACTTTTGGGACATTTCCAATATGCCAGGCTCTGCACTAAACAGAGTGTCAGAAACCTTCCTGCAGATACCGCTTGACACATTCTGCCTCTGTACCACTCCTTCATGGCACAGCCATGGCCATTTTTAGCAACACAGATTTGATCACATGACCGTCCTGCTTAGAACTTTTCAATGAAGTCCCATTACCAAAATTCAGAGTCTGTCATAGCTCACAGAGTCCTGTGTGATGTGGACCCTACCACCCTCTCAAACCTTACTTCATCTTTCGCCCATTGAGTTCCAGCAACACTGGCCACCTTTCTGTGGACAGATGAGGACATGATCTTTCTCAGTTGAGCCTTTGCACGGTGAGCTTTCGCTGTTCTTCTTGCTAGAATGTTCTATTCCCTGCTCTTTTCAAAGTTTCTTCCCTTTTTTCCTGTCTTATCTTGTTACATATGAATGCCACTCTTCAAAGATTCTTTCCCCAACCGCTATGTAAATGGGCCTTCCCTACAACTCTCCTTTGTTACACTGATTTCCTTATAGTACATAACAGTTTTAAACATATATTTATTTGCTTTATTATTTTCTCTCACCCCCACTACAGAATGATGTCAGGAAGGAATTTATAGACAGTGCCAAAATTATGAGATTGAAGCGTCTATCCAATTGAGGAGCAGGCATAGTGGGAATGAGTGGTTGAGAGAGCCAGAAAGATAAAAGATTGCAGCCAGATAACATTAGAAGATTGTAAGTGTCCAGCAGTTCTGAGAACAATTTTGGGGGTGAGACTGTGGTTATAAGAGGCCAATGTCAAATGGAGGGTAAGTGAGGATTGTTAGATTTGAGTATCCACCATGTGTGAGGCTTCATTAGGCACTTGGTATATAAGTCTCAATTCATGCCTTCAAGTGCTCCAGACTTGTCTATAAAACAAAATTCAGTGCTCACAACCTGCCACAATATTTTCCTCATTCTAACTTGATTCTCCAATGATGCCATTTAGTAACCTCCTACCTCTGCCACATTCTTCTTTGTAAATTCTGTTTAGATCTGCTCTATGCCTTTCCTTTTTCTCTGTCTAAATCCCATCTATCCTGTAAGCCTCAAATCCTGGAAGTCATTTCTAATCATCTCTTTCTGCACTGCCCCCATCCCCTATTATGTCATCTGTCTTTCCCCTAAACATGCAGAGAGCTGTGTGTTCCTCCTTTTGTCTGTGCTTTCACTGTATTTTATTCTTTGTCTCACAGATCTTATTTTCCCAACTAGACTTAAACACCTTGAGTGCATAATAGTTTCTCATACGTCTTTGTAATATATCTCAATAAAATATGTTAGGAAACACATGGGGAAAACATTTGATCATGGAAGATTAAGTTAGAATTTTTCTGATGTATAGCTGCTAAATAAAAACCAACCACATAGTATAAAATGGTATATGATGCTAATATGTAGCCAATTAAGAAATTAACCATTTGGGGCATGCCCAAGATGGCCAAATAGGAACAGCTCCAGCCTCCAGCCCCCAGCGTGAGCAACACAGAAGACAGGTGATTTCTGCATTTTCAACTGAGGTACTGGGTTCATCTCACTGGGGCATGTTGGACAGTTGATACTGGTCCATGGGTGCAGCCCGACCAGTGAGAGCTGAAGCAGGGCAAGGCATCGCCTCACCTGGGAAGTGCAAGGGGGAAGGAAATTCCTTTTCCTAGCCAAAGGAAAGTCAGACACACAACACCTGGAAAATCGGGTAACTCCCACCCTAATACTGTGCTTTACCAAGGGTCTTAGCAAACGGCACACCAGGAGATTATATCTCACACCTGGCCCAGAGGGTCCCACGCCCACAGAACTTCCCTCACTGCTAGCACAGCAGTCTGAGATCTAACTGCAAGGCAGCAGTGAGGCTGGGGGAGGGGCGCCCACCATTGCTGAGGCTTAAGTAGGTAAACAGAGCCGCTGGGAAGCTCGAATAGGGTGGAGCCCACCACAGCTCAAGGAGGCCAGCCTGCCTCTGTAGACTCCACCTCTGGGGACAGGGCATAGCTAAACAAAAAGCAGCAGAAACCTCGGCAGAGGTAAATGTCCCTCTCTGACAGCTTTGAAGAGAACAGTGGATCTCCCAGCATGGAGGTTGAGATCTGAGAATGGACAGACTGCCTGCTCAAGTGGGTCCCTGACCCCTGAGTAGCCTAACTGGGAGACATTCCCCACTAGGTGCAGACTGACACCTCACACGTCACA
Source organism: Theropithecus gelada (assembly GCF_003255815.1). NCBI lineage: Eukaryota > Metazoa > Chordata > Mammalia > Primates > Cercopithecidae > Theropithecus > Theropithecus gelada. The sequence continues at coordinate 30,895,887 of NC_037675.1, read as the reverse complement.
CCTCACACGGTGGGGTACACCCCTGAGATGAAGCTTCCAGAGCAAGAATCAGACAGCAACACTTGCTGTTCAGCAATATTCTATCTTCTGCAGCCTCCGCTGCTGATACCCAAGCAAACAGGGTCTGGAGTAGACCTCAAGCAAACTCCAACAGACCTGCAACTGAGGGTCCTGACTGTTAGAAGGAAAACTAACAAACAAAAAGGACACCCACACCAAAACACCATCAGTACGTCACCATCATCAAAGACCAAAGGCAGATAAAACCACAAAGATGGGGAAAAAGCAGTGCAGAAAAGCTGGAAATTCAAAAAATCAGAGTGCATCTCCCCCTCCAAAGGAACGCAGCTCATTGCCAGCAACGGAAGAAAGCTGAATGGAGAATGACTTTGATGAGTTGAAAGAAGAAGACTTCAGTTGATCAAACTTCTCAGAGCAAAAGGAGGAACTACGTAACCAGCACAAAGAAACTAAAAAACCTTGAAAAAAGATTTGATGAATGGCTCACTAGAATAACCAATGTAGGGAAGTGCTTAAAAGAACTGATAGAGATGAAAACCATAGCACGAGAAGTACGTGACAACTGCACAAGCTTCAGTAACCAGTTCCATCAACTGGAATAAAGAGTATCAGAGATTGAAGATCAAATGAATGAAATGAAGCAAGAAGTGTAGAGACAAAAGAGTAAAAAAAAAATGAACAAAGCCTCCAAGAAATATGGGATTATGTGAAAAGACCAAACCTACATCTGATTGGTGTGCCTGAAAGTGATGGGGAAAATGGAACCAAATTGGAAAACACTCTGCAAGATATCATCCAGGAGAACTTCCCCAACCTAGTAAGGCAGGCCAACATTCAAATTCAGGAAATGCAGAGAACACCACAAAGATACTCCTCGAGAAGAGCAACTCCAAGACACATAATTGTCAGATTCACCAAAGTTGAAATGAAGGAAAAAATCTTAAGGGCAGCCAGAGAGAAATGTTGGTTTACCCACAAAGGGAAGCCCATCAGACTAACAGCAGATCTCTTGGCAGAAACTCTCCAAGCCAGAAGAGAGTGGGAGCCAATATTCAACATTCTTAAAGAAAAGAATTTCCAACCCAGAATTTCATATCTAGCCAAACTAAGTTTCATAAGTGAAGGAGAAATAAAATCCTTTACAGACAAGCAAATGCTTAGAGATTTTGTCACTACCAGGCCTGCCCTACAAGAGATCCTAAAGGAAGCACTAAACATGCAAAGGAACAACAGGTACTAGCCATTGCAAAAACATGCCAAAATGTAAAGTCCATCGAGGCTAGGAAGAAACTGCATCAACTAGCGAGCAAAATAACAAGCTAATAGCATAATGACAGGATCAAGTTCACACATAACAATATTAACCTTAAATGTAAATGGACTAAATGGTCCAATTAAAAGACACAGACTGGCAAATTGGATAGAGAGTCAAGACCCATCAATTTGCTGTATTCAGGAGACCCATCTCACATGCAGAGACACACATAGCTCAAAATAAAAGGATGGAGGAAGGTCTACCAAGCAAATGGAAAACAAAAAAAAAAGCAGGGTTTGCAATCCTAGTCTCTGATAAAACAGACTTTAAACCATCAAAGATCAAAAGAGAAAAAGAAGGCCATTACATAGTGGTAAAGGGATCAATTCCTCAAGAAGAGCTAACCTAAATATATATGCACCCAATACAGTAGCACCCAGATTCATAAAGCATGTCCTTAGAGACTTACAAGAGACTTGGACTCCCATACCATAATAATGGGAGACTTTAATACCTCACTGTCAACATTAGACAGATCAACGAGACAGAAAGTTAACAAGGATATCCAGGAATTGAACTCAACTCTGCACCAAGCGGACCTAATAGACATCTACAGAACTCTCCACCCCAAAGCAACAGAATATACATTCTTCTCAGCAGCACATCACACTTATTCCAAAATTGACCACACAGTTAGAAGTCAATCACTCCTCAGCATGTAAAAGAACAGAAATTATAACAAACTGTCTCTCAGACCACAGTGCAATCAAACTAGAACACAGGACTAAGAAACTCAATCAAAACCGCTCAACCACATGGAAACTGAACAACCTGCTCCTGAATGAATACTGGGTACATAACAAAATGAAGGCAGAAATAAAGATGTTCTTTGAAACCAAAGAGAACCAAAGATACAACATACCAGAATCTCTGGGACACATTTAAAGCAGTGTGTAGAGGGAAATTTATAGCACTAAATGCCCACAAGAGAAAGCAGGAAAGATCTAACAGCATAGTTAAAAGAACTAGAGAAGCAAGAGCAAACACATTCAAAAGCTAGCAGAAGGCAAGAGATAACTAAGATCAGAGCAGAATTGAAGGAGATAGAGACACAAAAAACCCTCCAAAAAATCAGTGAATCCAGGAGTTGGTTTTTTGAAAAGATCAACAAAGTTGATGGACCACTAGCAAGACTAATAAGGGAGAAAAGAGAGAAGAATCAAATACATGCAATAAAAAATGATAAAGAGGATATCACCACCGACCCCACAGAAATACAAACTACCATCAGAGAATACTATAAACACCTCTATGCAAATAAACTAGAAAACCTAGAAGAAATGGATAATTTCCTGGACACTTACACTCTCCCAAGACTAAACTAGGAAGAAGTTGAATCCCTGAATAGACCAATAGTAGGCTCTGAAATTGAGGCAACAATTAATAGCCTACCAACCCAAAAAAGTCCAGGACCAGATGGATTCACAGCCGAATTCTACCAGAGGTACAAGGAGGAGTTGGTACCATTCCTTCTGAAACGATTCCTATCAATAGAAAAAGAGGGAATCCTCCATAACTCATTTTATGAGGCCAACGTCATCCTGATACCAAAGCCTGACAGAGATACAACAAGAAAAGAGAATTTTAGACCAATATCCCTGATGAACATCGATGCAAAAATCGTCAATAAAATACTGGCAAACCGGATCCAGCAGCACATCAAAAAGCTTATCCACCATGATCAAGTGGGCTTCATCCCTGTGATGCAAGGCTGGCTCAACATACGCAAATCAATAAACGTGACCCAGCATATAAACAGGACTGAAGACAAAAACCACATGATTATCTCAATAGATGCAGAAAAGGCCTTTGACAAAATTCAACAGCCCTTCATGTTAAAAACTCTCAATAAATTCGGTTTTGATGGAACGTATCTCAAAATAGTAAGAGCTATTTATGACAGTCCCACAGCCAATATCATACTGAATGGGCAAAAACTGGAAGCAGTCCCTTTGAAAACTGGCACAAGACAGGGATGCCCTCTCTCACCACTCCTATTCAACATAGTGTTGGAAGTTCTGGCTAGGGCAGTCAGGCAAGAGAAAGAAATCAAGGGTATTCAGTTAGGAAAAGAAGTCAAATTGTCCCTGTTTGCAGATGACATGATTGTATATTTAGAAAATCCCATCATCTCAGCCCAAAATCTCCTTAAGCTGATAAGCAACTTCAGCAAAGTCTCAGGATACAAAATCAATGTGCAAAAATCACAAGCATTCTTATACACCAGTAACAGACAAACAGAGAGCCAAATCGTGAATGAATTCCCATTCTCAATAGCTTCAAAGAGAATAAAATACCTAGGAATTCAACTTACAAGGGATGTAAAGGACCTTTTCAAGGAGAACTACAAACCACTGCTCAGTGAAATAAAAGAGGACACAAACAAATGGAAGAACATACCATGCTCATGGATAGGAAGAATCAATATTGTGAAAATGGCCATACTGCCCAAGGTAATTTATAGATTCATTGTCATCCCCATTAAGCTACCAATGAGTTTCTTCACAGAATTGGAAAAAAACTGCTTTAAAGTTCATATGGAACCAAAAAAGACCCTGCATTGCCAAGACAATCCTAAGCCAAAAGAACAAAGCTAGAGGCATCACACTACCTGACTTCAGACTATACTACAAGGCTACAGTAAGCAAAACAGCATGGTACTGGTACCGAAACAGAGATATAGACCAATGGAACAGAACAGAGCCCTCAGAAATAATACCACACATCTCCAGCCATCTGATCTTTGACAAACCTGACAAAAGCAAGAAATGGGGAAAGGATTCCCTATTTAATAAATGGTGCTGGGAAAATTGGCTAGCCATAAGTAGAAAGCTGAAACTGGATCCTTTCCTTACTCCTTATACGAAAATTAATTCAAGATGGATTAGAGACTTAAATGTTATACCTAAAACCATAAAAATCCTAGAAGAAAAGCTAGATAATACCATTCAGGACATAGGCATGGGCAAGGACTTCATTTCTAAAACACCAAAAGCAACAGCAACAAAAGCTAAAATTGACAAATGGGATCTAAGTAAACTAAAGAGCTTCTGCACAGCAAAAGAAACTACCATCAGAGTGAACAGGCAACCTACAGAATGGTAGAAAATTTTTGCAATCTACTCATCTCGCAAATGGCTAATATCCAGAACCTACAAAGAACTCAATCACATTTACAAGAAAAAAACAAACAACCCCATCAAAAAATGGGCAAAGGATATGAACAGACACTTCTCAAAAGGAGACATTCATACAGCCAACAGAAAATGCCCATCATCACTGGCCATCAGAGAAATGCAAATCAAAACCACAATGAGATACCATCTCACACCAGTTAGAATGGCAATCATTAAAAAGTCAGGAAACAACAGGTGCTGGAAAGGATGTGGAGAAATAGGAACACTTTTACACTGTTGGTGGGACTGTAAACTAGTTCAACCATTGTGGAAAACAGTATGGCGATTCCTCAAGGATCTAGAACTAGAAATACCATTTGACCCAGCCATCCCATTACTGGGTATATACTCAAAGGATTATAAATCATGCTGCTATAAAGACACATGCACCTGTATGTTTATTACGGCACTATTCACAATAGCAAAGACTTGGAATCAACCCAAATGTCCATCAGTGACAGACTGGATTAAGAAAATGTGGCACATATACACCATGGAATACTATGCAGCCATAAAAAAAGATGAGTTCGTGTCCTTTGTAGGGACATGGATGCAGCTGAAAACCATCATTCTCAGCAAACTATCACAAGAACAGAAAACCAAACACCACATGTTCTCAGTCATAGGTGGGAACTGAACAATGAGATCACTTGGACACAGGAAGGGGAGCATCACACACCGGGTCCTATTTTGGGGAGGGGGTAGGGGGGAGGGTTAACATTAGGAGATATACCTAATGTAAATGATGAGTTAATGGGTGTAGCACACCAACATGGCACATGTATGCATATGTAACAAACCTGCAGGTTGTGCACATGTACCCTAGAACTTAAAGTATAATAATAATAAAAAAGAAATGAACTATTTGACTGCTTTGTATATAAAATGATTGTGATGCCTGTTATTTCAGTAAGAACCTGATGGAGAGAGATACGTTAGATGTCTAAAATGCATAGTTAAGGTATTCAAAGTTAAACTTTTTTTTTTTTGGTCTGAAATATCAGCAGTATAGCATCTAAATTTTTATGGCTGATTTTCTGTATCACTTTCTCTTATGTGAAATTTCAGAATGATTTATCTATAATAAACATCATCATCTGACATGGCTGAAAACACTACTTTTTGTTCATTTTAATTTTTAATAATGCAAAATTATAGATTTAAAAAAAAATTATATTCAAGAATACTGAGTGCAAGGTAATCTTTCTAGGTTAAAAGGTATCTTATAAACCTGAATTGTCAATTATTATTGTATCCCAGATGTATGCAAGTTAATGGATAGTTCTAGTCAGTAAGATACAGGACTAGCAGAAGGTTTGTTTTTATAGGTAATCTGGAGAGAAGCCAGGTAAGTGGAATTTGGGATTTGCTGCTGCTGCCAGAAAGCAGCATAGGGACATGGTAAGTGGCAAGACCCAGATAACTAAAACAACCATGTCTTAGTCCTTTTATGCTGCTATGACAGAATACCACAGACTGAGTAATTTATGATGAACAGAACTTTGTCTTCTGGTTCTGGTGACGGGGAAATCTAAGAGCGTGGCATTGACATATGGTGAGGGTATTTGTGCCTCATCATCCCATGACAGAAGGTGGAAATGCAAGAGAGCTCAAAAGCAAGAGAGCAAGATGGGGCCAAACTTGCTTTTTATAACAACCCACTCTTGTGATAATGAACGAACTCACACAATAAAGACATAAATCCATTCATGAGGGCAGAGCCGTCAAGGATGAATCACTTCACTTCTTAATGGCCCCAGCTTCTAATAGCATCACAATAGTAATTCAATTTCAACATGAGTTTTATAGGGATATTGGAACCAGAGCAAACTATAACCATTTTGATTTCCTTATTTGCACCATTTTTTAAAAACCTGTTTATTCAGCGGATGTTTTTTCAGTGCCTATTCTGTTGTGTTGGAGACTAGAGGTCATTACAAAGGGAATAAGACAAACACAGTCACCCACTCTGGTGATGCTTACCTTATCTTCCTAATCCGTTTGTTCCTGTGATTCTTTGGCACATGAGTCCCTTGCATCTTGCATATTAGTGTCCAGTAAGTTTTTCCTGACCAATTGATAATATAGATATATATTGGTAGCAGTTTTGTGTATATTTTTTAGTTAGATGTTGTTCACACGTGACTTGTGTCTCAGAAGAATGCCGAAAATGGTTAACGACAGGAAGATACTCCCTGATTTCTCTGTTCATTAAAGAGCAGCTATTTGGCTATTTGGGGGAAGCACTTGATACAGTTATTTGAGCATGTGGCTTAAAGATTAGACCTATAAACAATTCAGGAGCATCTTCCTGCAAACTATGTTAGAATTCACAGCAATAAACCTGGTAAGTTTGTGCTATGTTATTCACGTGGGCTGTTAACTCTATTCCATTCCTAGGTCCCTTATTTCCCTGCCCTCCTCAATCTCATACTCTTGGGATTTTTAACTACATTACTTCTTTACAAAGTCATCTTCAAAATGAAATATTTTGGGTACCAAACTATCTCTCAACTTACCTACACACACTCATTCATATTCACATTCTGTCTTTAGCCTTTCTGTGTGGAAGGGAACATTTAGAATGTCTATTCTTTGCGATGCAAAAATGACAACACACTGATGATGAAGGGGGGTATTTTTAGGAGAAAAAGTAGCTTTTCTTTTCATTATGCTGTCACTTTTGAGATTCTATAGAAAGAATAGGTATTGAACACAGACCATTGGGCTCTCTGAGGTATACTTTGGACACACTTAGAAGTCAGCTAGAATATGCTTTCTGTTTAAGGTCAGAGTCTACATTTAAAAAGAGAGAACTGGATTAATTGGCAGGAAAGTTGAGATTCCATAATTCAGGAAACCTTTAAGACTTTTAAGTGCAGGCTCTTTGTAGGTTGGAATGAAACTTAATATATGTATGTTCTTTAATTCTTTCTGGACAGTTATATGGTTGTCTTCTGACTGTGTTATATTGGTTGGAATGTTAATATGTTATCTGTGGAATTCACACATGGTCATTGTCCAGTAGTGACAAAAATGTTTTAATTAATATGACTAAGTTCTGTTATTTAATTTATAAAATAAATATTTTCTTTATTATCTTACTTCAGAGAAAAATTTTATGCTTTAACTGATGCCTTACATCTGAATTTTAAAAAAAACAAGCATTTTTACTGCATGGTGATATCATACTGTTTAACTTCAGGTTTACCATAAAAATTATTTTAGCTGTTCTTTACCACTACATTGTTTCCTAGAAGTCGCTAAAACTGCCATTATTCATTGGTGTTTTTGAGATTACATTATTTTATCTTAGATTCTTTGAAAAACTCTGTATGCTCTACTGATTTTTGCTGGGGAAAAAGTGCGTATTTAATAACATGGTTCTCCAGATATAATGGACATTGTCCAAACATGGAAGGGAGTAAGATTGTAGAATTCTCCAAGGAAGCTTGAAAACCAAGAGGGAGAGAAAGTTGTCACATTTTCCTCATGTGCTCTGGTTAACGTTTCACTATATCTGTATTTATTTTTCTCCATTTTTCTTCAGTTATAGTAAGTCACTTTGTGATCAGAGGAGATATAAATCTCCTCAGGGCTTGTCTTAACATTCAACATTTAGTCCTAAAAGCCAAATCGAGTCCTGAAGTCTAAAATTCATTCTTGTTTGTTTTAAACAAAGTGAGAGTGAGAGATTTGGAGAGAAAGGGAAAACTAGATTTGACAATAGAACTGAAGAATAAGATGACTCATTTCGAGCTCCAGGGGAGTGGTATATTTTCTTCACGCTGGTGAAATATTCAGTTGAAACCGCTTCATTTTTAATTCCAGTGTCTTCAAAACACTTTTATATCTGATATCTTGTTTTTTCCTTAATCTGTGAATAATAATTTATACCTAGCTTATTAATTAGAAGACAAAGATAATGATATTGAAAGGATACTAAAGGGACCTACTTCAATGTCTATAATGTGAAATAAATAAGCTGTTTATTTTTTGACTCCTAAACTGACTCTTTTCTGCCAATTTTACTTAATATGTGTGCATTTCCCACTTGTGAGATGATTGAAAGGAAACCTTGAACTATGCTACAGCCATTCAGTAAGAAATTCTCTATAAAGAGTTGCAGAATAATTCAGATTATTATTAAAATGTTGCCATCTTTATCAAAGTCAAAGCTAATTTTGCTTTATGAAGCCGCCAAAAGAAAATGCTTGGGGAAACTCTCCGGGACATTGGTCTGGACAAAGATTTATTGAGTAATACCCCACAAGCACAGGCAACCACAGCAAAAATGGACAAATGGGATCACATCAAGTTAAAAAGCTTCTGCACAGCAAAGGAAAAAATACAGTGAAGAGACAACCCACAGAATAGGAGAAAATATTTGCAAATGACCCATCTGACAAAGGATTAATACCCAGAATATATAAGGAGCTTAAACAACTCTATAGGAAAAAAATCTAATAATCTGATTAAAACATGGGGAAAGATTGGACTAGGTATTTCTTGAAGACATGCAAATGGCAAACAGACATATGAAAAGGTGCTGAACATCATTGTTCATCAGAGAAATGCAAATCTACAGTGAGATATCTTCTCACCTACTTAAAATGGCTTCTATCCAAAAGTCAGGCAAATAAATGCTGGTGAGGATGTGGAGAAATGGCAACCCTCGTACACTATTGGTGGGAATGTAAATTATTACAATCACTATGACAACAGTTTGGATGTTCCTCAAAATACTAAAAATAGAGCTACCATACAATACAGCAGTCCCACTACTGAGGGTACAACAATAACCCCCAAAAGGAAATCAGTATATTGAAGAGATATCTGCTCTCCCATGTTTTTTGCAGCCCTGTTCACAATAGCCAAGATTTAGTGGAAACCTAAGTGTCCGTCAACAGATGAATGGATAAAGAAAATGTGGTACTTGCTAGTCAGCCACAAAAAAGAAAGAGATTTAGTCATTTGAAACAACATGGGTGGGACTGGTGGTCATTATGTTAAGTGAAATAAAACAGGCACAGAAAGATAAACCTCACATGTCCTCAGTTGTTTGTGGAATCTAAAAGTAAAAATAATTGAACCCATGGGGATAGAGAGTAGAAGGAGGGTTACTAGAGACTGGGAAGGGTAGTGAGGGAATGGAGGGTGGTTGGGATGGTTAATGGGTACAAAAGAATAGTTAGAATGAATGAATAAAGCCTAGTATTTGGGCCAGGCACGGTGGCTCACACCTATAATCCCAGCACTTTGGGAGGCCGAGGTGGGTGGATCATGAGGTCAGGAGTTCGACACCAGCCTGGCCAGTATGGCCAGAGTATCCCATCAGAGGTCCCATCTCTACTAAAATACAAAACAAAACAAAACAAAACAAAACAAAAAAATTAGCCGGGTGTGGTGACAGGCGCCTGTAGTCCCAGCGACTCAGGAGGTGGAGGCAGGGGAATAGTTTGAACCCGGGAGGCAGAGGTTGCAGTCAGCCAAGATTGCATCACAGCACTCCAGCCTGAGTGACACAGCAAGACTCCATCTCAAAAAAAACAAAACAAAAACAAAAATAAAAAAACCCCCCAAAAACCTAGTATTTGATAGCACAACAGGGTGACTATAGTCAGTAATAATTGTACATTTTAAATAAATAATATAATTGGATTGTTTGTAACACGAAGAGTAAATGCTTGAGGGGGTGGATACTCCATTTTCCATGATGTGATTATTATGCATGGCATGCCTGTTCAGAATATCTCATGTACCACATGAGTATATACATCTACTACATATGCACAGAAATAAAATATAAAAAAAATTATAAATACAATTTAAAAACACTTGAAGAGGTAAGGTCGGGTTATATATGGTATAAAATCTTCTAGTGATGGTGTGTCAGGATAGAGTTTGTACAAGTCAGGGCATCTGGTATTTGAGATTACCAAGCTAAAACCATCTCAGTTTGTGGGAAGTGTCACCAATCAAACTGAAAGCCCTTTTTTCTCCTTTCCATTCTTTTTTCCTCAAAGCTATCATTTGCTAAAAGTTATACTCAGTTTAAGAGGTGCTAGTCATAGTTTGTTGGGCTAAATTTTGCCATTTGTACTTTATTCTGGCAGACAAATGAGTTTAATTTGACGTGTTTAGTATATTTTGAAATAATTTTTAATACAAATATTAAAAAGTAAGTAATGGAAGGGGAGGTCCGTTTCATCTAGGTTTGAAAATTGGACTGGTATATTCTTTTAGTAAGTGTGGAATTTTTAACCTAATTACGGAATTAACACATAATTGGGGAAGATAAAGATCTGGGAAAGTTGTTTTACTGGAAGGTCAATTGCTCCTGGAGTCAAATAACCTAAATTTGAGTCCAACTTCTTATCCAGTGCACTTAGGAATGTCATTTAAATTATTTAAGTATCCGTTTCCTTATCTATGAAGGGAGAGGAAAAACACTTACTTAAAAGGACAGGAGGTAATATTTTAAAGGCAATTCCTAAATTGTATATGTTTAAATACACATCAGGTATGTTTATTAAGTGAAAAGGCATCTGCAATACATCCAAATCTTAAAATTATATCACTAATTTAAATTTAATTTCTAAAGTTATAGCTGTAAAACAAGTATCTTCCTGTATCAGCTCTGGGCACCAGCTTCCCAGGTGATATTTGAGCTGAATGAGCTAAAGTTTGAACTAACGTGATATCTCAATGTAGTGCTTCTTGGCTTAGTTGCAGCAAGTCTGAGTAGCTGGTTCTCAGGCAAGACCTCTTTCTTATCTTGCAGCTTTTACCATCAGGAGATAGATCATCTATCTTGCCTTACCTTAAGAAGAGTATCTTCATGTCCCTTTCTGAGCTACACACTGACTGTGTGATTTAGTTTGGATTTCATTCTTTCAGAAAAGTGTAGCCATTTGCTTGCTACAATAGAACTCTTCTTCCTCCACAGCCTTCACTGCAACACAGTGGGTCATGTCTAAAAAAACAAGGTGCTTGTTTTATAATCGTTTTGATTTTTTCAGGAATAGTACCCGCAGCAGAAAGAAGTGTACTTGTTTTGCAGATTGTAAATGTGGCACGTTTATTCACATGTATTCTGAGTAGTAAAGTGTTAATTTTTCAAAACTATTACTTAAACCTTGCAACCTTTTGCCCTTAAGTCTCTAGGAATGAAGAGTTAATTTGACTCGTACTGAATTATATAAGAAAGTGTTCTAAAAACCCACAAGTACCCTTTAATATATTTGATTCAATTCAAAATCTGTTTACTCATTCAGATATATGTGAATAATTTTAATTATGCATTGTTTTTAAAGAAATATCTTAGACTGAGTATAATTATTTTAAAAAACTGTATTTTTCCTGTGCATTGTCTCCAACTGAAGAATTACAAGTCTTTTTGGAGGCTTTGCATGTTTACTACCAAGCCATATAACTTCATAATAATTAGTAATTAGTTAATAAATTTCCTTTTCTGTGTTCGAATTCTTATAATGAGATTAGGCTTATAAAATGAAGTTTATTTTACTTTACTTTTTTATCTACATGAGGAAGCTTGATGACTGAATACAAGGAAATTATTACTGTCAGACCTTTAAATTGATTTACAAGCAGCTGGGCTTTGACTATTGATGGCCTAATTGATTTTGAGAATTATTAAACATTTAATGTATGAATCTTTGCAAGTGGGGAAATGCTTTATTATTTTATAACAGTTAGTATGACCTGCTTTTTGCCATTGGTTTAATAGTAAAGACCTTTTTGTAATTAAAAAGATAGTAATCAATTAGGGGGAAAAGGTATTGTGTCGTTATTCAAATAGAGGAGACACTTACAAGTGCAGTAGGTTATAGTGCCCCCTCCCAGCATTTTCTCTAAATAGCAGTTTTTTTTTTTTTTTTTTCTTATGGAAAAAGAAATGAGAGTATCTTTCAGTTCTATGTGATTTGGCTTCGAGATCTTCTCAAAGATAAAAGATAATGAGTTTAAGATACTTTAAAAAAAAAAAGCAGGGAAAGCCATTATATTTATGTGGAATTTTCTATTTTTGATGCAGGTGGAAGCTCTTCGAAGATTTGCCATTAAGAAAAAAACAAATTCCAGGGGAAAAGTAGGGACAGTAACTAGTATCATGACAAATGATCTCTAGTGTTTCAAAGTGATCCATGAGGCATTATTTAAAAGGAAATGATCACAAGCTCAGAACGTAGTCATGTTCTTGTGGTGTGAAACAAGAATTGGGGAACTGGGTGAGGGAGGGAACTGCAGCATTACTCTTAAAGGCTTAGTATTAAACCTCAAAGGTCTTATAGAGACATTTCCTGTTCAGTTCAGCTATTCACTTATTCAACAAATATTTACTGAGCATGTACAATTTGCCATGCACTATTATAGGTGAAAATCAGTTTGCATCCTCATAGAGTTTATGTTCTAGTAGGGAAGATGGTCGATGAATTATGAGGTCAGATGGTGATAGGTGCTTAGAAGAAAACCAAACTGAGATCAGGGGTGAGTCTTAACCAGGAAGCCCTTCCCTTCCTTTATTCATTTGTTTATGTATCTGTTCATTTATTTGTTTAATGAAATAATTATTGACCTTAAACCAACAGTTTAGTTTCTGCTTTCAGTGACTCATGTAAGTGAGTTGTATGAACTCAGAACTAGTTTTCTCAGACAAAAACATGTTAAACAAAAAATTAAAGTTAAGTTTCCTAGCTGACTCACAGAATCTCCTTGAACCCATGTTAAAAATTTCACTGTGCTACTATGATAGGAGACGCCACTCTGGTTCTTAGGAGGACAGAACCAAGGAAAATGAGGGAAAAGGTAGAGAGGAGTCTTTTGCTGTATAGTTGGCAGTCATCTTTTGGGGAGATTTTTAAATAAGCTAGTTTTGGTTTCACATTCTTCTATCAGATTCTCACCACCTTAGACTCCCCCTATTTCCCCTCGCTGCCTTTTTCAGTCCTCCTTTCTCCCCCGCCCCAGCCTGCTTTACTCATAGAAAGTGTTTGTGGCATTCTAGCATTTTCTTAGAGGGGAACAGTTTGATTGAATAACTTCTTCTAAGTGTATGAATGATACATAATATGAACATCACCCTAACCTGAACGAAGGTATTTGCGTTTTCTGAAGAGGACACTTGAATCACTCATTGCTGGGGTTTTGAGCTGCCTGAAAAAGCTATATGAAAATCCTCAGAGATTGTAGAGGACCTACTGTGGGCAGGAGGCCATTGGGTCTGTCAGGAAGGCCAACAAATCCTTTCGGTCTCCTGCCCAGGTAAGGTGTGCAGCCTTGCTTTTTACCTTTTTCTCTTCCTCCCATGAAAAAAAACTGTTTTTTTTGTTTTTGTTTTTGTTTTTTTAATTGTTGTTGTTGTTTTTCTCTGATGGCTCTCATGCATTTTTTATTTTCTGCCTTTTATAAGCTGGGTGTTTGCAAATGAGGGTAGTGTGGATAGGGTTCATGCTCCTAAGGCCCATATTCTTGCCTGTCAGCATGTGGAGCCAGTAACAATGACAATAACAATGACAATATTAATTACTATGTTTTCTGACTGCCTAAATATGCTAGATATTTCACATATATTCATGACACCATTTGGTCTTTACTACAATCCTGAAGGGTGCATAAGAAGACCATTTATAGATAAAGAAGGCAGGAGTGCTGAGAGGTTAAGATATTTGCCCCTGGTTACAGAGCTAGTAAATGGGGTTGGGTTTAGTCACAGTTGGGTTTGTTTGATCCTGAAGTCTCTTTTCTTTTCCCTACTATTATCCCAGAAATAAGTGACTGGTGATTTCAGGGGAGCTGTTCCCTTGTTAGGCTCAAGCTGTTTTAACTCAGGACCACGAAGTGACTCTTGACGTTCTGCATGCCAAGGCAAATGGATTAGGCTACAGAGAAGAAAGACTTGCAGCAGGAGTTCCAGTGGAGTGATTTTACTCACGTTAGCTTACCAGCCTCAGAGATGTGCTCAGGAGTCTGTTCCTACTTTAGATACCCAAACTTCAGCAGGTCTTCGGGACGCGCGGTACTTGGACTCTTTCTTGGATGTGATAGTATCTGGGCTCCTTCTCTCTTGAGTATTTAAATAAACATATGAATGGTCAGTTAGTGCATGGAGCTCATGATACATTGATTGGTTCCTCTTGTGGTATTAACAGAGCTTATTGCTGCGCATTTTACTGACAGATAAAACTGGAACAAAAATGTATCTATTTGTATTTCCTTCTCCATGGAGACACTTTCAATGATTATTTACTTTTATCCCCCATAAAAATACCTAGTGAGAAATCTGTGTTTTTAGTGTCTTTTTTCTTCTGCTTGGGGACCATGGCAAACCTTTGGTTGTGGTTATACAACCAGTTATTCAAGTATTTCAACAATTGGCTGCGTTAATTTTTTTTTTCTTTTTCAAAGGGGTTGGGGAATTGGCAGTGGTGCCCGAGTTGCTGTATTTGGAATATAGAATGATCTGCTTGTCTCAAGTGAAGAACTCCTTGTAGACTTGGAAAAAGAGTTTGCCTTTGACTGTATAGGCTGGTACCTACTTTTTGATTTTCTAGCATTTTTCCAATTGGCCCATTCAACTTCCTTTATACCCTTTGTGATGTGAGGTATCGGATGCAATATTCTTTGTATGGTGCCATCCTTCATCCAGGTGCATGTGTTCTAATGAAGCCAAACTGGAGGAAGAGAATGACTCTATTATGATGGATTTGTGTGCACATATTAGTCTGTTTTCATCCTGCTAATAAAGACATACCCAAGACTGGGCAATTTACAAAAGAAAGAGGTTTAATGAACTTACAGTTCCACATGGTTGTGGAGGCCTCACAATCATGGTGGAAAGCAAGAAGGAACAAGTCACATCTTACATGGATGGCAGCAGGCAAAGAGAGAGAGCTCGTGCAGGGAAACTCCCATTTTTAAAACCATCAGATCTCATGAGACCCACTCACCATCACGAGAATAGCATGGGAAAGACTCGCCCTCATGATTCACCAATCTCCCACTGGGTCCCTTCCACAACATGTGGGAATTATGGGAGCTACAAGATGAGATTTGGATGGGGACTCCAAGCCCAACCATATCATTCCATCCATGGCTCCTCCCAAATCTCATGTCTTCACATTTCAAAACCAATCATGCCTTCCCAACAGTCCCCCAAAGTATTTACTCATTTTAGCATTAACTCCAAAGTTCACAGTCCAAAGTCTGATCTGAGACAAGGCAAATTCCTTTCACCTATAATCCTGTAAAATCAAAAGCAAGTTAGTTACTTCCTAGATACAATGGGGACACAGGCATTGGGGCATTGGGTAAATACAGCTGTTGCACATGGGAGAAATTGGCTAAAACAAAGGGGCTAAAGACCCCATGCAAGTCTGAAATCCAGCTGGGCAGTCAAATCTTAAAGCTTCAGAATGATCTTCTTTGGCCCCAAGTCTCACATCCAGGTCATGCTGATGTAAGATGTGGGCTCCCATGGTCTTGGGCAGCTCCGTCCTTGTGGCTTTGCAGGGTACAGCTTCCTTTCTGGCTGTTTTCATGGGCTGACGTTGAGTGTCTGTGGTTTTTCCAGGTGCACAGTGCAAACTGTCAGTGGATTTACCATTCTGGGATCTGGAGGATGGTGGCCTTCTTCTCACAGCTCCACTTGGTGGTGCCCCAGTAGGGACTCTGTGTGAGGGCTCCAACCCCACATTTCTGTTCCACACTACCCTAGCAGAGTTTATCCATGAGGGCCCTGCCCCTGCAGCAAACTTCTGCCTGGGCATCCAGGTGTTTTTATACATCCTCTGAAATCTAGGCGGAGGTTCCCAAACCCCAATTCTTTACTTCTGTGCACTCACAGGCTCAACTTCATGTGGAAGCTGCCAAGACTTGGGGCTTCAACCCTCTGAAGCCACAGCCTGAACTCCCTGTTGGCCCCTTTCAGCCATGACTGGAGTGGCTGGGAGGCAGGGCACTAAGTCCCTAGGCTGCACAAAGCATGGAGACCCTGGCCCCAGCCCATGAAACCACTTTTTTTCTCCTAGGCCTCTGGGCCTGTAATGGGAGGGGCTGCAGTGAAGACCTCTGACATGGTCTGGAGACATTTTCCCCATTGTCTTGGGGATTAACATTTGGCTACTCGTTACTTATGCAAATTTATGCAACCAATTTGAATTTCTCCTTAGAAAATGGGACTTTGTTTCCTATTGCATTGTCAAGTGGCAAATTTTTTGAACTTTTTGCTCTGCTTCCCTTTTAAAACCGAGTGCCTTTAACAGCACTCAGGTCTCCTCTTGAATGCTTTGCTGCTTAGAAATTTGTTCTGCCAGATACCCTATATCATCTCCCTCAAGTTCAAAGTTCCACAAATCTCTCGAGCAGGGGCAGAATGCCACCATCCTCTTTACTAAAACATAACAAGAGTCACTTTTGCTCTAGTTCCTTACAAGTACCTCATCTCCATCTGAGACCACCTCAGCCTGGATTTCATTATCTATATCACTATCAGGCTTTTGGTCAAAGCCATTCAACAAGTCTCTAGGAAGTTCCAAACTTTCCCACATTTTCCTGTCTCTGAGCCCTCCAAACTGTTTCAAGCCCTGTCTGTTACCCAGTTCCAATGTCGCTTCCACATTTTTGGGTTATCTTTTCAGCAGCACCCCACTACAATTTACTGTATTAGTCTGTTCAGCAGCACACCACTCCAATTTACTGTATTAGTACCAATTTACTGTATTAATCTGTTCTTATGCTACTGATAAAAACATACCTGAAACTGGGCAATTTACAAAAGAAAGAGGTTTATTGGACTTACAGTTCTACATGGCTGGGGAGGTCTCACAATCATTGTGGAAAGCAAAGAGGAGCAAGTTAACATCTTACATGGGTGGCAGCAGGCAGACAGAGGGAGCTTGTGGGGGTAAACCTGCATTTTTAAAACCATCAGATCTTGTGAGACTCATCCACCGTCATGAGAACAGCATGGGAAAGACCTGTGCCCATGATTCAACCATCTCCCACTGGGTCCCTCCCACAACACGTAGGAATTATGGGAGCTACAAGATGAGATTTGAGTGGGGACACAGAGCCAAACTGCATCCATGCAGTTCATGATATATCCTCTATTATCAAAGATGAATCCTTCCACAAGTGTAACTTTGCATTGGAAACTTCACCACTGGTAAATTACATGGAATGTAGTGCAAAGAGCTTCAGTGTAGGAATGCAGATGGTTCGTGCATGATTTCATCTCTGCCACTGTCTAGAAGTATAAGCTTTGATAAGTTTGTTTATTTTGCAGGCCTTGGTTTCCTAGTTTAATTTTAAAGCTAAAGTAACCATCTCTGCCACTGTCTAGAAATATAAGCTTTGATAATTTTATTTTGTGGGCTTTAGTTTCCTAGTTTACAAATTAAAGGTACAATTAAGATAGCCTTTAAAGCTGTCATTATATTCTGTAATCCAAGACTGAAATAAAATAGGGTGCACAGAAGTGCATTATTGTAGTAAAGTAATAGGACTTTCTATATCTCCCTTTATGTTTGTCAGTTTTTGCTTCATATATTTTGATTATCTGTTGTTAGGTGTATAAATATTTATGATTGTTATATTTTAATGCTGAATTGAACCTTTTATTAATAAATAATGTTCATTGTCTCATAATCTTTTTTGATTTAAAATCTATTTTGTCTAATATTAATATAGCTACTTCTGCTCTTTTTTGGTTACAATTTAAATGAACTATCTTTTTTCATCCTTTCACATTCAATTTACTTGTGTTTTTCAATCTAAAGTGAGTCTCATGTAGACAGAATATAGTTGGATCACATGTTTTGATCCATTCTACCAATCTTGGTATTTTTGATTGGAGAGTTAGGTCTACTTACATTCATAGTAATTACTGGTAAGGAGGGACTTACTTTGTCATTTTGCTGTTTGTTTTTTATATGCTTTCTAGCCTTCTCTCATTTTCTGCATTAGTCTGCCTTTGTGTTTCATTGATCCTTTTTTGAAGTGAAACATTTAAATTTCCTTTTGGTTTCTTTCATTTCATTTTCTTTTCAAAATCTAATTTGATTTTATATCAGATTAACTTCAGTAACATACAAAAACTATACCCCTTTTACAGCTTTGTTCCCAGTCCTTTCAGTTGTTGATGTCACAAAATTACATCTTTATCAAATTTGGGAAGTTTTCATCCATTATTTCTTGAAATACTCTTTATGCCTCTCTCTCTCTCTCTCTCTCTCTCTCTCTCTCTTTCTCTTTCTCTGTCTCTCTCTCTCTCCCCACCCCTTCTGGTACTCCCACAATGCACTTGTTAGTTCACTTGATGGTGTTCCACAGGTCCCTTTGGCTCTGTTCACTTTTCTTCAGTCTTTTTTCTTTCCTTTCCTCAGAATAGATATTTCCAGTGTTCTGTCTTCAAGTTTGCTGATTCATCTGCCTGCTCGAGTTTACCTTCTAATTTCTGTAGTGTGTGTTTAAATTTTATTTATTATACTTTTAAGCATCATAATTTCCTTTTTCTTTTAGGTTCTCTGCCTCTTTACTGATATTTGCATTTTATCCACACATTATTTTTTCAATTTTTATTTTAGATTCAAGGGATTTATATGCAGGTTTGTTACATGGGTATATTGCATGATTTGGGGCATGATTTAACCTGTCACTAGGGCAGTGAACATAGTACGCACTAGGTAGTTTTTAAACCCTTGTTTCTCTCTGTCATTCCCTGCCTTGTAGTCTCCAGTGTCTCTTGTTCCTATCTTTATGTTCATGTGTGCCCAGTGTTTAGCTCCCACTTATAAGTGAGAACATGAAGTATGTGATTTTTTGTGTGTTAATTTGTGAAGGATAATGGCTTCCAACTCCATCTATATTGCTGCAAAGGACATGGTTTTGTTCTTTTTTATGGCTGTGTAGTATTCCATGATGTGTATGTACCATATTTTCTTTATCCAGTACGCTGTTGAAGGGTGCCTACATTGATTCCAAGTCTTTGCTATTAGGAATCGTGCTGTGATGAACATATGAGTGTGTGTGTCTTTTTGGTAGAATGATTTATTTTGGGGGGGTGCAGATCCAGTAATGAGATTGCTCAGTTGAGTGATAGTTCTATTTTTAGTTCTTTGAGCAGTCTCCAAACTGCTTTCCACCATGGCTGAACTAGTTTGCTTTCCTACCAGCAGTGTGTAAAATTCCCTTTTCTCTGCAGACTTGTTGGCATTTGTTATTTTGGGACTGTAATAATAGTCATTCTGACTGGTGTGAAATTGTTGGTATATCATTGTGTCTTCTCATGAGAATTGTCTATGCCTTCTGCCCACTTTTTAATTTTTGTTTTTGTTTTTGTTTTTTGCTTGTTGGTTTAAGTTTCTTACAGATTCTGGATATTAGACCTTTGTAGGATGCACAGTTTGTGAATATTTTCTCCCATTCTGTAGGTTGTTTACCATGTTGATTGTTTATTTTACTGTGCAGAGGCTCTTTAATTTAACTGAGTCCCACTTGTCAATTTCTGTTTTCATTGCAATTGCTTTTGATGTCTTAGCTATAAATTCTTTGCCAAGCCTGATGTCAAGAAGGACATTTTCTAGGTTTTCTTATAGGGTTTTTATAGTTTAAGGTTTTTTATTTAAGTCTTGAATCAATCTTTAGTTTGGGGTCCCATTTGATTCTTCTGTGTATGGTTAGCCAGTTATCCCACTACCATTTATTGAATAGGGAGTCCTTTCCCCATTGCTTATTTTTGTTGACTTTGTCAAAGATCAGATGGCTGTGTGTGGCTTTATTTCTGGGTCCTGTATTTTTTTTTTTTGGTTTGTTGTTGTACCAGTACCAGGCTTTTTTTGGTTACTGTAGCCTTGTAGTATCGTTTGGTTTGAAGTCAGGTAATGTGATACTCGTGGCTTTGTTCTTTTTGCTTAGGATTGCTTTGGCTATTTGGGCTCTTTTTCAGTTCCATATACATTTTATAAGAAGTTTTTTTAATTCTGTGAAAAATGATATTGCTGTTTTGAATAGTAACAGCAATAGGAATAGTGTTGAATCTATAGATTGCTTTGAGAAGTATGGCCATTTTTATGATATTGCTTCTTCCAATCCAGAGCTTGAGTGTTTTTCCATTTGTTTGTGTTATCTGTGATTTCTTTCAGCAGTGTTTTGTAATTATCCTTGTAGAGATCTTTCAACTCCTTGGTTAGATGTATTCCTAGGTACCGTGTGTGTGTGTGTGTGTGTGTGTGTGTTTGTTGTGAATGGGGTTGCTTTCTTGGTTTGGCTCTCTGCTTGAATGTTATTATTGTATAGAAATGCTGCTGATTTTTGTATATTGATTTTATATCCTGAAACTTGATTCAAGTCATTTATCAGTTCCAGGAGCCTTTTGATGGGGTCTTCAAGGTTTTCTAAGTATAGAATTGTATCATCAGCAAAGCGATAATTTGACTTATTCTTTTTCTTTGTCCATTTTGATGCCTTTTATTTCTTTCTCTTGACTTATTGGTCTGGCTAGGACTTCCAGTACTATGTTGAACAGGAGTGTTAAGAATGTGCATCTTTGTCATGTTCCAGTTCTTAAGGTGAATGGTTTCAGCTTTTGTTCATTCAGCATGACATTGGCTGTGGGTTTGTCATCAATGTTTCTCACTATTTTGAGGTATATTTTTTGATGCCTAATTTTTTGAGGGTTTTTATCATGAAGGGATGTTGCACTCTCTCAAAAGCTTTTTCTTAATCTATTGAGATGATTTTATGGTTTTTGTTTTTGATTCTATTTACGTGGTGAATCACATTTATTGAATGGCATATGTTGTACCAACCTTGCATCCAAGGAATAAAGTCGACTTGATCCTGATAAATTAAGTTTTTGATGTACTGTTGGATTTAGTTTGCTAGTATATTGCTGAGGAGTTTTAAATCTGTGTTCGTCAGGGATATTGAACTGTAGTTTTATTTTTTTCTCATATTATCAGAATGATGCTTGATTTATAGAATGAGTGAGAGTAGAGTTCTTTGCCTCTATTTTGGGGAATAGTTTTGGTAGGATTGGTATCAGCTCTTCTTTGTATGTCTGATAGAATTTGGCTGTTAATCCATCTGTTTAGGGCGTTTTCTGATTGGTAGGTTTTTGTTTTTTTTTTAATTACTGATTCAATTTTTTAACTCATGTTCTGTTCAGGGTTTCAATTTCTTCCTGATTCAATCTTAGGAAGTTGTCTGTTTCCAGGAATTTATCTGGATTTTCTGGTTTGTGTGCGTAGAGGTATGTTAGTCCATTCTTGTACTGCTATAAAGAAATACTTTAGACTGGGTAACTTATAAAGAAAAGAGGTTTAATTGGCTCATGGTTCCACAGGCTGTACAGGGAGTAGGGCTGGGGAGTTCTCAGGAAACTTACAATTATGGTGGAAGGTGAATGAGAAGCAGGCACGCATGTCTTCACATGGCCAGAGCAAGAGGAAAAGAAAGAGGAGGGAGGTGCCGCACACTTTTAAACAACCAGATCTCATGAGGACTCTATCATGAGAACAGCACCAAAGGGGAAAATCTGCTGCCGTGATCCAGTCACTTCCCACCAGGCCCCACCTTCAACACTGGGAATTACAATTTGACATGAGAGAGATTTTGATGGGGACATAAATGCAAACCATATCAAGAGGTGTTCATAATAGTCTCTGAGGATCTTTTGTATTTCTCTGGGATCAGTCGTAATGTTACATCTTTATCATTTCTGATTATGCTTATTTGGATCTTCTGTTGTTGTGGTTGTTGTTAATCTAGCCAGCATCCTGTTGATCTTGTTATCCTTTCAAAGAACCAACTTTTGGTTTCACTGATCCTTCACCATATATTATTTTATTGACTTTATCTACATCTTCCTTTAGTTCTTTGAGCATCTTTAAGACAGTCGTTTTGAAGTTTTTGTTAGGTAGATCTGTCACCAGGTGTTTTTTACAGTCTCTGTTAATTAATTTTCGTTTGGATGGGTTGTAGTTTTCTGTTTCTTTATATGGATTGTGATTTTTTGTTGAGAACCAGACGTTTGAATCTGATAATGTGGTAGCTCTGGAAATCAGATTCTCTCTCTTTTTCAGGGTTAGCTGTTTTTTTTTCCTTATTCTTTTTAAAATTGTTGTAGGCTGTCTGTGTGCCAAGGATCAACCTGAGGTGTCAACTTAAGGTCTTTTCAAGTCCTTTCTGAGCATGTACCTTTCCCTGAGCATGCACAGACATTTTCTAATTTTCCCCATATATGCAGTTGCTTTTGAATGTTTTAGTCTTTAATGCCTGACTTCTAAAAAGGACTGGGTGTGGAAAATGAGTAGTTGTTACTGTGTGAAGAGCTGACCTTGACCAAAATTAACCTCATTGACCATCCAAGCATTCTTATGGAAGTTGTAAGCCTTCAATAGACATCCGAGTTCCAAGATAATTATGTAAGACCTATTCTGCCAGTGTAATTGTTGTCTAGATGGGGAGACACATTCCACATTCCTGTGCTTCTTGCCCCACCATCTTCCACCAATCCTAGAGAGAGTGAAAGGTTGGTGGGGGGAGAGAGAGAGAGAGAGCATGCGTGCATGTGTGTGTGTGTATGCTTTACATAGAAAGTGGTGTTCAAAATCTATGGATTGGCTGCAATATCTTAGAGACACTTCCTGCCCCTTCAAGAACATAGTATAGGAATCTGAATTTAGTGAGGCCTTTGTGAAAGGCAATGGAAGCATGAATCTTAAACTGGCTTAGCTGATATTTCAGAGGATTCTGGTTGCTTTGATCTCTGTTTGAGCATAACTGAATCCTTTTGTTAGTCTGTTGCATGAAATATATGATCAGAGTCCCTACAAAAAATAGAAAGCTGTAAACAAGTTTAAAGATTTGGTTTTTTTAATTTTTGTTTTTGCACTTTTGTAGTTGTTGATTAATACTCAGTGGATCACAGTGTATTCGAAGATTTCCTTTCCTACCTGCTTTTGATGTCCAGAGAAGTAAATTTAGACTCTTCACTTACTTCTCACTATTGGAGGTTGCTACCAAAAAAGAATCTCATGTTGTATATGGTGAAATTAGCTTAGATAAGTTTGCATAAGAGGCAGAAAATGTCACCTCTGCCACTTGCCCAGCTGAGTGATGAGTTGTTTAGCATTTATGGGTCTTGTTTTTTCCATTTATACATTACCACAACTCGTAATTACTGCGATAATATATGCAATGTCCTTGGCACAGCTCTTGGAACAATGGTTAGAATGAAGAGGGGTGGGTTGATTATAGTTAGGATTTGCCTGGCACATTTGTGCCTGTGAAGATCCGGGAAGAAGCTCATGCATGATATTAGACACAACCCCCCTGCAGTACAGGAGTTACAGAAATTGCTGGGTCACCTGATCCAAACTGGGCCAATCAGTTTATATTTCCTAGGGATTTGGCTATTGAACCTACAGTTGGTCTCTATTTGTAGCCCAAACTGTGTAGCATGTTTAAACTTGGGAGCTGTGGGGTTCTCCATCATGAGGTCACATTAACACAGTTGTCATGCTTGACTTCTCTCTTTCACGTTTATTCTGTATCCAGTTCATCAACAAGTGCTTTCAGCTCTATATTTACAATGTATCCCAACTCTGGCTCCTTCTTCTCATTTTTATCACTTCCTTGTCCTTGCCACTATCACTCACCTGGCAGTCAACCAGCTAGCTGGTCTCTGCTTCTGTCCTTGTCTGTGTATGGTTCTTTCTTCTCAGCAATCAGAATGATCCTTCTAAAGTGTGCCCATCATGTCCCTGCTCTACTGTAAACCTTCGTCATGGCTTCCATCTCATTTTCAGTAAAACCAAACACCCTTAACCTGGCCCACAAGAGCCTGCATGGCCCAGCACCTGGCTGCTTATGTGCCATCTGTGACTTCCCTCCTTGCTCTTTCCAGTCTTGCTCCTTGCTGTTCAGGTGTGTATGGTGCAGGGCTTTTGCACTCATTCAGCTCTCTGCCTGGAGTGGCCTTCTCCTGGATATTCATAGGGTATCCTCTCTCCCTCAGTCAGAGCTACAGCTAAATGTCACCCCCTCAGAAAGACCTCCCTTGACCAAATTCAAAATACTCCCTCCTTCCCTTCATGTTTCACTTTTTCCTTACCAGTTTTTTTGGAACACTTATTACCACCTGAAATTGTATTTATATTTGTTAATTGTTTCCCACAGTAAAATGTAAGCTCCGTAAATCAGGGATTTTTCTTGTTTGTACCTGTATCGTCAGGGCCTAGAAGAATGCCTAACATCAGTAAATGCTGGTTTTAGTTTGATATTGAATAAATAAGTATGAGCAGGAACTCTCACTACTTAGATGTTGAAAAATACAGTACTGGTTAGGTATAACGTATTTGCATAGCGTATTTTTTTAATTTTAAGATTTTTTTGTTTTATTATTTGAAATCAAGTTGTACTTTACAATTAACGCCTATATTTAATATGGTAAAATAAACTACTGAGCTGTTATTAAATAGATTCATCAATATCCCATTGTAGATTGTAAATTTTAAGCAAGATATTGGGCCTCCAGTTGACAGGGGAATCAATACATTTCTGTTCCATAACAAATATTTAATAACAATAGATGCATAGTCTGTTGTTCAGAAGTCTTCGTTTTTCCTCAACCGGATAGAGGGTTTTGCTGATTATTCTATAGTATTCTATAAACATTAACATATTCTTAAACATTATTTCTGTTATACTATAAACGATGATTACACTACAAATGCTACATGGGTAGTGATTTTTTTCAGTTGATTAGATTTATCAATTTAGCAAAATATGCTAGCATGTAAAATGTGAGATTTTCTAAGTCAGACTATTAAAATTATATGCCATCTTCCATTTACTCATGTTTTTGGAATTGTACGTTTATTTCTACCCTATTGTCTTATGCTTAGAGTTTATGTAAGTATTTTCCAAATGTTGAACTTCAATATAAAAAATGTAATTTTGCAACTATTTTTAGAAGTATGTTTTATAACCTAATAAGTCTATCTGTGAATAGCGATATTGGTAATGTGCTTATAGGTGGAAAATACATTCAACATGTACAGATTTTGTGTCTAAGATAGTATAGCTCCTTAATATTCATTAACAAATAGACATTTAGTTAACCTCTGAATAATTTAGTTTTTTTATTTAACTTTAAGCATTTTTTTTACAGACCAGTTATGTTTTAGTGTCACTCAAGAACTTAACGTACCTTAAACAAGAAAACATTTATATCTTTAGAATTGTAAATATTATCCAGCATTGTAGAAAAATTGGAGAACATAGAAAACAGTCTTGGCAGTGACTACTAGATGCTTTCCTAATTTAGTCTCCTTTTCTTTATTAATTAGAAAAAAAACAGCAATAATAACAGTTAGATTGGCATGCTGCACCCATGTAAAGACTATATTTCCTTGCTGTGCTACAGGAGATGATGTTGTAGCCAGAAATGTCGTGTGGTCATTATGGAAAATCATCTTAACAGCAAAGGGGTGCCTTTCTTCCTTCTCTTTTCCTCCATCTTTCTGACCAGAATGGATATCTGATGGATAAAGCTCCACAGCCATATTGGACCATGGTGGCAGAATGAGGAACTAGAAGGAGCCTGGGCCATTGACAATTAGGTATAAGCTTCTGCCAGCCTTCAGACTTCAAATTTTCAATGTGGAAGAAAAATAGCTTCCGTATTGATTAAACTACTGTTATTTGCAGGTGATCAATCATCTGTTATCCTGCTAAACAGGGATAAAAATTGCTTTCTTTCTTACCTATGTCTATGTATGATATACATACATGTCCATACATTACCCACAAACCCACATAGAGTGAGGCTAAACAGTTTATAGTGTACTTTTCTGAATTCATATATTTTTGGCTTATAGTATGTGCTCATTGTTTTCCCATATTATTAAAATTATTTTTTTTAATTTTTATATCTACTTAACATATGTATGTACCATAATTTGTTGAATTGGTTCACTATTTTTGGACAATTATTTTGTCTTACGATGTAGAAGTCTTCTTAAAATCTATCCTAGGAATATTTTTCTTCCATTTTAACTTACTGAGTATTTCTTATGCCAGAAGTTCTATTTATACACAACACATGCAACTCACTTCTCCAAGAGCTCTTCTGTCTTAGAAAGTTGTCCTAGCTTTGCTGCACCTTTAGTCTCCTGTAGTTCCTTGCATTTTGCCTCTAATATATCACTGGCATTTCTGCTATAGTTATTTATTTTCTTCCAAGTTTCCCTCACTTGCCCTTAAAGAAAATCTGGAGCCAGGTTTGGTTACTGCCAAATACTTGGTTCACACAGTTATCCCAGGCCCTCCGCACAATAGCTCTGTGGCTTTTCTAAGCTTGAGCTTCTTTATCCTAAAATAGGTTTATTTTTCTCACTATTAGTATCTTGATGATAAATGAGATTATATTTGTATATTTCTTTCTACAATACTAGATCCAAGGTTGACATGCTTAATTGCCTTCAAGTCTGCTCAAATGTCATCTTTTCACTGAAGCCTGTCCTGCAGCTGTGTTTAAGTTGCAAACAACTTTTACCTATTACTCTTAATCTCCCATACTCTTTTCTCTGTAACATTTACCATTTTCTAACATACCTTATAACTCATTTGTTTACTATTAGGTCTATTCATTATCTGTTACTCTGCACCAGAGTGGAAGCTCCACTGTGGGTAGGAATGTTTGTCTGCTTTTGCTTACTGAAGTCAAGTTCATAGAACAGTACCTGGCACATAGTATAGATGCTCAATACATGTTGAATAGTTGTGTTCATTTAAGATGTTTTGAATGCATAAAAATGTTTGACTAGCCATTCAGAATTTTCTCTCCATTTATGGTTTTAGAGACTCTGTAAAAGAATCTGTAACTTTACCAGGCTGCAGAAGACATTTTTCAGGCTCTATATCCTGTTTTTTTTGTGAATATCTGCAGCTCCTTGGGTCTGATACCTATAGTTTCTACCTTGCACTTATCTTCTATGTTTATTTTCTGGAGCTGCCATAAAAAAAGTCCCACAGAGTGTGTGACTTAAACAATAGAAGTTTATTTTCTCATGCTCCTGGAGCCTAGAAGTACAAGATCAAGATGTCAGCAGGGTTGGTTTCTTCTGAGGACCTCTGTCTTTGGTTTGTGGATAGCCATCTTCTCTCTGCATCTTCACATGGTCTTTCCTTTTTGTGCTTCTGTGGCACAACCTCTTCTTACTATAAAGACACCATTCATATTGGATTAGGGCTTACCTATTTACCTTAATTGCCTCTTTAAGGGCCCTGCCTCCAAATACAGTCACATTCTGAGGTACTAGGAGTTAGGACTTCAACACACACATTTTGGGGATAAACAATTCCATCAATAATACCTTCTATTTCTCTGATTGGCTCTTTCTATAAGCTGCTTGGTTGGGATGATTTGTTTGAGTTTTTGTGTACCATTTCACTTTCGGATACTGTCTTTTTGATGACCTTTCGCTCCAAAGTTTGAGTTGCCAGCCATTCTTTCTTCCCTGCTATACCCGGTCCCCTCATTTATCCCTCTGCCTGGTCCGTACTCCCAGGAGTCTTTCAGAAAAAGAGGTTCAAAGGAAAGACTATTTCCATGCTTGGTATGCTCATAATCCTATAGACATATCAGTTTGGAGGCTAACATGGGTCAATCGATGGACGATTAGCATACAGAAAAAGGATTAGTTTATTAAATGTTTAAGGAACATTTCACCAGAACAGTATGACAGTTTGGATGGTGTATATACCCAAATAACATAGCCCTTAAATATCTAAACAAAGCAAACAGAGTAACAAGGAGAAACTGACAAATTCTCAATGGGAATAGATGAGTTTTTAGCATATAGTCATGCACTGCATAATGATGTTTCAGTCAACAATGGACTGCCTCTACGTGATGTTCCTATAAGATTATAATGGAGCTAATGAGGATAATTCCCATCATCTAATGACATCATAACTATCTTAATGATATAGCACAGCACATTACTCATGTGTTTATGGTGATGTTGGTGTCAACAAACCTGCTGCATTGACTGCCAGTTGTGTAAAATATAGCACATACTATTGTTTGCAGTATATAATACTTGAAAATGATAATAAACTAGTATGTTACTGATTTATGTATTTGCTATACTATTTATCATTATTTTAGATTGTACTTCCACTGATGTAAAAACAAGTTAACTGCAAAACAACTTCAGGCAGGCCCTTTAGGAGGTATTCCAGAAGAAAGCATTGTTATCATAGAAGATGACATCTCCGTGTTATTGTCCCCAAATACATTCCAGTGGGACAAGATGTGGGACTGGAAGACAGTGATATTGATGATCTTGACCCTGTGTAGGCCTAGGCTAATTGTGTGTTTAGGCTAATATGTGTGTGTGTGCCTTAGTTTTTAGCAAAAAAGTTTAGAAGTGAAAAAATAATTTAAAATAGAAAAAAGTTTATAGGATAAGTATATAAAGAAAGGAATTTTTTTTGTACAGCTGCACAATGTGTTTGTGTTTCAAGTAAGTGTTATTACAAGAGTCAAAAAGTTTTAAAAGTTAAAATTAAAAAATTTGAAAAGTAAAAACAGTTACAGTAAGGAAAGATTAATTTATTATTGAAGAAATAAAACATTTAAAAAGTTAGTATAGCCTTTGTATTAGTCTCTTTTCATGCTGCTGATAAAGACATACCTGAGACTGGGAAGCAAAAGAGGTTTAATGGACTTACAGTTCCACATGGCTGGGGAGGCCTCATAATCATGGTGGAAGGAAAGAAGGAGCAAGTCACATCTTACATGGATGGTAGTGGGCAAAGAGAGCGAGAACTTATCCTGGGAAACTTCCATTTTAAAAACCATTAGATCTCGTGAGACTTTTTCACTATTAGGAGAACAGCATGGGAAAGACCCACCCTCATGATTCAGTTACCTCCCACTGGGTTCCTCCCACAACATG
The DNA here is from genome assembly GCF_003255815.1 of Theropithecus gelada. Taxonomy (NCBI): domain Eukaryota; kingdom Metazoa; phylum Chordata; class Mammalia; order Primates; family Cercopithecidae; genus Theropithecus; species Theropithecus gelada. The sequence goes on along the minus strand of NC_037675.1, from coordinate 30,866,386 downwards.
TGGGAATTGTTGGAGTTAGAACTCAAGATAAGATTTGGGTGAGGACACAGCCAAACCATATCATTCTGCCCCTGGCCCATCCAAAATCTCATGTCCTTTTTACATTTCAAAACCAATCATGCCTTCCTAACAGTCCCCCAGATTCTTAACTCATTTCAGCATTAACTCAAAAGTCCACCATCCAAAGTCTCATCTGAGACAAGCATTTTGTCGTGAGACAAGGCAAGTCTTTTCTGCCTATGAGCCTGTAAAATCAAAAGCAAGTTAGTTACTTCCTTGATACAATGTGGGTACAGGCATTGGGTAAACTCAGCCATTCCAAATGAGAGAAATTGGCCAAAAGATAGGGGCCATGAGGCCCCATGCAAGTCCAAAATCCAGTAGGGCAGTCAAATCTTAAAGCTCCAAAATGATCTCCTTTGACTCCATGTCTCACATCCAGGTCATGCTGATGTAAGAGGTGGGTTCCAGTGGTCTTGGGCAGCTCCACCCCGATGCGGTTTGGCTGTGTCCCCACCCGAATCTCATCTTGAATTCCCACGTGTTGTGGGAGGCACCTGGAGGGTGATTGAGTCATGGGATCAGGTCTTTCCCATGCTATTCTCATCATAGTGAGTGAGATCAGATCTCATGAGATCTGATGGTTTTATAAAGGGGAGTTCCCTGCACAAGCTCTTTTTCTTTGCTTGCTGCCATCCATGTAAGACGTGACTTGCTCTTCCTTGCCTTCTGCCATAATTGTGAGGCTTCCTCAGCCACGTGGAACTGTAAGTCCATTAAATATGTTTCTTTTGTAAATTCTTCATTCTGAGGTATGTCTTTATCAGCAGCGTAAAAACAGACTAATACAGTAAATTGATAGCAGGAGTGGGGTGCTGATGAAAAGATACCCATAAATGTGGAAGCAACTTTGGAACTGAGTAACAGGCAGAGGTTGAAACAGTTTGGAGGGCTCAGAAGAAGACAGGGAAATGTGGGAAAGTTTGGAACTCCCTGGAGACTTGTTAAATGGCTTTGACAAAAATATTGATAATGATATGGACAATGAAATCCAGGCTGAGGTAGTCTCAGATGGAGATGAGGAAGTTGTTGGGAACTGGAGCAAAGGTGACTCTTCTTGTGTTTTAAGAAAGAGACTGATGGCATTTTGCCCTGCCCTGGAGATTTGTGGAACTTTGAACTTGAGAGAGATGATTTAGGGTGTCTGGCGGAAGAAATTTGTAAGCAGCAAAGCATTCAAGAGGTGACTTGGGTGCTGTTAAAGGCATTTAATTTTAAAAGGGAAGCAGAGTATAGAAGTTTGAAAATTTGCTGCCTGACAATGTGATAGAAAAGAAAATCCCATTTTCTGAGGTGAAATTCAAGCTGGCCGCAGAAATTTACATAAGTAATGAACTTAATGTTAATCCCCAAGACAATGGGAAAATGTTTCTAGAGCATGTCAGAGGTCTTTATGGCAGCCCGCCCATCACAGGCCTGGAGGCCCAGGAGGAAAAAATGGTTTCATGGGCTGGGCCCAGGGACCCCATGCTGTGTGTAGCCTAGGCACTTGGTGCCCTGCATCCCAGCTGTTCCAGTTGTGTCTGAAAGTGGCCAACATAGTGCTCAGATCGTGGCTTCACAGGGTGCAAGCCTTAAGCCTTGGCAGCTTCCACGTGGTGTGGAGCCTGGGAGTGCACAGAAGTCAAGAATTGGCATTTGGAAACCTCCACCTAGATTTCACAGGATGTATGGAAATGCCAGGATGTCCAGGCAGAAGTTTGCTGCAGGGGCAGGGCCCTCATGGAGAACATCTACTGGCACAGTATGGAGGGGAAATGTGGAGTGGAGACAGAGTCCCTACTGGGGCACCGCCTGGTGGAGTTGTGAGAAGAAGGCCACCATCCTCCAGACCCCCAAATGGTAGATCCTTTGACACCTTGCACTGTGCACCTTGAACATCCCCAGAAAGTATTGCCATAACTTTTGCCTTTGGCAGATCTGCTTTTGCTTTGACAGATCCACTTCCACTTCTTGGTAGCCATTGCTTTGATTGTGCTTTGTTTTCAGGATAGTACTGGTGGAACCACGATTCATCTCCTGTTACAGTGCTTTGAAGAAATGCTTCAGGATCATGATCACAGTTGTTTAAAATTTCCATTGAAAGCTCTGCCACTGTCTGTAGCTGATCTAGGTGCAACAGTTTTGGCATCCATCAAGTGGAAAATTTGGTCAACTTTAATTTTTCAGTAAGAATTGTGCAAGTTGAACCACCTGAAATGTCTGTGATGTTATTTATACTGTTAATCATCAGTCTTCTTCAATTAGGACATAAAAAAGAGGAATTTTTTTCTTTGCTTATTATTATGAATGGTCTGCCACTGTGGGCTTCATCTTCAACATTGTCTCATCCCTTTTAAAAGGAGTTATTCATTTGTAAACTACTGATTCCTTTGGGCATTGTTTCCCTAAGTTTTTCATAAAGCATCAGTGATTGCATCATTCTTCCACCCAGTCTTTACCATAAGTTTGATGTTTGTTTTTGCTTCAGTTTTACAGAATTCATGTTGCTCTGATGGGGACTCTTCTCAAACTGATTACTTAGTCCTCTTAGTGCCTCAAACTAGATCCTGTTCAAACATGTTATAACAAGTTAGTATGAGTTTAGTTTGGCGCAAAACTTTTGAAATTTATGCCTAATTTCTTAATAATATGCATTTTCCATGAATTATATCTTACATTTATATACATATCCTCTTATATATAGATCCCTGTATCCAATAATTAGATAATAAACCACATTTTCAATTTTACAGTGAATATTTACAAAGTGGACTGAGTAATGTGGCATAAAGACAACTCAGTAAGCACCAAGTATTGTTATCATACAGAGAACTTTTTTTTGATCACTGTGCAATTAAAAGCCAATAACCAAAAGCTAACTAAGGAAACATCTTATGTGTCTAAAAACTGTTTTTACAAAACCCTGTATTTTAACCAATTTCTTGGAAGGATTATACAGGGGACCTCAATTCTATCTGTAATTTTTAATTCCTTAATAAACAAGAGATATGAAGCATTTATGGCATGATATTAAGAATGGACAAATTAAGTTGGTGGTCTGTTGATGTTTGCTTGATTATACTCTACAGTTTTCTGTTTTATATTTTTTTAATTAAAAAAGATAAGTGATTTCTAACCCTATGCCCATGTATTTAAACTTTAAGTAGGAGGGCAGAATTCAGGCATTTTTCCAAATTTAGGGGTCCAGAAATTTCATCCCCCCAAAACCTATCTAAAGGTATTATAAAAATCAGGAAAACTTCAGAATCCATTTCACTTCACAAAGCATGCTGAGGTCTTCTCCTATGAAAATTAGTATGTGAATGCAAACAGGGGGAGTTTTGTGCTGTGCAGTTTTTTGCTTTGCTGAGAAATCCAAATAGCTCCCCAAAGCCCACAGCAATGAAGGAACAGTATTTTCTAATGTAGTACCACAGTGACTAATCAAGAATGTTTACACAATTGGTACTGATGGAGTAAATCTACCATACCCCAAATTAATTAAAAAGCTTTTTACAGAAATGCTTGAAATTCAGTCAAATCTTCCTAAAATATAGGTATACAGTATTTTATATATATGTTTGTGCATGTCACAATACGTACAGTTAGCAAACCTTAATGTCTCTTACTGATGATTGAGGAATTGAGGATCAATGTTTTAGTTATGATTACTCACATGAATTACTATTGCTGTATATATTGCTATGATTAATGGTAGTACTTTATATTTGATTTTGCTTATATAAGCTTTAGGTATAAAATCGGACCTTGTATTGAATTTATACTTGACAAAGCCATAGATTATAAATACCCATTTAATATAAGTCTTTTATGCTACTCTATTTCATCCTAATTTGTCTTTCTTGAAAGTAGGTTTTTAGTTACTCAAGAGTTTTTACTTTACTTTTATAGTGTTAAATAGTAAGCTTCTTTAAATTCACATAAGAAAGCTGAAGAAACAGTCATAGTGCTGATGGCTAGTATTTATTAGAAAATAGTTGATTGAAAGTACAATGGTTTATGTGTTATGAACCAAGTTAAATTTTTAAGGCACACCAATCATGTATGTCATGCTGTAGCAAAGCAGGAAGACCTAAAATTAGTAGAGTTTGTTTGTTCATTTTTGTTTTTCTATTAGTTTTGGCAATAGTTTGATTTTGAATTCTTTAATAAAAAAACACTTCATGAGAAAGAAGCGTACTTAGTTGCCTTTCACTTCTTTTACAGTTAGTATACTTATCAGAATTATTTATGATGTGGAGGCGCATGACCCCTTTTACAGTTTTTAGGGCCATTTAAGGTCTTAATCCAGCTATGGATACAAAGATGTCTTGCTGGGTAAGGAAGTATATGAAATTATTTTAACTATACTCACCAGAAACTAAGCCAGAATGAAAGGTAACCATCCTGTGACTGTGATTTTATTATGAGTTTTATGAGTACTTCATGGAATCATGTGGCCTGCCATTTCTTTCTTTAACTTTTTTCCAGCTACACTTAATCCTAACCTTGTCTAGCTTACTCACCTGTGGCCTTCTCATTCTTAGCATTTTCATTGGCCCTAAGGCATTCAGGTTTCGTTGCTAACCCAATAGGACCTTCATGATGCCCATGTGCTCCCCTTTCCTGAAATTTGGATCTTCTCATTTGACTGGTCTTCCTCTCAGAACCCTCTCTGGGGGAGAGTGCTCTTCTCACTGCCTTTGAGTATGAGGAGCAGGCATTGGCGAACCTTTGCTCCTGAGACTGTGGTTATGCAATTTCTCAGCAGTTGTAGTTCCCACTGCCTACTCACACTAACTACTCACTTCATTAGCATGGTCTGGTGGGCTCTGAAAACATCGTTCTAGCACCCAAGCTTGCCAATGCCTGGCTTACAGCTCTCTTTACCTGTCACCTACCATCATTCTTGAGGAGCACCCCACCTACAACATGACTAAATAGTTCCTGAAACTCCTCCAAACCACTGACCACTCTTTCAGCCCCTAACCTTGTAATAAGCTTTCCAGGCTCCATCCTACTTCCAGTTATCATATTAATTTTTCTAGTTCACTGCTGTGACTTCAGACTTAATGGTTCAAAAATCTTCAATAATTCTTCACAGTTTGCCAGATAGAATCCCAGAACCTCAGTCTGACCTCAGCCCCTCAAATCAGCTCCAGCTTGCTTTCCAGGCATGTTTGTTTTGCAGTTGGCTAGCTGTATTTGATATTCCCAAGCAGACCTCTTTTTGTTTGAAATGTCTTCTCTCTAGTCTGTTTCGATTTAGTCATGCTCTCATGCCACCTCCTCTGTGATGCTTGTCTTGATTGTCTCATCTGGGGATACCTCTCTTTCTTCTGATCTCCCATGATACTTAGTTCATACCTTTTAAATAATATTTCTTATACATTTTTACTTTTAATACATTGTATTGGGTTTTATGATGACTCGGACTATGGAAAGGGGTCCTGGACTAGAGGAAGAATATATTATTGGTTAAACCTAGATTTAAAAGTATTTTGTTCAGGCTGGGTGTGGTGGCTCATGCCTGTAATCCCAGCACTTTGGGAGGCTGAGGCGGGCGGATCATGAGGTCAGGAGTTCGAGACCAGCTTGACCAACATGGTGAAACCCCGTCTCTGTTAAAAATACAAAAATTAGCCAGGCATGGTGGCAGGCGCCTGTAATCCCAGTTACTCAGGAGGCTGAGGCAGGAGAATTGCTTAAACCCAGGAGACAGAGGTTGTGGTGAGCCAAGATCACGCCACTGCACTCCAGCCTGGGAGACAGAGCAAGACTCTGTCTCTAATAATAATAATAATAATAATAATAATAATAATAATAATAAATAAATAAATAGTAATTTGTTCAAAAGGAAAGCCCAGTGGTAACAAGCTTTCAACGAGGCTGGTCAGTGGAAACTGGGGAAAGGAATCTTTCAATGAGAAGCAGCAAATTTTTAGTCATAGTTGGTTTAAAATAGTAACTGATTTCTCTAGGTCTACAGTATTATGGTTGTGAAGGTAAAGTGTACTATGTATTTAAAAGTTTTTACCCCATGAGAAAGCAAAAGTTGAACCTGTCACCTGGCTTTTAATTGTTCAAGCCAATAAAAGAAGGAAAGAGATGTGAAATGCAAATTATTATTAGTGTCCATCAGCACAACCAAGATGGTAAGTAAAATCAATGAAGAGTTTTGATCTTGTTTTCTTTAACTGCCCCGCTCTTTCCATAAAATGAATTTATGTTTTTGTTTTTCAGTATATGAACAGCATTCACAGTATGAGTACATGACACATTTTTAATTAAATTTACTTGTTGGTTAGGATTCTTTAATTTGTTTATATTTCTTTGTATGTTAATTTTAATTCATCAGATTGTAAACTCACAAATACAGAAGGACAAGTTCATCCCTTAGAGAAAAAAAAAACAAGTCTCAGCACTGTGCAACTCAGGTCTCTAGCTGTGTAATAAGAGGTAATCATGGCCTGTAAAAACATTGACTATAGAGTTCTCTGACTAAATGAGAGTATTAGCTCCGCCACCTTTATCCGTATGACTTTTGGCTAATTACTTAACATGGATGAGTCAGTTTCTTCCTTCCTAAAATGGGAATAAGAGTATTTTTACTTTATGGGATGTGTAAGCATGAAATGAGATAATTGTTTTAAAATACCATAGTGCCTAACAGGTAAGAATTGCCTCATAAATGCTAGTAGTTTATTATTGTGACTGGCATTTTAGTACATCTCTTGCAAGATTAATAACACTAATATTTAGTGAAATAGAAAAAAACATTGGGAGAAAAATTAATTATGTTCATTACAGTAAATTATCTATAAAGTGTACATCCAACCATTAAATTCTTAAGAGTGTGCTTTTTTAAATTCACTTTATTTCTAAAATTTAGGTCTAGCTAAACCCAGAATTTAGTTATATGTGAGGACTTGGGTTAATGAAAAAAAAATTTGATTGAAATGTGTGGTGTTTGCACTATATAAAAGAAACTAAAGAGAATCGCATTAGAGGGGAAAAGTCAGTTAAAAAATCAAGCCTCTGTTTCAAGCAAATGAGAAAAAAAGTTCCACAGTATGTCAAAATACAAACAAAGTAGATCAATGGTACAGCTATATTTTTGCCCAAATCACAACTTGGATGAATTCATTCTTCTACTAAAACAATGAATGGCTAACAGCTTCTGTCTAGAGCAGAGACAGTTTGATGAAACTCAATAGTGGTTTTACTGAGAAACCCTACTTTAAAAATTCATGTAATTTGAAACAAATTAAAGTTTTATGAACACATAGTATTTAATTTTAAAATTCATATAATTACTTTTTAAAGGAAGAATAGGTCTCTTGTAGGAAATCTGTTGAGGCGATCTCCATCAGGGGAAGATTGAGAAGGACATGCTCTTTAGAAAGTGAGCTGTCTTCCTTTTCTCTATATTTTGCCTTGAGAGGTTTGAATAGCTACTCTCTTGAGAGCTTTTCTTTTTTTCATCCTTTTTTTTTTTTTTCAGGCTCACTGCTGTATAGTCTGTAATGGGTCTGATGGATAGAAAATAGAGGAGTAAAAGGGATTGCTTTTTCATATGTGAAATTGAAATTGGTTGAATTCAACAAATAGCAATTTCAATGTATAGGAAGATAAGTCAACCAAAGTAAAGTTATTTTGAGATCACTCAGAAAATGGATATGGATTCAATTGTAAAGTAGAATACTATATTATAAATATTCTTATGCTGAAATGTTTCCTACGTGATGGGAAAGGAAAGGCTGTTCAATTCTGCCTGTTCCAGAAGAAACAATAAATATCTGTCTGACATCATTAGAATCCATTTCCTCTGAGGCACAGTGCCTTTGGTTTGTTAGTAATGGTTTTTATTTCAGCAGATATAATACATTAAAAGAGGGAAGTTGCCTATCCCATTTTGGGTGGCTGAATGTTAAAATGAAATTTTAGTTTCATAGCTGCTGTAGGTGCTCTTTTGGCTTTTAAGAATAGATTGTATGTGTGTACTTTAACAGGTTTATTATGAAAGAATAGAATTTTGACAATCATTTTGGCTAATTATATTATCTTATAGAGAAAGAAAATAAAATTGATTTACCTGTGGTTACACAATTAATGGTAGGTTGTTAGATCTGTAGAGCTACTTAACATACTATTTATTCATTCACATGATTTCCCAAAGAATAACCTGGAACAGGATAAACATTCTTTAAGAGCCACCTTTCAAAAGTTAGATGGTTTTTTGCCCTAACCTTTTGAGATATATTTTTAAAGAAATATTTTATAGTTAATAAATTGTAGGAAAAATCAATCTTATTCTTATAATTACTTTTCTTACATACCATTCTTCAGGTGTATATGTAGCTTGTATTTCCAACTTCACAGGAAGCTTAAAAATAGGAAGTGTTACTATGTAAAAAAAAACTGACTTGAGAGAAAGAAGGACGCATATGCAAAGTGTGATATCTAGGTACAAAAGGAATAAAATAAAATTCCACAAATGGGGCCATTAATAAAATTTATACTAGTAAGTCACCGGAAGCCTTGGTAAGATGGATAATGTTATTTTAATAAAAATTGTAAATATTTCAATATTTTTACTTTAAATAAAATAGAAAATGAAAGGATAATTCCACTTAAAGCAAATGAATAATATTCAAAGATCGAAATAGTCATTCTGGAGCATTTTGCTCAATGCAAAAAAGGAGCTAGTCTAATTTGTGTTCTCTTCTCAGTTTTCTCCGAGGAGGTTACAAATAAGGGTGTCCATTTGTAAGCATTTTGGATGAAAAACATGTATGGTTATATAAATTTGATTTTATTGAGCTAAATAAGAAAAGGTAGATCAATTTTATACCACAAGTAAAGTCTCTGTATAATAAAGGATACTATTGAAAAAGCTAAAGGTCAATTTTTGTCTGAAGGAAAACAACATATATAACAGATAAACAGAAAAGTCTTATAAATCAATAAAAGAAATGCAAACTTGCCAATGGAGAAATGCATGAATGATAAATTACTTTAAAGGAAAGAGAATCTAAACAATTAAATTAACATGCTAATGGTACTCAGGGAAATGCATAAAATAAGGATGAGAGCAACATTTCGTATATCCACCAACAGAAATTTAAGAGTTTTGATGATGTCATGAATTAGAGAAGTTTTGGTGGTGGTGGTCGGGTGGGAAATATCTCTATATTGGGTGAAAGTGTGAGTTGGTACAATCGCTTTGGAATAGTATTTGGCCACATCCAGCAAAGTTGGAAATACACAAATACATTGAATCAGAAACTTCTGCAAATAAGCCCAAGGAGACTGTACAAATATATCCACTGTAGCATTGTTTGTTCATGAGGAAAACAAAAACAACTTAAATAATAATATGGTATGATAGTAGGATAGATATAACTAGAAATTAAAAATAATGACCTGGATGACCTGGATGTACATACATGTATTAACATGAACAGGTCCCCCAACCATAATTTTGGACTAATAAAGCAACATACTTATGGTATATGACATGTACATAAATAAAAATATTTCTCTATATGTTGGTTATGGACATCCATAAGTGGTTATTAAATAATCAGTAAATGATGAAATCTTAGCCTAGAAGAATACGCAGCAAACTTAGGAAGGGATGAATGTAAACGAGGAGAACAAAAGAGAGTAAGAAGTTGAAAACTCATAAGCAGAATGAGAAAAATAAAAACATGATGAAACCCCATCTCTACCCAAAGTACAAAAATTAGCTGGGTGTGGTGACACATGCCTGTAATCCCAGCTACTTGGGAGGCTGAGACAGGAGAATCGCTTGAACCTGGGAGATGGAGGTTGCAGTGAACCGAGATTGGGCCGTTGCACTCCAGCCTGGGTGACAGAGCAAGACTGTGTCTCAAAAAACAAACAAACAAACAACAACAAAAAACCCAAACATTCTAATGACTACTGGACTGTGAGTGAGAGAACTGGCTTTAGATCTCATTCAACTACTAACTTAACTGTGACCTTAAACTGTTCTGGCTTCAGTTTTCTCATTTACAAAAGACAGTTTCATTATCTCATCTTAAATGTTTCTTCCAAACTTGAAAATTCTATAAGCTTTTGTAACTGTGTAACTTAGGCCTGTTTTGTAAATAAGCTTTGCCTCAGTTTTCTGATCTGTAAAATGGAGACAATAGTATTACCTAACAGGGTTGTATTGAGGCCTTTATGAAATAACCCACGTAGAGCACTTAACTCTGCACCTGGCAAGTATTATATCACTCAGTAAATGTTAGCTACTGATGTGATGACTTTAAAGTATAAAGTCATGAATCAGATCAATTATGGGATACATTAATCAGAAATAATACTTTCTTCTTTATAGACTTCTTTTAGATAACAAGTTTCTGCTGGGTGCAGTGGGTCATGCCTATAAACCCAACACTTTGGGAGGCAAAGGCAGGCAGATCCCTCTGGCCCAGCAGTTTGAGACCAGTCTGGGCAATATGGCAAAATCCCGTTTCTATAAAAGAATTAGCTGGGCGTGGTAGCACTTGCATGTAGTCCCCAGCTACTGGGGAGACTATAGTGGGAGTATCACTTGAGCCCAGGAGGTCAAGGCTGCAGGGAGCCGTGATCGTGCCACTGCACTCCAGCCTGGGCAACAGAGGAAGACCCTGTCTCAAAAACCAACAGATGAGCCAAAAAAAACACAAAAAAACAAAAAAACAAAAAAACAAGTTTTTATGGGATATTTTGTTAAGCTAAGTATATTTATGACTCCCAGTTGTACTAAATATGATTTTTTAATGTATTGATTAGAAGATAGACTTAGTCTACTTGAATCATGCCCTTTCTTAAGTCTGCTGATTGTTATGGTTAAATACACACACAGAGAGAGATAAATATATGCATTTGAGGAAATACAGAGTACATCCTGGGTAGACCTGACTTAATTCTTAGATTAATTCAGTAAAATATGGATTCCTTAAATAAATGAGAAGATTTGACAATGTGCATAATTTAATTGTACAAAGACACTCCACTCTGAATGTCTTCTTGGCAAACGAAGGCCCATTAAGCCATATTTCAATACACACTCTGGGATGGAGGGTGGGGAAGGAGGGAGGGACAATTTGTAGTACACTGTATCTACTTTATGGCTACTGATTTTAAACAAATTTCAGATTACCCTTATTGTCTAATCATATGTTTGGGAGGATGGGCTATTTATGAGATGTTAGCTTTCCAGATGCTCGAACAATGTGCTTTAAATGCTATATTCACAAATCAGCCCCCAAAATGCAGCAGATTAGCTGTTTCTAATCTTTGAATTCAGAACAAATGTTAGAAAAAGGAACACTTGCAGAGCTGTGTAGTCTCTATTACCTCATTAAAATGTATTTATAAATGAAGTAGACAGAGGAGCAAATGTCTGCACAAAACATTGCTACTTCATTAATATTTTTTTTATTACAAAAGCACTTTCTATGAAATCTGTCAGCGTAGAGGAAATAAGTGAATCAGTTGGCTTTCATTTTTGTGTTTTGTTTATTTTCCCTGATATGCAAATGAAATTTTAAAAGAAATATTTTAGCAGTAAATATGAACTTAGTGAAATGAAGAAAAAGTAGGACATTGTGACTAGGGACAACATCTGGTTCAAAGTGTGTATAATGTTAGGATTTAAGTGGGGAAGTTGAACAAGATTCTAGTTTTTTCTAATGTGAGGTTTCTGTGTTAGTGGAGAAATACTATGTTATGATGGTCTTCCTGCCTAAGGGTAATTATTTAAAAGAAGGTCTCTTATTATATCAAGAGTAGCTAGAAACAAACGAACATACAAAGAAACCTTTTCTTCCCCTCTGCATTAGAAATTTCATTTAAAATACTTATGGTTTAAGAAGCACATCATCAAAAAGATTAAAAAGAGTCAAAACTAAAAGCACACTGTGACACTCTTCCGTAAATAAGAGACAGTTAATTTGATATCCTACTTGAGGAAAATCTGGTATTGAAATGCCTAAAAGATCTAATAATGGATTTTATTTCTTTTAATTATGGACCTTATTCCAGTATCTATTGCTATGTAACAAATCACCCTAAAACTTAGTGACATAAAACAACTTATTTTTAAATTTTGCTTATGGATTTTTGGAGATCAGGAATTAAGACAAGCCACAGGGTGCTTTTTAATCTTGATTCTACAACGCCTGGGGTCTCAGCTGGAAAGACATGTATGGGTTGGGGCTGGAAGCATCCGAAGGCTTCTTCACTCCCATGTTTGGCTTGTGGCCAGGGATGATTGTAGATTTGGGTTTGCTTGGGCCATGGACCGGACTGCCTACATATGTTCATGATGTGTGGCCTGGGCTTCTCACAACATGGCATCTGGTTTCTGAGAGAGACCCCTAAGAGAAAACTTCCTAAGAGGGAACACTCAAACAAAAAATCCAAGAGAAAGTTCTATTGTCACTTAAGGACTAGCTAGGAAATTTTACATACCACTATTTCTACTGCATTCTATTGGTTGAAGCAATTATAAGCCTGTCCAGATTTCAGGGAAAGTGATATAAACCTCACATCTCCCTGAGGGAGTGTCAAAAATTTGTGGCCGTTTAAAATCTTCCACAGGTGGTTTCAAGGTGTTTATATCTAATTCGGCATATGTTTTGTTGGTCCAATCTCTGATTATCTTTAAGATTTATATGATGACGCTTACAGGTGCATGTGTGTATGCATTTTAAACATTTGAGATCGGTATTATTCTTTTATCTGTTGAATTTCTTTATGAATGTGTACATTCAGAGGTAGAGAATCTCTTTTTCCTCTAAAGATCCAAGGACTAACAAGGCCTTGTGTTAGTCAAGGAGAATAGAATATTGATGTGGTTTGGATGTTCTGTCCCCTCCTGTTGAAATGTGACCTCTATGTTAGAGGTAGGCCTAGTGGTTGGTGTTTGGGTCATGGTAGGGAATCCCTCATGAATTGCTTGGTGCTGTCCTCACAGTAATGAGTGAGATCTCACTCTAGGAGATCTGGCTGTTTAAAAGCGCCTGGCACCTTCTCTTTCTCTCTCTTGCTCCCTCTCTCACCATGTGACATGCCTGTTCCTCCTTCGCCTTCCGCCATGATTGTAAACTTCCTGAGGCCCTTACCAGAAACAGATACTGGCACCACAGTTCCTATACAGCCTGCAGAACCATGAGCCAAAATTAACCTATTTTCTTTATAAATTACCCAAGCTCAAGTATTCCTTTATAGCGGTGCAAATGGACAAACACAAATATGTAAAATGTGATTTACATTTATTATTAGATAAGAGAATTATAGGGATGAAATTGGGTGAGAGGAAGACATAGAGAGGAGAATAAATGGAGGAATAGATGAGTGTCAAAGTAGAATGAAAACAAAAGGACCAAGGAAAAGCAGGTGGGAAAAAAATGAGGGAGGGAGATACAGTGGGAGGAAGAGGAAGACCAAAATAGGAGAAGGTGTCAGAGGAAGAAGAGCTCTCTGGGTAATTAGATGAGTGTCAAACAAATGATAGCACTGCCATTTGGACTGTGAAATATTTAATTCTACTCTTTTTGCCTCCAAATAATCCTATTGCTTTACTTGTCAATATTTTAATAATTCCACTCTGGAATGGGAAACCAGAGAATTTATAATAGTGTAAACACTTTTGTTATGGTTAGGCTGTATTCTAAGGTAGTGTTTCTCAAATTTTAATGTGCAAATGAATCACCATGGAGCCTTTTTAAAATAAGAATTTTGATTCAGTAAGCCTGGGGAAGAGCCTTCGATTCTGTCTGTATAACATATTTTCCAATCATACCACTGTTGTTATTCCTGGACTCACACTTTGAGTAGCATGGTACTCAGGGCAAGATGAACGGGAAGAGAAGGCTGACTGTAAGGAAGCATGGTCCCGTGAAAGAACACCAGTGGAGGGTCATGGTCTCTGGACTCAGAGTCCAGAGTATGCATCCAATTCTTTGTCTTTGTGCCATCTAACCGTTACTCCCACATGCTGTTGCCGTTGCAAAATAGTAGATAGTAATATTTACCTCACTGCATTGTTAGGATTTCATGAGAATTCTATTTATGGGATACTGGGTCTTAAGAATATTTGATGACTGTTATGTCAGTCTTTTTTTTTTAAAAAAATTATTTGCTAGATTTAGGGGGAACAGGTGATATTTGGTTACATGAGTAAGTTATTTAGTGGTGAACTGTGAGATTTTGGTGCACCCATCACCTGAGCAGTATATGCTGAACCCAATTTGTAATCTTTTATCCCTCATTCCCTTTCCACCCTTTCCCCTGAGTCCTGAAAGTCCATTGTATCATTCTTCTGCCTTTGCATCCTCATAGCTTAGCTCCCACTTATGAGTGAGAACATAACAATGTTCAGTTTTCCATTCCTGAGTTACTTCACTTAGAATAATAATCTCCAATCCCATCCAGTTGTTGCAAATGCCACTAATTCATTTCTTTTTATGGCTGAGTAGTATTCCATCATATATACATATATGTATGTATATGTATGTGTACATATATACATACATATATGTATGTGTACATACATATATGTATATATGTAAGTGTATAGAAGTATATATATGTCTATTCCATCATATATGTGTGTATATATACATACACACACACACACACACACCACACAGTTTCTTTATCCACTCGTTGATTGATGGGCATTTAGGTTGGTTCCACATTTTTGCAGCTGTGAATTGTGCTACTATAAACATGCATGTGCCGGTATCCTTTTTGTATCCTTTTTGTATAATGACTTCTTTTCCTCTGTGAGTCCGTTGTCTCTGAAGACCTAGCATCGTGCTCTCAAGAAGCCTTGGTTTTAGAGAACAAAAGTCAAGTATAGATGTTCATTTTTGTTTTAGTGGGGGAAAATAAAACCCTCAAAAACAATGGAAAGCAAGGGCTTGCCTGCCTGTATTGTGGAGGAGGAGGAAATGAACAATATAATTTTTTTCTCATAATTTAGCTTAACACAACTGGATAGGAAAAAAATATCTTTCAGACAGCACTATGTTGACAAAATATTGGCAAACCTATTTGGAAAGTTACAGTTGATAAACAGTCCAGGTCTTAAAATTCAATTCTATCTAAGAGGACTAAAGTGCAGTTGAAACCATGTCACTATCCTCTTTACATTATTTAAAATAACGATCCCTTTGTGGATTAAGTTCATACCTTGGTATAAACTTGTAAATCATCTTTGATGAACTGGCAACTATCTACTTTACATCTTCAACCCCACTGAAATGTGTGCTACTTTTACTAGAGTGAACTTCTCCTGCTTCATGGTAGTGACTTCTTCCAAACACACACACACAAATGCATACATATACACACACATACACATTTAAATATATGACCCTTTACTTGACCAATGACTACGTCTTATAGTCTGTCAAGTGTCAGCTCAAAATTACTTTGCAGACCTTATATCTGCCACATAATACCCCTTTCTGAGCATACCTCTATCATGTTGTAAATAAACAGTCTTTTATACATTATTTTGCCCTTTTGACTGTGTCAGTATTCGTATTTCGTACATACCACATTTCCTGGCACATGTAACCTGAGAAAATCTGTCTTCTGAAACTCAGGAAAGACCACATATCTTTGAATTCCACATTAAGGAAAACTGGCGGTTCACTAGATATTGAACCAAAAGTCTTAAATTTCTTTGGAAAATTTTAGACTCAATAAAAATTTGAAGCATGGATATTCCAGTCCTTCCATGGAATACAGCATTAATCTGAAAGGATCTTCTATTGAGGTGATAATTATCTGGCTTTTCAGTCTACTGACAAGTAGATATCTACTGAGTTAGTGTCCAGTTGAGTGAAAGAATATGGTGTCACCGTTACTGACAAATGCTGGAATGTCTGCAATCATAAGGCTCTCTAATTAAAAAAAATATGTAAGCAAGACACATCCTCAAGGATACACCTACAGATTTCATGTGGCCGACTTCATAACTATCTCCAAATCACTGACCTAGACTGTTAAGCAGTAAAGAATGTATTTAACAGGGTATCTGATAGAATAGTTTCATCAGTATACTGAGTGAATTTCCTGCATATGAATATATTCTGTTGATGTCAGCCAAATTGTTTGTTTTTCAAGTACCATTTTTGAAAGATCATTTGATACACAGTTTATAATTGGGGAGCCTAACATTTTTTGCCTGAATATTGGTGTTGGGCCCTGAATAGAAGAAAATGATGTTGATTCTAAATTGACTTCCAGTTGAGAGATCTCATTTATCAGGTAAGGAAAGAGGGCACTATGCTGCTTCTGCTCCTGTGACTTAAAAAGCGGTGGTTGGGGTTTTCAAGGAGGATGGGAAAGTTAAAAGTTAAGTTTACTTTTTAAATCATGTGGTGGTTCAAAATAATAAAGTATAGTTCTTACCTCTAATTTTCATAAATGGAAAATTGTGAATACTTGTTTTAGAAACTTGGACAAGCATTATTTAGCTTAGTTGGCTACCACTAAGTTTGATCCTTGTAGACTTTGGCAGAAGGTAGCGAGTGTGACAGAGGCTGTTTCTCTGAAACGATAAAGGAACATTAGAACATTTGGGTCCTATTATTTCCTTTTAAGAAACTTACAAATACAGAATTGCTGCACCCTCGCCATGGCTAATAACTCACTTAAAATTCACACAAACTGATTTAAAAATGCAAGGGCCTCAAGCACTGCGTTCCAACTGTGCGTATTCTAATTATACTGAATGCATGCAGTCTGTGTCCGAAGAATGTGTCAGCTTATGGAGAACAGGGGGTGTTTCTAAGGCTTAGCCCCAGAGTTCTCAAATTGAACATTTGGAGAGCCAAAATACACAATGGAAAATACACACAATCTTGCTGTTTTCAATAGGAGTGAGCTCCTATTTCTTCGACTTCAGCAGGTGGCTATTCATCATTCAAATGAAAAATGTTTAGTAATGTGAATGTGATATTTTGGAATTTTACAATTGAGAATCAAAGATTAAAAACTTTATCTTTCCTCTTCTATCAGCAACTTATAATGGTCTCATCCTAACGTTTCTGTCCTCTGACGTGTTACTTAAGAGCTTTTCAAAAGTGGACTTGACCTTCTTCCCTTTTATGTCAGTGGTCGGTTATATAATGAGGACAGTGCTCCATTAAAGAGTGTTCTGTATTTGTATTTGTAGCACAAAAGAAGTGGCAATACAGTATTCATTCGATGATTCTATCATTTAGAGCTATCAATTCAATGGGGTCAGGATCCAGGATATTTTAAAATTATGAGCTTGTTTATATTTATTAATTAAATACATACTTTAACATCTGCATTTGAATGGGTTTTTCTTTTGCATTATTCTTGGAACACATAAGCTCTACAAATAACAAATATTAAAAATAACAGCTTGTAAATTCACTTGTGATGGGAATTTAACATATACCAAAAGGGAATATTTTGTGATATTCTTTGTGTACAGACTGGCAAATAATCACTGAAATATAAACCAAACCACACATTCACATAATGTGAAAATTATGGAATTCTCTAATGATGTTGTTATTTACAGTATCAAATGGGAAGCCAAGGAGAAAGTGAGTGCCTATGGGTACTCAGTGCTGGGCTTAGTTGATTCACACATAGTATATTCAATTATTTCCAGGTGGAGTCCAAGCAAAATCAAACAACTTGTCTAAGGTCACCTAGCCTATAAATGTTGGAGTTGGGGCCTGTTTAATTCAAAATGTGACTTTTAAACCTGGCTGCATTGTTTCCAATTTTGAATCCATCTTTTGTTAATTTACTTTTGGCTTTACTTTAAAATTTCTTTGGAGAATTTTTTTAAAAAACATTTTGATTCTTCACAGAAACATCTAGCTCTTCTTTAGTTAGATGTCCCTTTAAGAATGTCATGGGACTGAACTAGAACTGTGGGAGTATTTTCTTTGTAAAAAGAATCAGTAAAGAATGTCCCTTTTGCATCCTAGCTGCTTGTGGGATATTCCCTAAACAGAATAGTTTCCAGATATGCATGAACAAAACCCAGGATTCTGTACTTAGATCTGCATTTTAAAAAAATGTTGATGAAAATCTAGATACTATATATCTAAAGTAAAGGGCAGAACATTAGCTGCCTGCAAACACAGTGATTGCTTTCTTCCTTAGGAAGCTAAGGATTTCTCAGCATGAGATTTTATTTATAAACAGTACTGTCTCTCTTACAGGAGGTTCAAAATAAGGTCATCTTTTTGACTGTCCAGATTGAAGCACTAAAATAATTATTGCTCTGTTAACATGCTAGACAAACGGCAAAGCCATTTTGGATCTGAGCCTTTATTTGCCGAATTAGAAAGGCATAAAGTGAATATTGACCCAAGATAAATACTCACTAAATGAAAAAGGAAAATTGTGCAATGCCTACAAGATGAAGTTCGGATCATTTCTGAAGAAACCACTTCAAGAATTCTATAGAAATCATTCTGCATCATTTGTTTTGAAGCTAGTAAACTTGATCTGTGAGTGATTATTTTCTATAGCTCATGTGTAATGAATACTTGCAGTCAGATGACTGGGCATTATTTATTCAAATGATTGTACGAGAAAAACAGATTGCTTTCCATAGTGACCTGGGAGGCCAAAAACATTGAAGATCTGGGCAGTGCATTAATCATAAAATTTAAAAAGAAAAATTAAATATGAAACAAATTGGTTCATGGAGTTAGTTGTAAAACCTGGTTGCTATGCTGAGCTACTGATTACAGGTATCACAGTCTCTATGAGAGGGTAGATGATTGCACTAGACTGGTGGTCTCTGTGGGTGATAAAGGCAAAGTGTTTAAAAGGTTGCTCTGACTGTGAAGTCTGTCTGCTTGAGGAGGTTGTGTGTGTGGGTGTGTGTGCAGGCACACATGGTCTCAGCTGTGCATCTGCAGGCATTCATGTGGAGGATGCTATTGTTTAACCCAGAATTGCCTAGAATTGCCATGTTGCAATCAGAACATTTGTATTATTTTAACAATGGTTTATTATGATATTTTGCCCATCAGTAATTTTTAAAAGAGGGGTGAATGTGTTCAAGAATTAGTTTGTGAACCTTTTTTCCTTTGTGTTGCTTTATAAGCCCTGAATGTCTATAAAAGTTCCAGTGTGTCCCTGATTTTGCTTCCTTTTAAAATAAAGTCCTTTGTTTAATTTTGCAATTCAGTGTGTAAGGAGAGAGTGAATAGAATGAGAACTTAACTTGAACTCTGTCTCTATTCAAACTTAAAAGTCAGTATGTCATTCAGATAGAACAGAAAACAGGCTAATATGATAGCAGCCAGGATCTAGCAAAGCATCCGGCACTTCACTAATAGACCTTAGTGAATTGAGTGTTAGTGGAACCGTGGTCACTGAGTACCTAACCCACAAACCAAGAGCTGTGTACTCTGAGTTACCACAGAATTCTGGCTGCTGCTTATTCTCCTTCCTTCCTTTGGATTGATATCTTTCTGACAATCATAAGATGTCTATCTCAACTGTCTCCTCAATCTATGCAATCAACCTGAGAGAATACAAGAACACAGTCGTGTATTTAATCATCCTCAGTGTTACCCTAAAATCTATTCTGAACATGTAAAAATTCATTATATTTACCCTAACTTCTATTCTGAAGTTCAGTGTATCTCCTGTAATTATAAAGTCTCTATTGAACATCTCTAAGCATACTACACTTGAATTTCAAACTCAACATGTTCAAAACTGACTTCATCTTTTCCCATTTCCCTCCATCACTGTTAATGACTCCCAGAGTTTAAGCTAGAAAGCTGCATCATCTTAACCCCCTTCCCCCATTACATCTCATCCTACACAATCAGTGGGTTGCTGAGCACAACTCATTCCACTTCATATGTGCCTCTTTCCTTGTCGATGTTGTCTCAATTCAAGCTCTGATCACATTTGAAGACTATGTGAGCTGCTGTTCCTTTTCTCCCTCCCCTTTCTTTACCTTTTTAATGTTGAAAATATTCTACCATTCTCTCCACAGGATGATCTTGTGGCTCCTTAGCGTGTTATACAAGGCCATTCAGCATCTGGCCCTAATTGGTTTATCTTCCCCATTATCCATATTCCCTGGAGATGCTGTGTTCCCAGCCATACTGATCTGCTTATTATTCAATGAAAACACCTTTACTTGGTTGACTTCCTGCCATTCTCTTGTGTTATTAGTTGATTTTCCCTGGAATTCCCTTCTCACTTCTTTTCCTGTCAACTAGGGGAGCACGTACTCCTCCTTAAGGTTCCTTTCTCTGACGCGGAGTAAATATTTATTAAATAACTAAAAAAGTTTGGTCTCATCTATTCACTGAAGCCTTCTCAGAACACTTGGCACACACCTTTGTTACAACGGCATTTCATAGATTCTATTTTAATTACAGAATATATGTGCTTTTTTCTGCTTAGCCTGTGAGTTCCTTTAAAGCTAGTGCCAAAGTTTATTAATCTTTTCCTAGCACATAGCCTGGTGCCTGCACGTAGTAGGCATTAAATAAATATTCGCTGAGTCAGACCACTCAGGTAGTAGCCAGAAAGTATTGCCTCTATATTGGTGGTATGAATGAACCTTATTTCCAGGGGTAATGTGGGGTGTCCTTATGATTCCGTAACCATTGTGTTTAGGGTGGATATGCCTCACCTTCTCATTGTGGAGGCTGAGTTTATAGTGGATGAAGCTTTCTGGAGAGATCTTCATATTAGAAATAACTGGCACTCTCTGTGGACCAACATCTCTTCCGACTTGAATGTCTGCGACCATCTACAAAGTAATATCAATACCTTGAGGGCAAACATCAGGGACTCTGCTTTTGTGTTCTTCGTGGAGTTGAATTCATACTGTTGGTTCAGGTCGATAGTGTTTCATTGTTGTTGTTTTTACTTCTAATCTGGAAATAATTTCAAATTTACAGAAAATTTGCCAACAGTAAAAATAACACAAAGAATATTCCTCTAGCTTTTACCTAGATTCAGCTAAACATTTTACCCCATTTGCTTTATTTTATTTTATTTTATTTTTTGAGACGGAGTCTTGCTCTGTCACCCAGACTGGACTGCAGTGGTGCGATCTCAGCTCACT
Source organism: Theropithecus gelada (assembly GCF_003255815.1). Taxonomy (NCBI): domain Eukaryota; kingdom Metazoa; phylum Chordata; class Mammalia; order Primates; family Cercopithecidae; genus Theropithecus; species Theropithecus gelada. The sequence continues at coordinate 30,845,211 of NC_037675.1, read as the reverse complement.
GCAAGCTCCGCCTCCTGGGTTCACCCCATTCTCCTGCCTCAGCCTTCTAAGTAGCTGGGACTACAGGTGCCTGCCACCACGTCTGGCTAATTTTTTGTATTTTTAGTAGAGACAGGTTTCACCGTGTTAGCCAGGATGGTCTTGAGCTCCTGACCTCGTGATCCACCTACCTCGGCCTCCCAAAGTGCTGGGATTACAGGCGTGAGCTACCGCGCCTGGCCCCTATTTGCTTTATTATTTGTGTGCTCTCTCTCTTTCTGTCTCAGACTTTTTTTTATTCCTGAACTGTCTGAGGATATTATACACCATGGCCCTTTGTACCTATCCACATCAATATGTGTTTCCTAAGGATCAGGTATTGTTTTATAAAACTACAGTGCAATGATCAATATCAATAAATTTGTCATTAATAAAATACTTTAACCTACCATTTATATTTCAGTTTTATCAATTGAGCCAATAACTTCCTTTAGAGTATATTTTTCCTTCCAGTACAGGATACAGCCTTGGGTCAGGCAGTGCATTTTGTTGTTGTCTCCTTACTTTCCTTTAATGCAGACATTTACATAGCCTTTCTTTGTATTTTCTGACATTGACTTTTTGAAGAATACAGTGTACCCCCACCCCCTTTTTAATAGGAAATTTCTTATTTTGGGATTTAATAGGTCAGTAGATTTTGCTAATTTTTCTTAAACTAACTGGTAGCTAGATTTGAAGTACTAATGGGTTATTAGTATATCTAATATGAATAAGTAGTACATTAAAGTTATTGCTTAATTTTCTTAGAGTAAACTGATACTAATTATGAAACTTCACCTAGAAATAAAACATCATTTTTTAAAAAGTTTACATTTTAAGAGGAACAGATTGAATATGCCAATATTTTGTAAATAACTAGGCTCTTTCTGATACTGCAAGGAGAAATAAAATAATTATTACTGAGTTTCCGTTGATATTAAAACCAAACGAAATAGTTGTACTGGAGCATAGGTTAACTTTTCTTTTTTTTTTTTTTCAAATGAAGTATTCTTTTCAGTTTTGAAATGTTAAATGTTAAGAAGATCGAATTCTCTTTCAGACCCTTATTTTGATCAATTAATTGATATTAAGTCTTTGAATAAAGGCTTTTGTTGTTATTTTGAGGAAAGTGCACTATTTTGACTACAGGTACTTAAAAATTAATTCCTTACAGAATGAAAACCTGAAGGTATTAAAACACAATACATGAATATTTAATAGATAGCAAATATTTAGACTGGTTAAACAAGAAAGAAAATTAGCATCAAATTAAATAAACTGCTGTGGATATTTATCCCCAATATTGGAGAGAATTGTGTGGTATGGTGTTTCTGTTTGTTGTTGTTTGTCATCTGTTCTGCCATCTCAGCTAAACTCATGAATTGAGAAGCAGCCTGGGCTTATTTCCACAACATTCAGACCTTACTGTGCATTTACACTTGCTTACAATATGCTTCTCTTTTCTTTCCAAGCGTGGTCATCTTTCATTTTCACACCCTAGGGTGCTCTGTACAGCCACTGAACACAGTGCAGTCAAATTGTCATAGGCAGCAAGGTAGAAGAAATACTGTCAAATGCCATTTTTTTTACAACTTTAATTTGTTTTTCTGTCTTCATTGTTTATGATAACCTCCTACAAACTTGAAAATAGCATTTCCTTCCCTGCTGTTTTTGTCATTTGTGTTTAGAAGACAAATCTTTTTTCAATGAAAAAATAGTTGCCTTTAACTGAGAAGAAAAAATGGCAAAGCTATACAATTTTATTTTCCTTTGTAATCACAATGTTTTCTTTTCTTTCTTTATTGGATTTTTGGGTGGAATTTATAAGAAGAATTAGGGAAGCAGTGGCTGGCAGAGGCAGGATAAGGCACTTGTGAGCATGACTCTGGAGTCTCGCTGCTTGGGTTCAAATCCTGGCCTAGAGGTTAACAAGCCCAGTGATCTCCGGCAGGTTACCTCATCTCCCTGTCCTCTGTATTGTCATTTGTAAAATAGAGGTTACATAATGATACCTAACCATAAAGTTAGAGGTCACCATAAAGTTAGAGGTCACGAGGATTATTGAACCAATACTTACAGATACTTAAAACAGTGTCTATAATATAGCAAATGATATGTATTTGTTAAATAAAAATAAGTCTCCTTCCTCTTAATCTTATTATACTGTTCCTTTTTCCCTTGTGGTGTGAGTTAGTGAAAGCCAATGTTCACAGCTTTTCAGAGGGTCGTCTTCAGAGTGATAGGGGACCTTTCAGTGAAGAAATCTGGATGTTTTTTGAAATCTTTGCAAAAGTCAAAATGTGTCAGTTTGCCACACATCCTTGTGCTTGGCTTAGTTGGGAGAAGGCATTATTAAAAGGTTACATATGTTTATGTGCCAGTGGGCCTCTGATCACTCACAGCCTGCCCTCATTTTGATTTGGCAGAAGCCCACTGTAGTTCTTGTGAAGAACATTTATGTTCGTTCAAAATTTCACAGATACCAGGTATGTAAACTTGAAAGAAACATACTTTCAAAGATGACCCAAGGAAGCATGTCCTCAACCTTCCAAAAATGCTCAAGCCAACATAAAAAGTAAAGTATAAAAATATATATTTGAAAAAATTAGTTGTAATCCTTCAGGCCTTAATATGTCATCTTTATCTAAATGTATTTAAAATGAATCATTTTGGGGGCCTAGTAGGTCCCCAAATACTACAAATATATGTAGTTTACATTTATTTTCTGCTGAAGGAAGCAACAGAGAAAATATGGTCTCTTAGAATTCCAGGAATTTGAGGGCATTTCAATATGTGGGAACCATTTTTTAGTAATCATAGGGTCACATAAAATAGATTATTTACAACATCGAGGACACAATATCCTGGATGACAGCTTTTACGATCCATTGAAATATAAAACTGTCAGTGAAGCTAAAGAGACCCTAAAACCAAAGAGGTACAAAGTCAGAGTAAATGTAAACTTCTGGTGATTCGTCATGATATGGCTGAGGCTATATTTTAAGAGAAAAAGGTCACCTAGCACTTAAGGATAATAGAAAATTAAACGAAGTTCACATATTGGACTTCATATCATGAGAACTTAAAAAGCAAATAACTCTCCAGTTTATTTAAATGTTGCATTTATGGTAACAATTTTTCTCTTAACTATAATAACAATAGATTTAAATAACAATAAAACATTTTTAAAAAGAGTGAAATCATCTCACTACCACCATGTGTCTGTTGTCATTCCTGAATGTGTGGCACATAGTTATTTGCTTTATTGTTCATTGTTGGTAGCTCAGGAAGCCTGGTTTTCTTTCTGGACTGATTTCCCAGAACTGCTGATAAAAGGCTTCTAAGAAGAGTTTTAATGAGCTATTGACATGACTAAGCTGTTGTTTATTTATTTTTTTTTTTTTTGAGATGGAGTCTCTCTGTCTCGCTCTGTTGTCCAGACTGGATTGCAGTAGCGAGATCTCGGCTCACTGCAATCTCCGACTCCCTGGTTCATGTGATTCTCCTGCCTCAGCCTCCCGAGTAGCTGGGATTACAGGCACGTGCCACCATGCCCAGCTAATTTTTGTATTTTTAGTAGAGTCAGGGTTTCACCATGTTGGCCAGGATGGTCTCCATCTCCTGACTTCGTGATCCGCCTGCCTCGGTCTCCTGAAGTGTTGGGATTACAGGCGTGAACCACCGCGCCCGGCCTGACATGACTAAGCTGTTTATCAAAATGCTCCCTTTGCTTATACCTATATTGAAGGTAGCAAGAATGTCTTAAGCTAATGAAGAAATGAGTATTATTAATATGTAAAGAAGAGATACTACATTTAAACTGGTAGACATAAATGCCATTATGATTTCTGTAGTTTACTGGAAAATAAACATGGGGCTGGAATTGTGCTATTTGAGAAGCACAGCTGGAAGTGTTTCGTGGACTATGCATCTACTTAGACTTTTAAAGTGTATACATTCTTAATAGTCACTTAGGAAGAACCTTGAGACAAGGAGACATGTTCCACTATCCGGAAAGGGTGGATGTTACAAGATGTGTTAAGCTGAATCCTCAGTGAATGTTCCATTGCATAGTTCTGTAAATTGTTCCAGGATCTCATAATGGTTAGACTACTATCAATAAATTTCTCCCACGTTTCGTTTTGTTTTTTCATGAGTTTGTGCCAAAGGCATGTATTTTAAACTTGGATTTTCCGCCTCACTGTCATGTTTTCCATGTTGCTCTCAACAATTTCCCTCTAGGGACATTTTGATCGTCTGGAATGGAAAGGTGAGAATATGCTGGAAGGATATAAATCATGAGACTCTCTACAGGATTCGTGTTAACTATGATTTACTAGAGGAATAGAAAGAAATAACGAATTATCTTATGTTTAATTTATCTTAAATAATTTAGATGTTTCTAATGGTAGTCTTGCCATAACAAGATTAATTCTTTACTGTTGTAGTGTGCAGTCAACTGTGGAATTTTTTTTTCCTTGATGATTAAAAGGTCATTTGGTGCACTTTTTAAAGAAGGCTTTTCATTTTAAAGTCAGTGAGAAACCTCTCAAATAGATCTGAATTAACCACAGTTGATTTTAATGACACAATTTAGAAAATGAGAATAAACACAAAACACTTTGGGTTTGTTCATCTATGTTAATACGTGCATTCTGTCATCTTCCTTTAGACTGGCACTTATTTAAATATTAAACCATCCTTTACACTGTTTATGTGGTGATATAGTTCAAGTTGGCTCTTTCCTATATTTTGCTTAGTCATTAAAATTTTTGCATATAGTTAATTAAATTGCATAAAATATAATTAGCTTAGCTTCGAGTGCTAAGGAATCAATGAGAGAAGAGAACAGATTCAAGGTTTTTGTAGTGAGTAGATACAAAGCTGCATTTGTGTCGGTGCCAGCAATGGAGGCAGCAGGGAATCATTGAGACAGGGCAAGCAGCCAGCCTGGGATCTGAGCCTAAGCTGAGTGGAGAGGGTTTTGCATATACCTTTGAAAAAGTGCATCAAAGTCAGGTATGCAGACTGCAGTTGAAGCACATGCAGGCATAAGAGGTTAGCTATTCAGAACTTTGAGTTCCCCCGACCGGGCAGGGAAAAAGCCCAGTTCCTTAGTACACTGGTGTAGTCAGGATCCCTGCCTTGGGAGGTTCTTAAGTGCTTTTTGTTAGACTCCAGGCTGAAACTTGGAAAGAGGAAGATGCAGTAATTTGCCACACCTGGCAAACCCTGACACAGTGTTGTTGCCATACCCACATTTGACTGGGGTTGGCAATGATTAATTATGTAGTGGGACAGACAATATAGTCAAGTGTGGTCCTGAGCAAAATACCTGTTTTATTTGTGGTTCCTTCTCTACTACTTTGATATTTTAACTTTAAAATGAAGCTGCAAGGGAGTTTAGCTGGTAAAGAGAAAATTAAAAGTTGGGTTGGAGAGAAGTCTGCACATATCCATTCATTAATTCAGTCTTTCATTCAACAAATATATTTTGAATACCTTAGTATGTAATTACCCAAAGTAAATGAATATTCATTCATCTTTGAAATTCAAATTCCATTTTGCTAATGAACAGCTCAGTGTTTACCCAGAGGTACAGAGTTAGCCCTGGCAAAACTAATTTGATCCCTAACTTTTTTTTTTGTTTATACAGTTCAGGTCTCTGCAAAGTCCTGGCTGGAACCAAAAGGTGGGTTGATCTTGGCTATGAACATCATCTGACAGAGCAAGAAATGGTAGCTATCATAATTGGATGTGTAATTTACATTGAGAGTCAGTGTTCCCTTAACAGGTCAGAGTGCAAGCATGCTGACATTGTTGATATTAATTGCTAATACCTGTTGAGTGTTTCAAATGTGCTAGGCCCTGTGGTGTTAAGCAAGTTTTTTCCATTACCTCATCTAACAGTTTAAGTAGAAATAGGTGCTCTTTGGGTAGTGTCTGTCTCTGCGGCCCTACAGATTTGGCTTCACCCTCTCCCTCTCCCTAGAACTGTAGTGAGAATAATCTCATTTGGTCATCTACTTGCAATACACAATCCTAAAGAGCAGCATAGAATTCTTGTCTGGCTCAGGTTCTCTGGGAAGTCAGCCTGAAGAATTCAGATTTTCCCTATTATATTTGTGATGTTTCACCATCTGATGGGCAAGATGTTTTGTCTTTTGTATATAAAATTTAAGCAACTGTACCAGCATCAAATATGTACTTCCAGTTGAAAATGTATGTAGATCAGTTTTCTATATTCAAGAATTTAACATTTTAAAGTTGATTTTGGGCTTTTCCACATACAATTGTGTCCTCTTTTTATAAATAAAGATATGCTTTCGCATAGACACTTAAGTTTCCAGAGTATTTTTGTGGTTTCTAGAATGCATATTTTCATTTTATCTTAAATAGATGAGAGAAGTTTTTTTCGTTTGTTTGTTTGAGACAGAGTTTCGCTCCTGTTGCCCAGGATGGGGTGCAATGGCATGATCTCAGCTCACTGCAACCTCCGCCTCCAGGGTTCAAGCAATTCTCCTACCTCAGCCTCCTGAGTAGCTGGGATTACAGGCATGTGGCATCATGCCTGGCTAATTTTTTGTATTTTTAGTGGAGACTAGGATTTCACCATGTAGGCCAGGCTAGTCAAGAACTCCTGACCTCAGGTGATCCACCCGCCTCGGCCTCCCAAAGTGCTGGGATTACAGGTGTGAACCACCATGCCTGGCTAGATGAGGTAAGTTTTAACAAAAAATATAACTGATATGGTTTGGCTCTGTGTCCCCACCCAAATCTCATCTCGAATTGTAATTCCCATGCATGGAGGGAGGGAAGTGATTGGATCATGGGGCCAGTTTCCCCCATGCTGTTCTCCTGATAGTGAGTGAATTCTCACAAGACCTGATGGTTTTATACATAGAACTTTTTCCTGCACTCTCACTTCTCCTCCTGCCTCCTTGTGAAGAAGGTGCCTGCTTCCCCTTCGCCTTCCGCCCTGATTGTAAGTTTCCTGAGGCCTCCCTAGACATGCAGAAGCTCTTTCCTTTGTAAATTACCCAAGTCTGGGTATTTCTTTATAGCAGTGTGAAAATGAACTACAATAACTGAACACTTTCCTTCTGACAGGAGGAATAACATGGTGAACATAGTGTTTGCAGATTTTGTATTCAAGCAAGTTATTTTAAGGATTGCTCTTTTACATATTAAAGTCAAATTATATTCAATTTAGTGTTCTGGTTATATCTAGGTATAGGTAGTTTTGCTATTGATTTCCTGTATGTTGCATGTGTCCTTTTAATAGGCCTTGGGTCTTTTTTTTAGCAGTGGTAATTAAAATATGGAGTTGTAAGACATAATACAAAGATATCCTTTGTAACTCTGCATGTTTTTCTCAATGACATTTTGCAAAACTCTAGTTTAGATTCATAGCTAAGATATTGATATGGGCACTCAATCCAGATTTCCCAAGTTTTATGTGTTCTGTTTTGGGTGTGTGTGTGTGTGTGTGTGTGTGTGTGTGTGTATTTAGTTATATAAAATAAAAATATGAAACACATAACAAATTTGTATGCCATCCTTGTGTAGGTACTATGCTAATCTCTCTATTGTCCAATTTTAGTACATGTGCTAAAGAAGTGGGCACAGGCCTTGGGTTCTTAGGCATCAGGACTGGCTTCATTACTCAGTGATGAGAACAATTGTTTGGGGTGTAATGCTCTGAATTTCCTGTCTTGAAATCCTTGATTTTATATTTGTATTTATGTTTTATAAGTGAAGTCTGGTGGGATAATGGAGCATGCCCAAGACTTGAAGCCTTAGTTCAGGTGACCATTTGTGCTGTTGTCCAGTTCTGGCTTCCCCACCACTGAGGATCACAAGCCCAATCTGGCCTCCTTCCCTGATCCTGCGCAACAATTGCTGCTGTCCTCAGCCCCTGGCAGAGAGGGTCAAGGTCTGAAGCAAGAGCCCCACAGGTCTTAGAACAGAGCATTGATGTAACCATAACTTCTAGCAGTGCCACTGTGGTGCCTCAGTGGGGCAAACCTCTGACTTCTGAACTAGATACCTAATGCATCCTCATGTAGGGACTGTAGTGCTCCTGGGGGTCATTCTTCTGCTTGTGGGCTTGCGTAGTAGAGTTGTGTGTGGAAAGGGAGATGCCCAGCTCACCTCTCCTAGGTGGTGCACAGAGCATTGCTCTGGCAGCTGGAAGGAGAGAGAACTCAGCTGCTAGCCAGTGGGCAGTTTATGTGAGCTGTGGGTGGGCATGTGGGGTAGAACCCTGGAAGGTCTGCATTTATTGTGCAGATATCCCTGTGCCTGAAGGATGTCAACATCAAGTAGCAAATAACACCATGGCAGGTTGAGGGGAAGCTGCGGAAGAAAGGAAAACACTTGATATTTTAGTACCTTTAATGGCACTTTTCCTCTGCTTTGTGAACAAGGGGCCCTGCAAATGATGTAGCCCATTCTGATAAGCATAGTGTTATCTTCAGCAATCATTTACTATACACAGTGCCCACTTGTTTTCACTGCATCATCCTGTATTTGCTTCAAATCTCAGTGACATAATAAGAAGATATTCAGTGAGACTGTGTGGGGACTAGAGCAGCACAAAACCCATAATGATATAAATATGTGGTGGAAAATTACAATAAAACCCTTGCATCTTCCACTTTAATTTTGCCTCAAGGAAATGGCAAAATGCCCAGCTGGCAATAACCAGTTCCAAATGAGCTGCCAAAACTGCTAGGTGCTGAAATACGTAGTTTGTTGCACTTCCCCATTTTGGTGCCTGACTATAGGTTTTGAGGTTGGCATTTTAAAGCCAGAGCAGGTGCCTGCCACCTGGAAGCATTTTCTTGAGTGCCAAGTTAATGTCACCACAATAAGACCAATGAAGTGTATTTTTATATAACATTGAAACTGCTTTACATGTGTATACATATCTATTGAAATAAATCCTAAATAGGCCTAAAATGTTTTCATCTGGAATTCAAAGGGATATGATTTGTGTCTTGGAACAATGAAGGATTCTTATAAAAAGGAGCATGCTGATAGAAAACATTTAGATAAAATATTTGAAAAGTTTGTAAATGTAGATTGAACTATTAGCATAAGAAAATTAGATTGCATTACCTTAAAACCTGACATTAGAGGTGCTGAGGTGACGGCGAAGAATACATACAGGCACACATCTGTATATTGCTGTTTACTTGATTGTCCTTTGCAGATTGTGGTTTTTTTTTTTTTTTTTTTTTTCCTCAATTCAAGGTTTGTGGCAACGTTGCATCAAGCATGTCTATTGGTGCCATTTTTCCAACAGCACATGTTCACTTCAAGTCTCTGTGTCATGTTTTGGTAATTATCACAATATTTCAAACTTTTATTATATTTTTACGGTGATCTGTGATGAGTGATTTTTGTAATTACTGCTGTAATTGTTTTGATGTACCAAAAATTGTGCCCATGTAAGACAGCAAACTTAAGTGTGTGTGTTCTGACTGGTTCATCCACTGGCCGTTCCCTCATCTCACTACCTCACTTTAGGCCTCTCTATTCCCTGATAAACAACGATATTCAAATTAAGCCAATTAATAACTCTACACTGGCTTCTAAGTGTCAAGTGAAAGGAAGAATCACAGCAACGTGTGGTGTCTCACACCTGTAATCCCAGCTCTTTTGGGAGGTGGAGGAGAGTGGATCACGAGGTGAGGAGATCAAAACCATCCTGGCTAACACGGTGAAACCCCGTCTCTACTAAAAATACAAAAAATTAGCCAGACGCGGTGGTGGACGCCTTGTAGTCTCAGCTCCTCGGGAGGCTGAGGCAGGAGAATGGCATGAACCCGGGAGGCAGAGCTTGTAGTGAGCCGAGATCGCACCACTGCACTTTCAGAGACTCTGTCTAAAAAAAAAAAAAAAAAAGAATAGAAGAATCACATGTCTTTCATTGTAAATCAAAAGCTATAAATGATTAAGCTTAGTAAGGTGTGGCCTCTTGTGCCAAACACTTAGCCAAACTGTGAGTGCCAAGGAAAAGTTATTGAAGGAAATTAAAAGTGCTACTCCAGTGAACACACAAATGATAAGAAAACAAAACAGCCTTATTGCTGATAGGGAGAAAGTTTTAGTGGTCTGGATAGAAGATCAAAGCAGCCCCAACATTCCCTTAAGCCAAAACCTAATCCAGAGCAAGGTCTTAATGTTCTTCAATTCTGTGAATGCTGAGAGAGGTGAGGAACCTACAGAAGAAAAGCTGAAAGCTAACAGAGTTTGTTTCATAAGGTTTATAGAAAGAAGCCATAAAAGGGCAAGTTGTAGCAGCAAGTGCTGATGTAGAAGCAGCAGCAAGTTATCCAGAAGATCTAGCTAAGATCATTGATGAAGGTGGCTTCACTAAATAACAATTTTTCAATGAAGACAAAACATCCTTCTATTGGAAGAAGCATCTAGGACTTTCACAGCTGGAGAGGAGAAATCAATGCCTGGCTTCAAAGCCTCAAACCAGAGGCTGACTCCCTTGTTAGGGGCTAAGCAGCTGGTGACTTTAAGTTGAGGCCAGTGCTCATCGGCCATTCTGAAAATCCTAGGGCCTTTAAGATTTATGATAAATCTATTGTCTGTGCTCCATAAATGGAATAAAACCTGTGTAACAGCACATCTGTTTGCAGCGTGGTTTCTGAATATTTTAAGCCACTGTTAAGACTTACCATTCAGAAAAAAAAGATTCCTTTCAAAATGTTGTTTTTCATTGACAATGCGCCTGGTCACCCAAGAACTCTGGTGGAAATTGACCAGAGTTAAATGTTTTCATAGCTGCTAATAGAACTCCATTCTGCAGCCCATGGATCAGGGAGTAATTTCAACTTTCAACACTTTCAAGTGTTATTATTTAAGAAATATATTTCATAAGGCTACAGCTGCCATTGATAAGGTGATTTCTCTGATAGATCTGGGCAAAGTAAATTGAAAACATTTTGGATAGGAATCACCATTCTAAATGCCATTAAGAATCTTCATGATTCATCAGAGGTGGTTAAAACCGTAACATTAAGAGGCGTTTGGAAGAAGTTGATTTCAACACTTATGGATGACTTTGATGGGTTCAGGACTTCAGTAGAGGAAGTAACTGCAGATGTGGTTAAACTATCAAGAGAACTAGAATTAGAAGTAGAACCTGAAGGTGGTTCACGCCTGTAATTCTAGCACTTGGGGAGGCCAAGATGGGCAGATTGCCTGAGGTCAGGAGTTCGAGATCATCCTGGCCAACATGGTGAAACTCCATCTCTACAAAAAATACAAAAACTAGCTGAGTGTGGTGGCAGGCGCCTGTAATCCCAGCTACTTGGGAAGCTGAGGCAGGAGAATTGCTTGAACCCAGGAGGCAGAGGTGGTAGTGAGCTGAGACAACACTATTGTACTCCAGCATGGGCGACAAGAGCAAAACTCTCGTCTCAAAAAAAAAAAAAAAAAAAAAAAAAAGTAGAGCCTGAAAGTAGGACTGAATTGCTGCAATCTAATGATTAAACTTGAATGGATGACTAACAGCTTCTTACGGATGAAAAATAGAGTCATTTCTTTTGATAGAATCTACTGCTGGTGAAGATTCCGTTAACGTTATTTAAATGACAACAAAGGATTTAGGGTTTTACATAAACTTAATTAATAAAGCAGTGGCAGGATTTGAGAGGATTGACTCCAATTTTGAAAGACATTCTACTGTGGGTAAAATGCCATCAAACAGCATCACATGCTACAGAGAAATCTTTCATGAAGAGTCAATTGATGCAGCAAACATCATTGTTGTCTTACATTAAGAAATTGGCTGGGGCCAGGCACGGTGGCTCACTCCTGTAACTCTAGCACTTTGGGAGGCCAAGCCGGGCTAATCACTTAAAGCCAGGAGTTTGAGACCAGCCTGACCAACATGGTGAAATCCCGTCTATACTAGAAGTACAAAAATTAGCCAGTCTTGGTGGCACACGCCTGTAATCCTAGCGACTCGGGAGGCTAAGGCACGAGAAGTGCTTGAACCCAGGAGGTGGAGGTTGCGGTGAGCGGAGATCATGCCTCAGCATTCCAGCCTGGGAGATAGAGCAAGACTCTGTCTCAAAAAAATAAAAAGAAAAAAGAAAGAAAATAAAAGAAATTGGCTTGGTGTGGTGGCTTATATCTGTAATCTCAGCACTTTGGGAGGCTGAGGTGGGTGGATCACTTGAGCTCAAGAAGTGTGAGACCAGCATGGACAATGAGATGGTGAAACCCCATCTCTACAAAAAAATACAAAAATTAGCCAGGCATGGTGGCATACACCGGTAGTCCCAGCTACTTGGGAGGCTGAGGTGGGAGGATCACTTGAGCCTGGGAGGCAGAGGTTGCAGTGAGCCAAGACATTGCCACTGCACTCCAGCCTGAGCCATGGAGTGCAACCCTGTCTCAATTGAAAAAAAAAAAAGAGGAGATTGACACAGCCACCTCAGCCTTCAGCAATCACCACTCTGATCAATCAGCAGCCATCAGTATCGAGACTAGATTCTCCACTGGCAAAGAGATTAGGACTCCCTGAAGACTTAGATCAAGAATCCCCAAACCTCAAACCATAGACACCATAGGAGTTGAGTGGTGGGCCAGTGAGCATTACCGTCTGAGCTCTGCTTTCTGGCCTTCTGTTAGATCGGTGGCATTAGATTCTCATAACAGCCTGATGATCTGAGGTGGAACAGTTTCACCCTGAAATCATCCCCTGTCAAGAGATCACTGGAGACGATTGTCAGCATTTTTTAGCAATAAAGTATTTTTTTCATTAAGGCATGTGGACTTTTTTTTAGACATAATGCTATTGCAGACTTAATTGACTACAGTATAGGGTAAGCATAGCTTTTATATGCATTGCGAAACCTGAAAATTTGTGTGACTTGCCATATTGCGACAATATGATTTTATTGTTTTTATTGGTTTTATTGTTGTGGTCTGAACTGAATCCGTAACATATTCAATGTATTCCTGGCACGTTTTTGTAACATTTCAATCTTTGAGACCAAAGGACCTCTCTTGTTTCAGTTGCAAAAGTATGTCTGTTTTGGTGCCGGATGCTTACAGGCAGTGCTTTGTCTCCAGTTAGGCTTTTTCTTTCATTTAAGTTTTCAGTAGAATGTTTCAGGAATCTGCATACTTCAGGAGTTTTCAAGGTTAGCTTTTTGTTTTAATACTTGCTTGAACAGTCTGAACCATTTTCCAATGCTCATCTAACCAAACAGCTACTTTGTTTATTTATCGTTCTGCCTGACCTGTAATGTAATCTGCATAATGCACTGGCTGTTTTCTGATTCAGATTACATATTTCAGATGGGATCTACCTGGTGTATTTTTTTCCTCCAGCAACCTGAATGCCAGGCAGAGGGTTCATTGAAATCTAGGATTAATAAGGTTGTATTTTAATCAGTTTCACAGCATAACCTCATTCTCCCAAGCTTATTGCCCAATCTCAGAATGAGATCAAAATAAACTGAATTGTCCTTACTCGCTTTCACAAAGTTGCTAGTTAGAAGCAAAATATCCAATCCATCCTGTAGGAAGAAGAAAGAGACCCAGCAATGGGCCCAGATAATCTGTAAATTGCATATTTAACATAAGAATAATCATGGCCCTTGTGATTGAGAGCTTTTCAGTATATTTGGTGGAAATAAACTGTGTCCTCCAGTGGTTGATGAGATCCGGGTCTTGCCTTGCTTTCCTCTCCTGGACATTTATTTGCCAAGCAGATTGATCTGTTTAGCGCATCTATGTCTGGGTGGGTGATGTCTCCGCTACTACAGGACACTCTTCTACATTTATTATTTCATTAACAATTACTTCCACTTTCTTGTTTTTCCCTTCTCTGGCTTGTTCTCATGCTCTGTCTTGCCATAACTTAAGTTTTCTTTTCTCCTCCTCATTGCATATTTCCCTTCATTGGCAACTTACAAGTACTTACATCACTTTGTGGTGAATCACACTTTCTGTTAATAATGAAAAGTGCTTATGTTCTAGAGAGCAGAGCCCATGCTCTGGAGGCAGCCTACCAAGGCTTGAATCCTGGTTCTTGGCTCTACCACCCATCAGCTCACTAGCACTGTGAACTTGGACAAGTTTTTAAACCTCTTCTTGCCTACCTTTCCACATCTGAAAAATGCAATGCTCTAGTTCCCACCTCATAGAGATGCTGTGAAGATTAAAGGAGTTATTCTACATTATGGATTTAGAACAATTCTTGGCCCATAGTAAGTGCTCAACAACTATTAGCCATTGTTATGACTTAATTTCATTTAGCTCAGTTGTATGACCATTCATTCAGCTTTCTATTAGCATTCTATTTTTTTTGGCAACACCTATTGATATCCCAGATAATTGATTTTCTTTTTTTGTAATGCATTTAGAAAATGCTGCTCTTTGAAGTAAGTATTGCCATTTTTCTCTGTTATTTTGCAAGGAGGACAACTTAGGATGAAATATCTAGAAGTAAAATCTCTCTGTTATGGTCAAATCCCTCTTAGTATCCCTCAGCCAATGTGTGTGCATCTTGCTACTGCAGGTGTTCCCTGCTTACTATTAATAGCAGCATGGTCAATACCTAGGAGGTTGTAAAAATGCAGATCAGAGGCCACACTGCAGACCAACTGGATGATAATCTATAGTCTAACAAGATATCCATGTTATTCTTAAGCCTATTAAAATTTGAGAAACACTATACCAACATTTCTAGGTCTAGAGCACCATAATTCTGCTGTAGGGAAATAGGAAGAAACCAACCTGAATTCTATTTTAATAACACATAATATTGACTATTTCTACCATTTAGCACTTTAAGCCCTATGAGATTTCCTGGGAAACCTATGTTGGCATTCTCTTGGGTGTAATTGTTATCGATTAATGTCATGATTAAAAGTACAGCTTAGGTCTACTGGGAGTTTTAGCTCACTGAAAGGAGAAAAAAAAACCAAAAAACACCTCATTGATCTGAAGCCCTCAGTCAGTTATTCTTAGCTTTTCAGAAAATACTTCAGATAAATAGCAATAATCTTAGCACTGAGAGGTTTATCTCAAGGGATAATCTTTCTAACAATGACTCGCATTGATTAAGTTCATTGCTTCTTAACTGTTCACTTTGTTACTGTGGTAACTCTATTTAAACATTAGGATGCATTTTTTTTTTTTTCCGGATTGTGTATGGATAAAGTAGCACAAGGAGGCATATTTGGGCTTCTTGTACTACTGGTGAGTTACTTTTTGATAGTCTAATGCTCCTGTTGTTTTCTAAATATTGCTTTGTTGAGACCAGGTTCTGGAAAGAAGAGGCATTGGACATGTTCATGGGTTAGACACCTGACATAAGAAAAGTCAGGCAACTGTTATGATTCTTGGTATCTGTGTCAGCTCTCAAGAAAGGACTAAAAGTGCTAGATTTACTAGCTGGGGAACATTGCTTTTTGAACAGTTTACTCTTGTGAATCTTGTATAGCAATGTTGTTAGATTGTTCTCTTGCCTTTTGCATATATATATATATATATATATATATTTTTTTTAGTTTTGCTCTTGTTGCCCAGGCTGGAGTGCAATGGCATGATCTCGGCTCACTGCAACCTTCGCCTTCCAAGTTCAAGCAATTCTGCTGCCTCAGCCTCCCCAGTTTCTCCCCCGTCCCTGTGAAGAGACCACCAAACAGGCTTTGTGTGAGCAATAAGGCTTTTTAATTACCTGGGTGCAGGCAGGCTGAGTCCGAAAAGAGAGTCAGAGAAGGGAGATGGGGTGGGGCCGTTTTATAAGATTTGGGTAGGTAAAGGAAAATTACAGTCAAAGGGAAATTACAGTCAAAGGGGGTTGTTCTCTGGCAGGCAGGGGTAGGGTGCCACAAGGTGCTCACTGGGGGAGCTTTTGAGCCAGGATGAGCCAGGAGAAGGAATTTCACAAGGTAATGTCATCAGTTAAGGCAGGAACAGGCCATTTTCACTTTTGTGGATCTTCAGTTGCTTCAGGCCATCTGGATGTATACCTGCAGGTCACAGGGGATATGATGGCCTAGCTTGAGCTCAGAAGCCTGACATTCCTGTCTTCTTATATTAATAAGAAAAATAAAATGAAATAGTAGTAAAGTGTTGCGGCGGTGAAAATTTTTGGGGGTGGTATGGAGAGATAATGGGCGATGTTTTTCAGGGCTGCTTCAGGCAGGATTAGGGGCGGCGTGGGAACCTACAGTGGGAGAGATTAAGCTGAAGGAAGATTTTGTGGTAAGGGGTGATATTGTAGGGTTGTTAGAAGAAACATTTGTCGTATAAAATTATTGGTGATGGCATGGATATGGTTTTCTATAAATCGAAAAACTAAACGGAATAAGAGAAGGAGAAAAACAGGTATTAAAGGACTAAGAATTGGGAGGACCCAGGGCATCCAATTAGAGAGTGCCTAAGGAGGTTCCTCATAGCCCTGCCAGCAAAGATTATTTATTTACTTTAAGAGTTAAGGGGATAGCACCAGGAGATATCAGCTGTGATGACTTGGAAAAACAGTGTAATCCGGCAGTGTAAACAAGAGCAGGGCATTTATGAGTAGTTGAGAACGGTGAATAGGAGTATGACTAGATAGAAGATAGTAGGGATGACAAGTTTTTTGGGGTGCAGTCCAAGTTGGTCTGGTGTCTGGAATGAGACTGGGGCCTAATAAAAAGGAGCATCCGTACAGGAGCTCAAATAGTCTGTACCCTGTAGCATTCTGAGGACAGGTCTGAATTCTGAGAAGGCAAAGTCTTAAAAGTATTGTCCAGTCCTTTTTAAGTTGGCGGCTGAGTTTGGTGAGGTATGTTTTAAAAAGACCATTAGTTCACTGGATACCAAGAGCCTGAGAAACTGCTTGGGTGATTTGACTAATAGAGGCTGATCCGTTATCAGACTATACAGAGGTGGGAAGGCCAAACTGAGGAATTATGCTTACAAAAGGGAAGAAATGACCACTATGGCCTTTTCAGACCCTGTGGGAAAGGCCTCTTCTCATCCAGTGAAAGTGTCTACCCAGACCAAGAGGTGTTTTAGTTTCCTGACTTGAGGCCTGTGAGTAAAGTCAATTTGCCAGTCCTGAGCAGGGGCAAATCCCCGAGCTTGATGTGTAGGGAAGGGTGGGGGGCCTGAACAGTCCCTGAGGAGTAGTAGAATAACAGATGGAACACTGAGAAGTGATTTCCTTAAGGATAGATTTCCACGATGGAAAGGAAATGAGAGGTTTTAAGAGGCAGGCTAGCGGTTTGTAACCTACATGGAAGAGGTTATGAAATGATGACAATAGAATGGGCCTGTGAGGCTGGAAGGAGATATTTTCCTTGGTCTAAGAACCATTTGCCTTGTGTGGGAAGAGATTGATGGGGGAAGTTTTAGTGGGGGAGTAGGTGGGAGTGGGTAGATGAGAAGGAGAAAAACTGCCGTGAGGGATAGAAGTTGGAATGCTAGCTGCTTTTTTAGCTACCTTATCAGCATAAGCATTGTCCTGAGTGGTGGGATCTGATGCCTTTTGATGGCTGCTTTTTTAGCTACTTTATCAGCGTAAGTGTTGCCCTGAGCAATGATATCTGATGCCTTTTGATGGCCTTTGCAGTGAATGACTCCAGCTTCCTTTGGAAGTAAAGTGGCTTTGAGAAGTGTTTTTATTAAAGAGACATTAATGATGGAGGACCCTTGCGTAGTGAAGAAACCTCTTTCAGCCTGTATAACGGCATGCTGGTGCAGGATATGGAAGGTGTATTTACAGTCAGTATAAATATTGATGTGTAGTCCTTTTGCAATAATGAGGGCCCGAGTTAGGGCAATGAGTTTGGCTTGCTGAGAGGTAGTAGAGGGGGGCAGAGCGGTAGCCTCAATGATAGATGTGGAAGATACTATAGCATACCCTTCCTTTTTTGGTGAGTGGCAATTAGGCCTGGTGGAACTGCCATCAATAAACCAAGGGTGTTAAGCGTGAGGAACAGGAAAGAAGGAAATATGGGGAAATGGAGTGAATGTCAGGTGGATCACAGGGATAGAGTCATGGGGGTCAGGTGTGGTATCAGGAATAATGTGGGAGGCTGGATTGAAGTCCAGGCCAGGAACAACGGTAACTGTGGGAGACTCAGCAGAGTGAGTATAGCTGAAGGAGCTGGGGAGCAGAAAATATATGCATCAGGTGGGAGGGAGAAAATAGATTTTAGAAGTTATGAGAACTGTAAAGAGTGAGTTGAGCATAGTTTGTGATTTTGAGGGCCTCTAAAAATATTAAGGCAACAGCAGCCACCACACGCAGATATGAGGGCTAGGCTAAAACAGTAAGGTCAAGTTGTTTGGATAAAAAGGCTACAGGGCGCAGTCCCAGCTCTTGTGTAAGAATTCTGACTGCACTAACCATGCCTAGGAAGGAAAGGAGTTGTTGTTTTGCAGAAGGCATTGGGGTTTGGGAGATTAGTCGGACACAATCAGCAGGGACAGCTCGTGTGTTTTTATGAGAATTATGCCAAGATAGGTAAACAGATGAGTAAGAAATTTGGGCTTGACTGAGGTAATGGAGGCTGTCTA
The DNA here is from genome assembly GCF_003255815.1 of Theropithecus gelada. NCBI lineage: Eukaryota > Metazoa > Chordata > Mammalia > Primates > Cercopithecidae > Theropithecus > Theropithecus gelada. Next base: position 30,826,638 of record NC_037675.1, on the reverse strand, counting down.
TGAAGCCTTTCAGCCATATAGCCCAGGTAATTTGTTGAGCCTGATGAGTGTCAGGGTCAGTGCAAGTGAAAGCAAAGAGAGGCTGGGATGAAGGGTGCAAAGGAATAGTAAAGAAAGCATGTTTGAGATCCAGAACAGAATAATGGGTTGTGGAGGGAGGTATTGAGGATAGGAGAGTATATGAGTTTAGCACCATGGGGTGGATAGGCAAAACAATTTGGTTGATAAGGTGCAGATCCTGAACCAACTTGTAAGACTTGTCTGGTTTTTGGACAGGTAAAATGGGGGAGTTGTAAGGAGAGTTTATGGGTTTAGAAGCCCATGCTGTAGCAGGCGAGTGGTAACGGTCTTTAATCTTTTTAAAGCATGCTGTGGGATGGGATATTGGCGTTGAGTGGGGTAAGGGTGATTAGGTTTTAATAGGATGGTAAGGGGTGCATGATTGGTCACCAAGGAGGGAGTAGAGGTGTCCTATACTTGTGGTTTAAGGTGGGGGAGATACAAGAGGAGGATGTGAAGGAGGCTTTGAACTGGGGGAAAAGGTGGCAATGAGGTGTGGCTGTAGCCCAGCAATAGTCAGGGAAGCAGATAATTTATTTAAAATGTCTTGACCTAATAAGGGAGCTGGGCAGGTGGGGATAATTAAAAAGGAGTGCATAAAAGAATGTTGTCCAAGTTGGCGCCAGAGTTGGGGAGTTTTAAGAGGTTTAGAAGCCTGGTCGTCAATACCCACAACAGTTATGGAGGCAAGCGAAACAGGCCCTTGAAAAGAAGGTAATGTGGAGTGGGTAGCCTCCGTATTGATTAAGAAGGGGACCAACCTACCCTCCACTGTAAGAGTTACCCAAAGCATCTGTGGTGGTCCTGTAGGCTTCTGAGGCAATTGGGCAGCGTCAGTCTTCAGCTGCTAAGCCAAGAAGCTCTGGGAAGGAGTCAGTCAGAGAACCTTGGGCCAGAGTTCCAGGGGCTCTGGGAGTGGCTGCTGGGTGAGTTGGACAGTCCGATTTCCAGTGGGTTCCCGCACAGATGGGACATGGCTTAGGAGGAATCCCGGGCTGCAGGCATTCCTTGGTCCAGTGGCCAGATTTCTGGCACTTGTAGCAAGCTCCTGGGGGAGGAGGTTCTGGAGGAACCCCTGGCAGCTGCGGTTCAGGCATTTGGAATTCTTGTGTGCTGGAGATGTGGCTGGGGTTTGTCTCACAGTGGAGGCAAGGAATTGCAACTCAGAAATACATTGCTACTTGACTGCCTCTACTGTATTATTGTATACCTTGAAGGAGAGGTTAATTAAGTCCTGTTGTGAGGTTTGGGGGCTGGAATTTAATTTTGGGGGCTTTATTTAATGTCGGGAGCAGATTGAGTAATAAAATAAAATGCATATTGAGAATAAGACGGCCTTCTGACTTTTCAGGTCTAGGGCTGTAAAGCGTCTCAGGGTTGCTGCCAAAAGGGCCATGAACTGGACTGGATTTTTATATTTGATGACAAACAGCCTAAACGCCAACTAATTTGGGAGAGGTGGGATAAAGAAAAAGGGGCATTAACCTTGACTATGTCTTTAGCTTCAGTCACCTTTTAAAGAGGAAATTGTTGGGCAGGTGGGGGAGGGCTAGTCACAGAACGAAACTGTAAACCAGACTGGGTGTGAGGAGGGGAGGTGATAGAAGGATTATAGGGTGGGGGAGCAGAGGCTGAGGAAAAATTGGGACCTAGCTTGGCCTGGTGAGGAGCAGCCTGAGGAGGAGGGGAGAGGTCAGATGGGTCCATAGAAAGGGAAGATTCAAAAGACTCAGAGACTCTTAGGGTTGGGACTGAAGGGACAGGCGGGAGGGAAAGAAGCAAGATTTGGGACGAGTTGCACTAGGAACAGAGACTAGGGAGGGACTAATGTGTAAAAAAATGCCTAGATGTCAGGCACTTCAGACCGTTTGCCCATTTTACGACAAGAATTTTCTAGATCTTGTAGGATGGAAGAATCAAAAGTGCTGTTTTCTGGCTGTTTGGAACCACTGTCGAGTTTGTATTGGGGCCAACCGGCATTGCAGAAGAAAATAAGGCATTTAGGTTTTAGGTCAGATGTGGGTTGAAGAGGTTTTAACTTCTTGAGAACACAGGCTAAGGGAGAAGAAGGAGGAATGGAGGGTGGAAGTTTGCCCATAGTGAAGGAGGCAAGTCCAGAGAAAAGAGAGGGTAGAGACATGGAGAGAAGGGGTGGGGGGTGCTTGCCCCCCAGAAAAGTGGGAAAGGGGTGGGAGGTGCTTGCCCCCCCAGGAAATTGGAAAAGGGGTAGAGACATGGAGAGAAGAGGTGGGGGTACTTGCCCCCCAGGAAAGTTGAGAAGAGATGTGAGGTGCTTGCTGCCCAGGAAAGTGGAAAAGGGGTATAGAGACATGGAGAGAAGTGGGGGGTGCTTGCCCCCCAGAAAAGCGGTGCTTGCCGCTAAGGGTGAAGGACCAAGGCAGGCATCCCCGCGTGGTCAGACACTTCTAAAATGTGGGTGAATAATCAAGCAGACGTCCCCGCGTGATTAAACACCAAGGGAAGACTGTCTTCCTGAGTCCGTGACCGGCGCCAGGGTTTTGGGTCCCCAGATAAAACGTGTCTCCTTTGTCTCTACCAAAAAAGGAAAGGAACTGAAATTAGGAGAAGGAAGAGATTGAAAGGTGGCGCCAAGATTGAAAGGAGAAAGAGGCTGAGGGATAGTGAAAGGTTGGAGAAGAGAGTAAAGAGAGGCCTGATTTAAAATTGGTGAGATGTTCCTTGGGCTGGTTTGTCTGAGGACCAGAGATCGTAGGTGGATCTTTCTCAAGGAGCAAAGAGCAGGAGGACAGGGGATTGATCTCCCAAGGAAGGTCCCCCGATCCGAGTCACGGCACCAAATTTCACTCATGTCTGTGTGAAGAGACCACCAAACAGGCTTTGTGTGAGCAGTAAAGCTTTTTAATCACCTAGGTGCAGGCGGGCTGAGTCTGAAAAGAGAGTCAGAGAAGGGAGGTAGGGGTGGGGCCGTTTTATAAGATTTGGGTAGGTAAAGGAAAAGTACAGTCAAAGGGGATTGTTCTCTGGCAGGCAGGGGTAGGGGTCACAAGATGCTTAGTGGGGGAGCTTTTGAGCCAGGATGAGCCAGGAGAAGAAATTTCACAAGGTAATGTCATCAGTTAAGGCAGAAACAGGCCATTTTCACTTCTTTTGTGATTCTTCAGTTACTTCAGGCCATCTGGATGTATACCTGCAGGTCACAGGGGATATGATGGCTTAGCTTGGGCTCAGAGGCCTGACACCCAGTAGCTGGGATTACAGGTGCCAACTACCGTGCCCGGCTAATTTTTGTATTTTTAGTAGAGATGGGGTTTCACCATGTTGGCCAGGCTGGTTTCAAACTCCTGTCCTCAGGTGATCCGCACCCTTCAGCCTCCCAAAGTGCTGGGATTATAGGCATGAGTCACCGTGCCTGGCCACATACATTTGTTTTTATGGGTGGTAGAAACATCTGGAAAATCTTCAGCTCACTATTTGTTACAGGATAGCAAAAAAGATAAAGAGATTGGGTTTAGGCATTTTGAATTTGGCTTTAAGTGAATCCAGTTAAATAATGATATTAAGTCAATCTAACCATTAATGTAAAATGTAAAATGATGTTCAAAAGTTATAGAACAGCATATAAATAATTGAAAAACAAAAGATCATTATTTTACTCCTAATTACTAGCCGTGGAGTATGGGTTAACCTTTCCACATCCCTCACCTTTCAGATGCAATGAGATGCTCAGTGAATCCCAACAATTATCCTTTTCTTAGAGTCTCAAGTTCTTATCCTCTGTTTTTATTAGAACAGCTGTGTTTCCAGCTTGGATTATTATTACCTCCTACTTGAACTGTTGAAATTCATGGGTCATTCGCTCCTTCAGAGTTACCAACTATGTTTTTAACAAGTTGATTATGCTAATATAGAGTTACAGTTTTGATGTTAACTAGCTAAAAAAATTAAAACTTGGTGACTTCTCATTGTCAGTAAACAAAAAAATCATTTCCCAATGTGGTCAATTAAAATCCCCCCAAATGGTCATAGTTTACCTTAAAATATTCTTGCTAGACCTTTCTAAGTATGAACCTTATGTGCCATCAAAATGGGGTTGTTTATTCTAGTCCATATGTACATTGTATTTCACAATATTTGGACCTTAGCTATGTTTTTCCCTCCATCTGGAATGGTCTACTCATAATTTCTGCCCACTGAAATACTTCTTATCCTTCATCCTTTTCCTTAAGCCTGTGGGTCCTTTCAGCCCTCAACACTCAGGTATGACCCAAATACTACCATTTGAGGGGATATATAGAGGCTAGTCATGCGTGGCCTTTGACCTGGCCTGTCTCATGACTGGCTCATTGAAATGCAGTTTCTGGTTGTCAGATTTTAAGTTCTAGAAACTTCATTTTTTAAATAACACTAGAGTGGCTATAGTTTCCAGAAGACAAATTCAGGCTCGTAAGCCCCCAAAATTATTTTTATGAACTGGAGTGCCTGTATACTGACTTAGAGTAAGTGACGTGCTTTTCTTGGATATTGCCTTTCTGCAGCAAGTTGTCTGCAAAGCAGATTCAGAAACTGGAAAGTTGCTCAATTGACTCAGAATTGAAACATAAGGAACTGGTTGATCTTGAAGGATATTCCATCCAGGTTATGGGAAAATCTTATTGAGTCACCTGATAAGATTCTTTTCCTTGGATAATTTGATGTAAACACTGGAGGATTCCTCAGGTTCCAATCTTTCATCTGTCGCTCCAACTGACTGAATTACAGTTCTCCTTTACATCTTCCATTCTGATAGTATCATTCTAAAGATGTCACTTTGTTACCTTGTTTTAAATTTAGCAACTTCCTGTCCATATCAATGAACTTGTAAAGTAATCCAGGTCTAGAAAACCACATTTAGATCTATCTAGTCCATCTACTATGGTGCCAAAATCTTTGGATGGCTGTTCTCATACATCATGTGTTTGTTTTTGAGCCTTTGTAGTCTCAGAATGTGCTTTTTATCTGAACTTACACAAGAATTATTAAATTGCCTTGTGCATTAGATGTATTCCCTTCTTCCTTTCTTAATCTATTTGTATTATGGTTATTGGCAAACTGGCCTTATTTACTAGTCAGGTCTAAATTTCGTAAAAGCTGGGACTATTACTTATTCTTGTTTGGTTTTTCTGTAGTCTCAAGTAGAGTCACTTTTTTTTTTTTTCAGAAATGTAGCTTTACGTTCATTTCTTCATTTATTTATTCATTCTCTCCTTCCCTCTTTCCCACCCTCTCTCCCTTCCTTTCTTCGTTCCTTCACTCCTTTCTTCCTTTCACAGACATTTATGAAACATGTACTATTTGCCAGGAATGTGTTAATGTCTGAGATTACAGGTGTAAAAGACGTAGACCCTAATAGCATAGTTACTGCCACTCATTGCCTTAAGCTCTTCACGTGATTCATGTAAGACCACCGAAAGGTAAGTAGTAATACTCCCCACTTGTTTTTTGTTTTGTTTTGTTTTCTAATAAGCATACTAAGGTTCAGAGAGAAAAAATTGACTTTCTTAAAACCACAGTTAGTGAAATAGCTGGGATTTAAGATCAAGGCGGTTGCCTCAAGTCGTTCTTTTTCCCTACTGCTTCATGTTCATTGGAGGCAATTTTATGGTTTAAGGTACTGTGATGGCTAGCTACAAGTGTCAACTTAGCCAGGCTGTGGAGGCCAGTTGTTGATTAAACACTTATCTGTGTGTTGCTGTGAAGGTTTTTTGTAGGTATGGTTAACATCCACATTCAGTAAGCTGTAAGTAGAATCATTAGCCTTGATAATGTTGGGAGGCCTCATCAATCAGTTGAAGACCTCAAGAGCACAAACTGAAAAGAAGTTTTGCCTCAAGACTGCAGCACCAATTCCTGCCTGAGTTTCTAGCTAGCTTGCGTGCCCTTTGATTTTGGATTTTCCAGTCTCTACAATGGCATGAGACATTTACACACACACACACACACACACACACACACACACACACACACGGGTCCCCTTTCTCTGGAGAACCTTGACTAATGGGCTGATACAGGTTCTGACAGTTAAATAGACAAAATATTACACTAGCGTTTTTACTGCATTACTTGAAACTCTCAAATTAAAAGTGTTTTAAAGTTTAAGATGTATAGGCCATATAGTAATTTTATTTTAAATAGGGAGGATTGGTGCCAGGGGTCTTATCATGAAGGGACCAAGTGTGGAGATAGAAGGAAAGGGATGAGGGACTGGACTGTTTTTCAAGGTGACTGACAAAATAGAGGGATGTCACAACCTAAAGGTGGTCACACTATAGCTGTCCAGGGAAAGATTTATAAAATTGTTGAAGACACTCATTTCAAAAAAATCAAATAACAAAACACACACATTTTTTTTCCCCTGTAATTTGACATTAGCATGTCTATGTGTAGTCTGTGGTGTTCACAATTTTACTTTTAGGTTTCATAAGGTAAAGCAAGTCAAATATTTTCCTGCATGTAGAGTTGAAAAGCAAAAAGTAGTGATTTTAGGAATTTGGATTTCAGTCGAAAATTTCATTATTAGGCCCAAAGTTATTGTGGTGAATCCATAAGAGTTTTTTTGTCTGTTGCAAATCAGAGTTAACCCACCAATAAAACCCCACGGTCTAGAACACAGGTTTTAATGAAATAGAAATGGACACATGGAGGAACAGAGTGTTTAAACAAATGCAAGCGTGCCTCTATGCAACCAGTGGCAGCTCTCCTTGGAATGGGATATCACAGCCAAGTTGATTGGAGACATACAGTTGATGCTTATTGTTTGTGGAAGTTGTGTTCTGTCGCATCATCTTAGTTAGCAAATGCTGAACCATTTCTCCTGGGAGAAATACAGGGTGGGTTAGTTCCTGTGAGTCTCTTGTCACATTTTTCTGAACGATCTATACATAATCTCATTTATATGTGTTTCTGTTTTAGAGACACCTTATTTAATCTACTCATGGTCAATAGCGTTCAAACTCATGCCTGAAGTGAGTTTATCTAACACATGTATTTTCTCTGTGAGACACATAACAGCCTTCTTGCACTTAGGAACACTAGACGGCACTTCAGCACTATGCTTGGGGCTCCTTTTGAGCAGCATGATCACCAAGAAGAAGCACAAAATGCAAAAAATGTGGCATTAAATAGACCATGAAAAGAACACTGTTGAGAGCATGAGAACTGAAACAAGAAGGCAGTGTAAGCTGGGAATGCGCACATTGGGCAGCTCATTTTTTTGCCACTCTGTGCATGTCTGCAAATGACCCCGAAAGCACCGCAGTTTTTATTTTGCTGTCATAAATACATTTTAGCAAGTAGATGAATTTGCAAATAAGGAATTGGCAAATAATGAGGATCAGATCTACATAAGTAGTTTGGGTCTTCCTGGAAGATAAAACTATTTGTAGTTAAATAGCTCCCCCAAAGATACTCTGTAAGAGAGTGCAGTGCTGCCAAAGAACAGTGTTTGGCTTCTAAAGATTTTATGTTCATTTGCAAGATTATTTAATAAACATTTTTAATCCTTGCTATTGCAGCCTTTTAGAAGAAAATCTGTGCTGTAAATAACAAAACTTTAACAATGGCAGTATGCTTTCCCCAGGAATCCCTGAGCAATTTCAGGTGTCTGTTTTGAACCACTGGAATGATTAATAAAATCAGGGCAAACAAACGAAAAATCAAAATTCAAGCAAAGTAATTTGTTATCTTTTCCAAAATATTAGTAGGGAAGCAATTTGTTTTCTTTCACCAAGATTTACAGAGTCAGTTCATTAAAATATCACTTGTTTAACCATGTTAAAACAATTACTTGTTTAACTGAGGTTTTCACCTTTTAATGACTTTTGTCATATTGAAATTTGCCAAGAAATTAGCAAGTCTACAACTTTGATTCTTGCATACTATTTTAGTACTTTTAGGTTGATGCCAATCCTTTAATTCTTTATTTGTCCAACACTTAGTATGTGCAAATTTCTTTGCTTAAGAATTCTGAATTAGCAACGCAGGGATTTTCTTGACTTAAGCAGCTGCCAAATCGTGGAGGTACTCCCACCCGAGAAAGAGGAGTAAAAGTGAGATGAGCTCTTTTACACTCCTGCAGCAAAATTAGAACTCAAGGACAGAGGGGGTACGACAGCTCAACTACTGATGAGATTATTATTTAAAAGAAAAGAAAAAGAATCAGTGATGTGGAAGATTATTGAATTTTTTTGTGAATCAAGATTTCCTCCAATAGCTCATTGTACACTGAATAAAAAAGGTTGGGTTATATTTTTATTCTGAAAAGATATTGCAAGCCATTTTTCTCAGCCATTTCATAAATTAGAATGGGAAAAAATAGATTTATATTATAGCAAGTACAATTTAGTTTAGACTAGTGGTGGGGGGATACTACCAGAGGACTACAATTATGAATATTTATAACCTGAAATAGATGTAAGAAGTAAATTAGAGAAATTAACATGGGCAATAATCATATTCATACAGTGACACTGACTTGGAGAGAATTATATTAGGTAGTCAGAGGACTTTAGCCTATTGCTGCTTGAAATTATGTATACATGGATCCTTAATGTTCTGGGCTTGAATTTGAAAGGCTCACTCATCAAGATTTTTAGACACATTATATTTGCTTTTGCAAATTAGAAGCTCCAACCACAGATGCAAGTATACATTGCCATGTGTGGAATTAATGCTTCAGACAGCTTATGAATATGTATGTGTATTTTGGTGGCGCTTCTGCCACACGAGTCTGAAAAGCAGTGGGAAGTGGGTGGAACTGCGTGGAACTGCATATTGCTGTCAGAAAAGTGCAATTCTCCAAGAAAAAAATATAGGGGCAAATTTTCATTTCAGACATGTCTGCAGAAACATAAAATTTTCCCAAAGAGGAAAGCTGATATTTGTCCATTTTAATTGTTAAAATTTCTGTTGACATCTTCACAACTTGGAAATATTCTGAGGCCAGTCCTTTATATTTAAATATACATACATCTTCAAGATGGTTTCTGAAATGCCTGAAGTTTCGATATGTAGTGAGATTTATATGGCATTGAGTTCTGTAGTTACAGTTGCAGCTGATTGAATTCCTGGTATATATGGGTTGGGTCTAGCTTAAGTTATAGGGGATGATTTTGTGTCTGTATTTCACCAGGATGTTGGTATTAACCACTGATTACCTCAAAATCATGTTCATCTTGAAAAAGAAATACAATATACATGGTAGTACGTTTGTAATCTGTTCCACTTTATGGGCACCACTTGTAAGTCATGGTACCTGGGCGGGCTGGGGTGGAGGGACAGGAAAGCTACGGTCAGTAGCAGCTCCTGTGGTGGTGTGTGTGTCTGCAGCAGTGCACATGCTTCCAGGTTCCCTGGGCCCAAGAGGACGAAGGGTCTGCACCAACTGATTGTGGCCCCCTTGGGTAGTTTGAATTAATTACCCGTTATCATCAGCCCCCTTTTATAAAAGTTTTAGGGTGTTCCGGAAAACCTTGTCACTCAGTGATGGTTTGGTGTAAGGGTCTGGTTAGAGCAGAATCAGATGATATTTACATGTTTCACATGCTCTAACAGTACAATTCTGATACTTCAAACAGATGTTTAAACAATTCCTAAGAGTACATTTTAGACATCAAATTGAACCAGTGACAGATAATAACATAATTCCTATTGCTCTGTTTTATTGATTTAAACTTATTGCATCTGATCAATTATTACCAAAGAGATTTTAATCCATCACTTAACACACAATTTGTTTACAAGGCATACTGATATCCTCCTAAAAGACCTTGTGATACGGCTTTGCATATTCACTGTTCTTGAATTAGTCCCTCAGGCTAGTTCCCTTTACCCAAGTTATCATTTAGAAAAGGGAAAAGAACACTTGGCTGTTGCTTTTGATATGTAGTTAGAGTGCCTGTAAATTACCTTTTATCATAGGTCTGGTCTAATGGAGGGTCCGAAGTTTTCTAGGCAACAATACTTTCTTCCATTTAGCCTTAGTCATCATTTCTTAATGGCCTCCCTCATTAGAGCTTTAAATTGGATTAAGGTTGTATGTTATCTAGGAACTTTATAAAGAATTAATTGTTATAAATTTTCATTTGTCTTAAAAAACAAATAACAACAAAAACTCTCACATCTGTTAACCTCCCTTGCCCTTCTAGCTTCTGTGCCATTCTTCATTTCCCTTTGCAGTGCAACTCAACATGTCTACACTTGTTGTCTCTAATTCTCCTTTAATTAACTCCTAAACATACTTAAATCAGACTCTTGCCCTCACCATTCCCCTAGAACTCTGGTCAGGTTAAACAGTGACCTTTAAGTTACTATATCAGTGGGTTAGTGTTTGGCCTTCATCTTACTTGACCTATCCAGAGCATTAGAGACATGTATCTTCCTAGAGGCTTGTGACTCCCTTGTTCCTCCACATTTTTCATACCTTTTAATTTTGGAATCCCTGAAAGGTGAGCACTTAGTCTGCTTATCTATTTGCAGTTATTGTTGGGGATCTCATTCAGTCTCATGACATTAAATATCATTTATAGACCGATGACTACCAACTTAATGTCATTAACCCATACATTTCTTCAAAACAATCAATTTTCCTATTTCAGGAACTATAGGAATTTTTAGCTCTACATCAAAAATTTTAATAGACAAGTTTTGGATCTTCCACCAGAAACAAAAAGGAGTCAATAAAGTGATAATTTTAAAATTTTGATATTGTTATGATTAAACATTCATACTAATTTCCAAATTCCAGAGTTAGGGAGTTTAACCTAAGATAGACAAAATAAGATAGAGAAACTAGAATCACTCAATTCAGGAAACTGCATCATGCATATTTACATAATTTTTATGCAAACTTGTTGATTGCTATTTCATATTTAAGGTTATTTACCTAACAAACTAATTCATGCCAACACAATGTACCATGTAATCCAATGGGAGATGTCATTTAGTGAGATAAATCTTTTGCTTGTTTAGGAGAGTGTTACAAATATGAGTATCACTGGTATTTATATATCAATAGATGAAAGAAGAGTATAGCATTTATAACTAAAGAAGAGACACATATACTGATATGACCAGCTGATACATTTAAAGTGATCTTAGTAAATTATGTTTATTTTGCTTACCTTCCTTTGTAAACTTTGTCCCTTTTGCCTATCTGCCAATAGGCAGTCAACTGCAATGCTTAAACACATTGAAAGTTGATTTATAACTCAAATGCATAGTCCACGGACTATTTCTTATATTTTTGGGCATAAAAATGTCCAAAAATTTTTAATGATGAGCATTCTAGAACATTTTGCATTCTGAGCCTTACATGTTTGTTTTAATATCTGGAATTGGGGAATATTGCACATTGTTGTATTTATCATTATTCCTTAGTTGGTCAGTTTTGCTACAATTTTACGGTAGAAAAGAACTCTGATTTGAAAGCAATTTCAGACTGATTCATTTCAACCTTAGAGTCACCAAAATGTTTACTCATCCTCTAAGTTACAATAATACTACTTATGTTGAAGAAAAAACAATGTTTAATTAAAGCTTTCATAAATGTTTAATAGTGTTTATTATGTGAAAATTAGGTGAGCATATAATGGGAACATGAATTATTTAAAACACGTTCTTGCAAAATTGAGGTAAGAATACAAAGGAAGATAAACTTTCCCTATAGCTCCTTTAGATTCAATGACAGGATGACATTTAGTATATAAAAGATACTGAATGTAATTAAATAAGTGTATATAAATAAATATATACTTCAAATATATACAAAGAGACAAAAGCAACGGGGTTTAGGATGTGACATTTTCTGGATTTCTCTATGTTTAGAATCTTAATAAATTTAGTAGTTTGATGAACTATTGATCCATTTAGTGACTAGAAAATTGATACTGATGTCATTTAGACAATTAATGAAAATGTTTAAGAGTAATATTCAAAGGACAGATGTTCAGAGAATGAAAACAAATGCTGGTATAAATGAAAACACGAATAGTAAATGTGAAAGGAAAAATGTTCAACTTAGTAATATTATAGAAATGTAAATTAAAACCAGGGTGTGTACTGCTGTCCATCTACTAAATTATTAAATCACTAAAAAGCATAAATCTGATTTTTAGTGAGTCTGTAGGGATGTTTATGGACTCACACATTGCTGCTAGTATTATAAATTAGAAGAATTTATCAATATTGGGAGGGTTACAACTGTGATCAGACCTTTGATTCTATCTTTTGGCTTCTGTTTTTGAGATTTCCTCTAGAAAACAACTCAAAATAAAATACAACAGCAAAGACTTAGTCACCAGACAGACTGATACATATATATAGGGAGCGCGGGGAAGGGTTATAAGAGGGGAGGGAAGGGAAGGATAAGAAGGGCCAGAGGGGAGAGAGAGAGAATGAGCCTGTGTGTGTGAGCTCTTTGCCTTTCAAATATGTATTCCATCAAGAAGTCAGATAGAAGCTCAGTATGCTTTGTAAATTGTTTATATCCATTAGGAATGTACAGTATAGCCTGATGAAAATCTGTGTTTTAAATAAATAAGTAAATCACTGTACAACATTTTATTTACACAATTATTGTAAATTTCTAGAGTGTGTATGTAGAAGGGGAATGAAAGGAATTGCCAACCCCCCCCCACCAAAAAAAAAAACCCTGATAATTTATAGATGTTATTTAGGGACAAGAGTACTTTATATTTCTATTTGTCTTTGTTTACTTCACAAATTTACATGTATATTTATAATAATTATTGCATATTTTATACTTTAAAAAGAATATAATAATTTTATATAATAAAGTATACTCTGCTAAATAATGTGCATTATAAATCATGGCCCTTGTTTTGTATGAATAAAATAAAAACTCAAAAAGAGTCTAAAATACCTTTTAAAAATTCTGAGCTTCCTTTTATAGAATCAGCATTGTAACCTAAAATTATAGGTGAGATTTGAACTTAAAATACCTAATAATACATCTGCATTCTATGGCAATGAAACAGACTTAATCACCGTACACAGCAGAGACTTGCACACGGCTAATACGCTTGATTTAAAATGGCCACAGTAAAGATCTGCTTGTGTTAGGGGAAACATTGGATCTTAGTAAATTCAGAACACAGCTCATGAATCGCTATGTTCAGAAAAAGGATTACCCTAGCTTGCCTCCATTTTCTCTCCTTAATTTTAACATTAGTGCAAAGATACACCTGTCCATGGAATAAAAATAATAGTATATATTTAAGAAAAAAATTCTAATTAACAAATTGTGTATTTCCTTTTCTGTGGGTAAACAGCAGCTGTGAAGCCTTTAAAATCCACTGTTTATTCAATAGAGTTATGTAGAAGAGTTTTGGAGACTAGCTTCATTTTATAAAATCTTTAAGGAAAAAAAAAAACAAAAAACTTGTGTTCATCTCTTCCTATTTGAATAAGAAATACCCACTGTTCATGCACATGATTATTTTGAACATTGCTCCCATATCAATGTAAGAAACCAAATTGTGCAAGCCAAATAATGTTTATACCTCTTCCCACAGAACACACATGGAAAAGATAGCTGTGATATTCTTTACAGAATGTGAGATTTAGGGCACACAGTATCTTAGAACAAATCAATTCTTGTTAGTGGCTTTTGTTTTCTTTAAGAAGAATGTATCTCAAATTTATCTGAAGGAAGAACAGGGAACAGATGAAGTGTTTCTTTGGTTATTATAGTTTGGATAATTTTTAAAAAATTTTCTCTTATTTTTTCCTGTGGACATTTTTTTTGTCAACAGCTTAAAGATTACTACTATATATGAGGTATAGAATTGGATGTCTTTTTAAGTGCGATTGCATTCTCTATTCTGTAGAAACACCTACCATTTAGATAAAATTATAGTGCTCCTACAAGCAAAAAATAGGCTTTTGTTACCCTTGTATATTTATGCATATTTTGCTTTTATTTTAACCACAAGAACTTTCTCCAATTTTGGCAGCTCTAATAATCTGCAGATTGTCATTTTTTTCATGATAGAGTGTGAAGTTTTTTCCAAAAAGAATCTGATTTGTAGCTATCTCTATTTTGCCATGACATTTCCGTGTATGCTTTTGAATGCATTTTGTGATCATATCACTTTGATCCAGCAAACATTAGGGGAATGTTTGGCTTTTTAAAGCAATGGCCTCAAATTGGCAGCACTTTAACACTGGTTATTTTACTAAAACCTTGCTAAGTCAATTTGAATTATTTTTTCCGTCTAGTTTCCGTCATGTTATTGCTTTCTTCACAAGTATTGCTATGTCCAGGTATTTGTGAGTTGTAAGTTTCCATATAGACAATGAACCTAGTCTTTTTGCCTGAGTTTTTCAACAATGTCATGTCTTGGCTCTTAGAAATTTTCCTGACTGCTGCTGTCACTGAGATACAAAATTATTTCCTTCCCACTTCTGTTGACTTATTTATAATGATCACCAAATTTCACAAGCACAAATTGTGCCAAGGTTTGATCTTCGAAACTTTGAATAGTGAATACAATTATTCTCTATAAATATTTGTAACAACACTTGAGACTAATTGATATATGAAGTGTTCACAGTGTTAACTAATGTTGAATAATAACACCAAAGCAGTATCTCATCCTCCCTACATCTATAGAATTATAGTATTAAAATTTGGACCTTCTGACCTTACATAAGATATTTCATTTTAATGCAATTTCATGTTCTAGTCTGTGCTTGGGATTAAAACTAACTTGTGTGCTAATTTTACAGTGACATAAATCTATAGAAAGGAAGTTCAATTATATATTAGCTAACATAAAAATTTTGACTTTGTAAGTTTCATATTTTCATATTAGAGCATGATTTTGTGTACTTTGAAGGAACTTTTAGTAATTTATTGCATTGGAGGGAAAATGTTGGCAGAGCTTCAGTTTTGTTGATCTGTAACATGGGATTATATGTCATTTTTGTAGAGTAAAATCAATAAGTACACCTTTAAAATAACTAATATTAAAATGATTTACTGTACCCAGTGTTGGTGAGTATCTGAAGGAACTGGAAGTTTCATACACTGCTCATGAGAACATATAATACCACAATCACTTTGGAAAACAGCTTGGCAATTTTTAAAAAATGTTAAATACCTGTCATATATTCCAGCGATTCTAATCCTGAGTGTGTCTATACCATGAATTGTATACAAATGTCTAAAATAGCTTTATTTGGAATAACCTAAAACTGAAAATAACTGACATGTCCATCAACAGATGGATGCACAAATTGTGGCATATCCATACAATAGGATATTATTTGGCAATAACAAGGAATGAAATACTGATATGTGCTACAACATGGGTGAATCTGAAAATAATTATGCTGAGTGAAAGACATTACACATAAAAGAGTACATATTCATTTTTAGAAATTCTAGAAAGTGCAGTTTAATCTATGGTGAGGAAAAGCAGATCAGTGGTTGTCTGGAATTGGCGGGTAGGAAGGAGCTAAGGGAAAGAGTACAGAGGAATATGAGAGGTGATGGATTTGTTTCTTTGGGATGAAGGGTATGTTCACTATCTGGTAATTTCAATGTTACACTGATATAACAAAGTTTATCAAATTGTCTACTTTAAATATGTGTACTTTATGTCAACTTTACCTTGGTTAAGTAGTTTAAATAATTAAACAAGGTAACACATATGAAAGCACCTGTCACGTTGCTTTGGAATTATAATGCACGTTATTACATGGAAATGATAAAATGATGAGGTAGAGGGAAAATCAGAGACAGTTTCACTTTCCCTACAAGGAAAAAAATGGTCAAACAATAGTTTTCTCTTTAGATGGGAAAATCACGGTGTATACTTAAAGATTGGTTTATACGCTGGTTCATATTTATTTTGCATATGTATTCATTAAAGTTACCCCTACCCTGTTTTGGTCACCTGGTTTTCCACACATGTGAGTGAATACAATAGGAGACCATGGAATCTATAAGTGACTGGTGAGGCTAGGGCTCATTGAGGTCACCTAGACTGAAGAGGAGCTGTGTCAGAGCTTCCATTTTACATGGGCTCATAATATCCTGTACACCTCTGTAACACTTATGACTATCATAATCATGTAATGAATTACATAATTAGTAGATTAAGATCTACTCTTTAAAATGCAACACCTATTTTTTTTTTCTTCACAGGGCTTTGTGTATAGTTAAAAATACTGTTTGTTATGTGAGTGAATGAATAAAATATCATCATAATCTAATTATGGTATGGGCAATAAAGGCCTTGTGAAACAGTGATTCCAAGTTCTTTAGAAGGATGTATAGTTTAGAGATCATTCTAAGCTTAAAAATTGAAGAAAACTATACAGAAATATGAGCAATGAGATTAAAAACTAGCATAGACATTGGGAAATCATGATGTTGTAGATAGGTTAAGCCAAATTAAAAAATCCTCTGGGGCTGGCTAATTCCAGAGATTGTTAAACTCAATCAATTGATTAGTGCTTGTATCAATAAGAGGGATCAACTCTTTCTTTATTCAAAAAGCAAAACTAAATAAGTAGCAGTATTTATAGCACATGATCAGTATGTTGTTGAATAAATTATGAATCTTTTTTTTTAGCTGGAATGATGAAATCTAAGTAATAATTAGACTGTAGGCCGGGCACGGTGGCTCACACCTGTAATCCTGTAAACACTCTGGGAGGCTGAGGCGGGCAGATCACAAGGTCAAGAGATTGAGACCATCCTGGCCAACATGGTGAAACCCCATCTCTACTAAAAATACAAAAATTAGCTGGGCGTGGTGGCGTGTGCCTGTAGTCCAAGCTACTCAGGAGGCTGAGGCAGGAAAATTGCTTGAACCCGGGAGGCGGAGGTTGTAGTGAGCCGAGATCGTGCCATGCACTCCAGCCTGGCAACAGAGTGAGACTCCGTCTCAAAAAGAAAAAGAAAAAAAGAAAAAAAAAAAAAAAACAAAACTTCCTTGGTAATGCTTCTAGCTAGTTTGCATCTTTATTATGAAATAAACAGTGAAAATGTATGTTATCCAAGGGCCTGGGGATTGATCCATCCGGCTTGCTATCACTTGTGTCTGCATACACTATCAGGGAGCCTGAAGACAGGTCCACCCCACCTGCCATGGCTGGCACTCAACATGTCATTTGGGTGCCTGGGAATTGACACACCTTACTCACTGGCATTACTGGCTACACTTCCTGTCCAGGGGCCTGACAATATGCCCACCCTTCTTGCTGCCACCGATACATATGCATGCTGTCTAGGGGTGTAAAGATAGGCCCATGTGCACTGGTGCTCATGTGCCTCCTGGGCACCCAGAGACTGGCCTGCCCAGCCTGCCGCCATTGGCATTCACTCAAATGTACCACCTATGTGCCTGGAGGCCAGCCTGCCAAGCCCACTACCAGCAAAGTCTCATGACAGCGCAAGCCACTGAGGAACTCACAGACACCACTAATGCTGATAGAGTCACAGAAATTATAAACACACTATACTGACACAGCCACCCAGAATCAAAGCCTAAGCACTCAACCCAACCAGCACTATGGCTATATCTATAGGAAAAAGTCTTTCCCCCAAAAAGCCATCCATAAAATTGGAAGGAGTGAATGTTAAACTAGATATGCAGATATCAAGATAAGGGCACAGAAAAGTGAAAAAGCAAGGAAACATGACACCTCCCAAGGTTCACAATAATTCTTCCATAGCAGACACCCCAAAAAAGGAAATCTATGAAATGCCTAAAAGATAATTCCAAGTAATGATAGCAAACTCAATAAGGCATGGTGGCTCATGTCTGTAATCTGAGCACTTTGGGAGACTGAGGCAGGAGCATCACTAGAGCCCAGGAGTTAAAGACCAGCCTGGGCAACATATGAGACCCTGTCTCTACAAAAAATTTAAAAATTAGGCATAGTAGCACACACCTGTAGTCCCAGCTACTTGGGAGGCTGATGTGGGAGGATTGCTTGAGCCCAGGAGGTTGAGGCTGCAGTAAGCCATGATCACGCCACTGCACTCCAGCTGAGTGATAGCGTGAGATCTTGTCTCATAAATAAATAAAGAAATAAAAGAAATAAAGAAACTCAGTGAGATATAGGAATACACTGATAAAAATACAAAGAGATCAAGGAAACAGGTCATGATCTGAATGAGAAGTTCAGCAAAGGCTAGATATCATAAGAACCAAACAGAAATCCTGGAAGTGAAGAAATCAAAGAGGAGAATAAAAAGTATAGTTGAGACTTCAACAATAGACTAGATCAAGCAGAAAAATGAATTTCTGAATTGGAAGACAGGTCTTTTGAAATAACAAAGTAAGAATTAAGAAAAGACAAAAGAAGAATAAAGAAAGCCTACATAACATATTGGGCACCATAAACCAAATACTCAAATTTTAGTTCCAGAAGGAGAAGATATGGCCAAATGCATAGAAAACCTGTTTAACAAAATGGTGGCTAAAAATTCCCAAGTCTTACAAGAGATATAGATACTCAAATAAGGAAGGTCAAAAATCTCCAAACTGATTCAATTCAGAAAGGTCTTCTCCAAGGCACATTATAGTCAATCTGCCAAAAGTCACAAAGAGAGAATTCTAAAAACAGCAAGAGAAAAGTGTCAAGTCATCTGTAAGGGAATCCCCATTAAAGTAATAGTGGATTTCTCAGCAGAAACGTTACAAATTAAAGAGAATGAGATACTATATTCAAAGTATTGAAAGAAAAAACAATGGCAGCTAAGAACATGATACTCATGAAACCTCTCCATTGAAAATATAGGAGAAATAAATTATTTTTCAAACAAGCAAAAACTGAGGGAATTCATCACCACTAGACCAGCTCTTCAAGAAATATTAAGGTAGTCCTTTATCTGGAAGCGAAAGGATGACATCTACCACATGAAAACATATGAAAGTATACAACTCACTAGTATTACAGATATACAAATGAGAAAGAGAAAGGAGCCAAATGTTATTACAACAAAAAGCCCACCAGTTTGTAAAGGTAAACAATGAAAGAGGAATAAAGGAATGAAGCAAATACAAAACAATCAGAAAACAGTTAACAAAATGACAGGAGTATATCCTCATCTATCAATAGCAATCTTGAATGTAAACAGTTTAAATTCCCCAATTAAAAGATATAGACTGGGCTGATTGGATTTTAAAAAAGACCTAACTATAAACTGCCTGCAAGAAACTTGCTTCACCTATGAGAAACTGTAGACACACATAAAGTGAAAGTGAATGCATGGAAAAAAATATTTCACACAAACAGAAATCAAAAGCGTGCAAGAGTAGCTATAATAATATTATACCAAATAGCCTTTAAGTTAAAAGATATATAAAAAGAGATAAAGAAGGCCATTATATAATGATAAAAGGATCAATTCTACACGAGGGTGTAACAGTTGTAAATATAAATGCACTCATTACTGGAGTATCCAGATATATAGAGCAAATATTATTAGAGCTAAACAGATAGACTCCAATATAGTACTAGCTAGGGACTTCAGCACCTCACTGTTAGCACTGGAAAGATCATCTAGAGTGAAAATCAGCAAAGTGACATTGGACTTAATCTGCACTATATTTAAACCAAATGGATCTAGCAGATATTTACATAATATTTCATCCAGTAGCTGAAGAATACACATCTTCTCATCAGCACATGGAACATTCTCTAGGAAAGACCATATATTAGGCCTCAAAAAAAGAAAAAAAAACACTGAGCAATTTATATCAAGTACCTTCTCAGACCACAGTGGAACACAACTAGAAATCAATACCAAGAGGCACTTTGGACCTATACAAATACAATGGGAATTAAATAGCATGCTCCTATATGACCACTGAGTCAATGAAGAAATTAAGAAGGAAATTAAAAAACATCTCAGAATGAATGAAAATTGAAGAACAACTTACCAAGCATATGGAATACAGCCAGAGCACTGCCAAGAGGGAGATTTATAGCAATAAATGCCTAAACCGAAAGAGTAAAAAGTTTCAAATAAACAATCTGGTGATGGAGCTCAAGGAACTAGATAAGCAAGAAAAAAAACAAATCCAAAATTAGTTGAATGAAAGAAATAAATATCAGAGCAGAACTAAACAAAAAAGAAAGTAAAAAAAAAGAATCAACAAAAAGAAAAGTTTTTTTTGAAAAGATAAACAAAGAGCAATAAATCACTAGTTAGACTAACCATGAGAACAAAAGAGAAAACTCAAATAAATAAAATCAGAAACAAAAAAGGAAAATTACCGCTGATACCACAGAAATAAGGATCATTGGAGACTATTATGAACCACTACATGCTAAAAAATTGGAAAATCTGTAAGGAACAGGCAAATTCCTGGACACACACAGCCTATCAAGATTGAACCAAGAAGAAATAGGAAACCTGAACAGACCATTAGCAAGAAATGAAATTGAGTCAGTAACAAACAGTGTCCAGCCAAAGAAAAGCCCAATACCTGACGGCTTTACTGCTGAAGTATACCAGACTTGAAGAACTAACACCAGATCTTCTCAAACTATTCCAAAAAATTGAAGAGAAGGAAATTCTTCCTAACTCAGTCTAAAATGCCAGCATTCCCTTGACACCAAAACCAGACAAAGCAACAACATAGAAAGAAAATTATAAGCCATATTCCTGATGAACGTATGTGCAAAAAACCTCAACAAAATATTATCAAAATTAATCCAACAGCACATCAATAAGATAATCTTCCATGACAAAGTGGGATTTGTCCCAGGGATTCCAGGATGGTTCAACATACATAAATCAATAAATGTGATACATCACATCAACAGAATGGACAGAAATTACGCAATCATCTCAATAGATCCAGAAAAAAAGCATTTGATAAAGTTTCACATCCCTTCATGATAAAAACTCTGAACAAATTAGATATAGAAGGAACAAACCTCAATATAATAAAGAACAAATATGACAAACATATATGACTAACATGATACTAAATGGGGAAAAACTGAAAGCCTTTACTCTTAAGAACTGGAACAAGATAAGGATGCCCACTTTCACCATCCTTTTCAAGACAGTACTGGAAGTCTTATTCGGAACAATCAGGCAAGAAAAAGAAAGAAAAAGCATCCAGATTGGAAAGGAGGAAGTCAAATTGTCCGTCTTTCCAGATGATGTGATCTTATATATAGACAAACCTTAGGATTCTATCAAAAATTCTTAGAACCGATAAATTCCTTAAAGTTGCAGGATACAAAATGAACATACAAAAATCAATAGCATGTTTATATACCAGTAACAAAGTAGCCAAAAAAGGAAATCAGGAAAGCAAACGCATTTACAATAGTTACAAAAATAAATTTAAAAAATACCTAAATTTGACCACAGAGGTCGTCATCCAAAAGACCACCAGAAAGGCTAAGTAGTAGAAAAGAGGTCTTTATTGGCAATATCAATTTACAAACCTCCGTTCGAAGATGGAAAGGGCAGGTTGGATTTTATACCTCACAGGGCCTGTATCACAAAGTAGACATATTATTCAGCAGGTTTGGAGGGACAGCTGTACATATTTGTGAGGGAAGTTGAGTGCATGTGTAATGGGTAAACATATTTAACATATATCCCTTGATCACTTTTGAGCAGGGTTATAGCAGTAAAAGGAGGTGGAATTTGGCTGTTTACATGAGAAGGTGAACAATAGGACACAGAGACAGTTTGTATGCAGCCTCTGTAAGCTGGTTGAAGCTGCCTTGAAGTCTACGGTTGTTTATCAGGAAAGAGCATGTGTAAAGCCAGTTCTCTTTTCAATCAGAGTTATAGTGGCCTGGGTTGTAAATCAGAGTTAGGAAGCAATCTGATAATTTGTTTGATATTGCCTGTTGTTAGAGAATTTAGCAAAGGTGTGTTTTTTCTTTTAGCCATAGGAATTTAGGCAGTTGCCATGCCAGCTGATCCCTGAACGCCAAACCCTGAACCCTCAGACCATAGGCAACTTTTGTATCCTTAAGCTTAGGATTCATCTTAGTTGACAAAGAGACATCTATTTTGGTCTCTCAGATCTCAAAGTGAAAGTCCTTTACAATGAAAATTACAAAACCCTTTTGAAAGTAATTGAAAAGGACAGAAACAAATGGAAAAACATCTCATGGTCATGGATTAAAATAATTAGTATTAAAATGACCATACTACATGAAGCAATCTACAGATTCAATGCAATCTCTATCAAAATACCAATGACATTCTTCACAGAAGTAGAAACATCAATTCTAAAATTCATATGGAACCATGAAAGACCCTGAATACCCAAAGCAATACTGAGCAAAAAGAACAAAGCTGGAGGCATCACACTACCTGACTTCAAAATATAATACAAAGGTGTAGCAACCAAAACAGTATGGTATCTTGGTGACAAAAGTACCAAGTACATATACGGGGGAAAGGATGCCCTCTTGAATAAATGGTGCTTTGGAACACTGGATATTCATATGCAGAAGAATAAAACTAGACCCCTGTCTTTCACCATATAGAGAGTCAGTTCAAAGTGGACTAAAGACTTAAATGTAAGACCTGAAACTATAAAAGTGCTAGAAGAAAACATAAGGAAAATACTTCAGGACATTGGTCTAGGCAAAGATTTTATGGCTAAGATCTCAAAAGGACAGCCAACAAAAACAAAAGTAGACAAACGAAAAAGCTTAGGCACAGCAAAGGATACAGTCAACAGAATGAGTAGACGACCTATAGAATGGAAGAAAATATTCGCAAACTATTCATGTAACAGGTGACTAATATCCAGAATATACAACCAACTCAACCAACAGCAAAAATACAAATAATCCCATTTAAAAGTTGGCTAAGCTTCTGAATGGACATTTCTCAACAGAAGACATACAAATGGCCAACAGACAGAAGAAAAAATGCTCAGCATCTCTCTAATCATCAGGAAAATGCAAATCAAAACCACAGTGAGATATCATCTCATCCTGATTAGAATGCCTATTATGAAAAAAATAGTGTGCTGGCAAGGAAGTAGAGGAAAGGGAACTCTTGTACACTATTGATGGGAATGTGAATTAGTATAGCTATTTTGGTAAACATATGGAGGTGTCTCAGAAACTTAAAATGGTACCACCATATATATATAATCCAGCAATCCCACTACTGGGTATGTAGCCAATGGAAAGGAAATCAGTACATCAAAGGGATATCTGCATCCCATTTTTATCAGCACTATTCACAGTAGCTAAGGTATAGAATCAACTTAGGAATTCATCAGTGGATGAACAGATAAACAAAATGTGGAATGCATGTACAACAGAACACTATTTAGCCATAAAAAATGAAATCTTGTCATTTGTGGCAATACGGATGGAACTGGAGGTCATTATGTTAAGTGAACTAAGCCAGGTACAGAAAGACAAGTACTCCATGTTCTCATTCATATGTGGAAGCTAGAAAATTTGATCTAGTGGAGGTAGAGAATAGAAGGATGGTTACTAGTGTCTGGGAAGGGTGGGATTGCAAATAAAGACAGGTTAGTTATTGGGTACAAACACACACTAGAGAGAAAGAATACATTCTAGCGTTTGATAGCACAGTAGGATGACTATAATTAACAATGATTTATTTTATATTTCAAAATAGTTAGAAGAGAACATTTGAAATGTTCCTAACAAAAAGAAATAAATGTGTGAGGTGATAGATATCCTAAATACCCTGATTTGATCAATACAGATTGCATGCTTGTATCACAAATATATACAATGTTACATATCAATTTTTAAAACTGAAAATTTCCACATCAGATATGTACAGCAGAAAACAATATAGGCCAGGCGCGGTGGCTCACGCCTGTAATACCAGCACTTTGGGCGGCCAAGGCAGCGGATTACTTGAGCCTGGGAGTTCAAGACCAGCCTGAGCAACATGGCAAAACCTCATCTCTACCAAAAAAAAAAAAAAAAAAAAAACAAGAAAAAAATTAGCTGGGCATGATGGTACTGGTGGCATGTGTCTGTAGTCCTGGCAACTTGGGAGGTTGAGTAGGGAAGAACACTTGAGCCTGGGAGGTGGAGGCTGCAGTGATCCATGACAGCACCACCACATCTAGCCTAGGCATCTAGAAGGAGACCCTGTATCAAAAAAACAAAAACAAAACAAAAGCAATTGAAATATTTTTAACTGTTACATTAGAATTAACATTTTAATAAAAACTGAAAAATAATTGTTCAAAGTTTAGACTCGTAGTTATAATTTATCTTATATAAAATTGTAGTCAGTAGTTTGTTTAGGACCTTTAGGTTTTTGTTGCTAGTAATGCTCAAAACTCAGGGAAAATCATCAAATTAATATAGTCTTCAAGATAAAGCAAATTGCCCTCAATGCATTTGTGAGTTAGACCCGAACTTAACTAATGCAAGTGCTTTTGAAAGCAGACCACTTGACTAAGACACAGAAAACCATTGAAAATGTTAAAAAATGTTTACTAGTACATCAGAGTACCACTGATAATGTCTCTTTTCCTTTATTCAGAACCTTCTCAAAACAAGTGGGATTCTAGTACTCAACTGAACTGAGCATTATGATACACTGTTTTAGGAAAACAAATGGTTTTAGGTATTCAAGAAATATTAGGGCATAAAGAATATATTATAGACATACATCTGTGTATACATGTAATGTAGATATTCTTGACAAGATAAGAGAAAAGATCATTTAATCACAGAGGAAGAATTTAAAAACTGCTACTTTTTAGAAGTGGCAACAGATTGAATTCTATATCTCAGTGCCTTTTTTAAAGAATTCACAAATGATACAGTTGTCTCCTTTTAAATACTCTTCAGGAGAATATGTTGACTGCCCTTTTTTCTCTTGTCAAGTTACTTTAGTAAAGGCATGTTCCATGGTATGTTATGGAAATGTTCATGTGAGGTAGAATCTGTGAATATACAAAATGAACTTTCAAAATGTTTCTACTTTAACTTGGTGATAGACATTTCTTATTCTTTTGGGTTCTCCTATATTTTAAAGACTCCCTTGCCTTTTGAAGGAGAGACCTCAGCCATTATCAAAACTGAAGACGCCTTTCCAGTCTTCTTTGTACCTTGGCTCAGGCCAGATAAATTTTGATCTTGTGAATCAGGTGCCTCCCTGACTATTCTGGCATTTGGTGGCTGCAACTGTAGTAATTTCATCCAGTTTCCAGTAAAAGCAGTGGTAGCTGAACTGATGGCATGGCCAGCCAGAGGCTTGTCTTGGAAATATTGAGGGTGTAAACTGGTGTGTCACTGGCAGTGATAGGACCTCTGTCTTACAATTTGAGACATTGTTCATAGCTGCTGAACTTTCAAACTTGGTTTCCAGTCCTTTCAAGATTCTATAAGTATTCACAACTCTTTCAGTAAGTTCACTTTTTTTCCCACAAATCAGACAGAATTTGTTTCTGCTGCTTCCAACTAAGAACCCTCAATGATACAAACTCTTCTATCCAAACTATTACCAAATGTTGTCATTTGATGCCTCAAAATGACCTCTGCTACACCTGATTGCTCATTTCTTTAGGCATTATAACTACAACTTCTTGGTAAATAAGTCTGGTTTTCCAACCTCTCCCCTAATTTATCCTTCACAGACATCTTCATAAAGCACCACTATTACCATGTTGCTTTCCTGTGGAAGAATCCAAATCACACTTTCTTAGTATCTTCTAACTGTTTTGAAGCTTTGGAATCAGGTGAATGTGAGCAGTCATCCTCTTTATACTAGATTTTGTGACCATGAATAGGGTACTTCATTTCCCCAAAGCACAGTTTCCTCCTCTTTAAATGAAGATAATGACTTATAAAACGTATAGTTGCTGTGGAAATTTAGTTGAATGATATGAGAAAATGCAGAATGATGTCAACTCTTTGTGTCTTAAATTCCAGTTCCACCACTTAATAACTCTATTCCAGCAAATTGCTTTACTATGCCTTAGTATTTCCACCCGCAAAATGGTGATGATAAAACGGTACCTAACTCATGCATATGAAATGCTTAGGAGGGTGCTGGTCATAGGAACCCTCAGGAAGTGTTATTATTATTATTATTATTATCATCATCATCAGTAGTAGTAGTAGTAGTAAAATGTTCAAGTAATGGTTGCACCGATTTCCTCCCCTTCCTTTTCCTCTTCTTTCTCCTTGTTCCTCTCTTCCTCTTACTTTGCTACTACTACTGCAAAGTCAACTGGCGTACATATTTTCAGGAGGTATGTTTTAATAATAAAGAAAGAAAAACGTCATAAAATTATTTCTTAAATATAAACTTTTCCCATTTCACACTTCTGTAGCGCCCATCCTCCCTGGTCAAGTGCATCTCATTCTCTCTAGCAGGTGCCACACTAGCTTCCTGTCTTTTGTCATCGCCCTGCACATTCATTCTTTCAGTGCAGATAAAGTGTTTGTTTTTGCAGTTGATTATCCAGTGAGCTTATGCACACCCCAGGATTTTCAAGTATCCGTTTAGATATCGCCTTTTCTGGGATGCATTTCCCATATACTGTAGCTCAACTGATCTTTTCTTTCTTCAATCTAATGTTTATGACATATAAGACTTAACCCTTGATTGCTCTATTCCTTTTATGAATGTATATTATTAGTTTGTATCTAACTTGGAGAATGGGGTCTTGGAGGGTAGAAGTCACAGTGTCACACTCACTACTGGTCATAATAGCTTATTTTTATTAACAAATGGTACAGAAGCAGTCACTTTGGAACTATTTCCATGTTGCCTGGGTACATTTCATTGTCTTGTGTGCAGCTTGCAGTCTCTTATGAATTTAATTCTCTCAAAATAGGAAAAATCCATTTCCAAGCAATGGTCATAACTAAAGAAAATTTGGATTCAATTGCTGTGTTCCTTTCTGTAGAAATATTATATCAAATGGGATTGGATTGTATGAGATTATATATTTATATTTTCAAAAGGAATCAACAAACAGATCTGATGAGCACAGACAGCTCCTCAGAAAAATAAATTTAAGGGTAATTCATGGATCACATAGAGACATATGTGTATTACCTACATAATATAATGGTTTTTGCATTGTTTTTAACTCTTTTTTTTTTTTTTCTGAGACAGAGTCTCACTTTGTCACCGAGGCTGGAGTGCAGTGGCACAATCTCAGCTCACTGCAACCTCCCAAGTTCAAGTGATTCTCCTATCTCAGCCTCCCGAGTAGCTAGGATTACAGGCACATGCCACCATGCCTAATTTTTGTATTTTTAGTAGAGACGGGGTTTTGACATGTTGGCCAGGCTGATCTTGAACTCCTGACCTCCAGTGATCCACTTGCCTGGGCCTCCCAAAGTGCTGGGATTACAGGCGTGAGTCAACACACCTGTCCGTTTTCACTCTTTTAAAAAACTAGTTATGTATAAAAGGGTCATCTAAAATGATGATTGGAGAAGGATTTCTCAACAAGTATCTTAGTTTGTTACTGATCCTTTAAAATATTTTCAACAGTGCAAACATTTTAAGATTTTAGAGGAAAATTTAAGAACTAAGAAATCTTAAGGCACTGAGTGCCAATAAAATTAAAATTATTAAAACAAAAAATGAACCAAAACAACTAGACACTGTAAAGTGAAGATAAAGAATGTATTTACTCAGATTTCTGTGGAATAAAATCTTATGAAGAAGAGTCTTGTTATCAGTTGTGCTTTCTAAGGAATGTGTGAGAGCTGAAATTGTGAGGTTAGACATACAGGAGATAACAGAGAAATGGCATCATTTTTGCAGGAAAGGTGAAAGAAGCTAAGATGCCTGAGAAATTTAAGTCTACAGTCTTTGGAGGCAGGGAAATATGATGCTTTCTATTGCTGATCTAATGTGTACAGTCATGAAACATTTTACGTTAGGTAGAGCTTTACAACCTAGAGGCAGTTGTAATATGTCAGTAAAGATGTGATTGGCATTAAGTAGGTATCAAGAACATTTCAGATGATAATGGAAGAAAAATGTATACTCATACACATAAAGAAATATGAAATATAAAGTACATACGGTATTGCCTTATTCCATTGGGGCGGCTATAACCAAATACCTTCGACTGGGTGATTGATAAACAACAGAAATGTATTGCTCACAAGTCCAAGATGAAAGCACCAGCAGATTTGGAATTGGGTGAGTGCTTGCTTTCTGGTTCATAGATGTTGTCTCTTAGCTGCATCCTCACCTGGTGGGAGGGTTGACAGGCCTTCTTGAGGCCTCATATATAGGGTTACTAATCACATCTTAAAGGCCCCACTTCTTAATACTCTTGTATTGGGGATTAGGTTTCAATATATGAATTTTAGAGGGACACAAAAATTGAGACCATAGTATGCCACCTCTCATCTCCTAAATTAATATTCTTCTCACATGCTAAATACATGCATTCCATCCCAATATCCCCCAAAGGCTTACCTTGTTTAAGCATTAACTCACAAGTCAAAAGTCCAGTCTCATCCAAATATCTAAATCAGATATGGCTGAGAGTCATTGTATGATTCACCCTGAGGCAAATTTCTCTCCAGTTGTGAGCCTGTGAAATCAAACAAGTTATGCATTTTGAAAATACAGTGGTGGAATAGGCACGAGGTAGATATTCTTCTTTCGAAAGGGAGAAATGGGAAAGAAGAAAAGAGTACAAGTCACAATAAGTCCAAAACAAAACAGGGCAAACGTTAAATCTTAAGGCTTGTGAATAATCTTCTTAGATTCTGTGTCCTGCCTTTGCAACACACTGGGGTGAGGGTTAGGCTCTCAAGTTTGCAGGCATTCCAGCCCCCATGACTTTGCCGAGCACAACCCTTATGGGTTGGAGTGGCGTACTGATGACTCTCCCAGGCTGGAGTTGAATGCAGGTTGGATCTACAGTTCTGAGTTCTTCTGGGTGCCTGCACTCCCATGGCTCCACTGGGCATTGCTGAAGCAGTGACTCTACCTGGGCCTCAATGCTTTCCAAGGAAGCCTTTGAAGTCTAGATGGCTGTAGCCATGCCCCTGCTGCTTGTGCACTCTGTGCTTGGGTAGAGATGGCACCACACAAACACCACCAAGGTTTAGCACCTGTGCTAACTGGAAGAGCAACCAACGTGGAGTGGCCGAGGAGCACTGTGCCAGAATGTGGGAGGCAGAGACTTGAGGCAGTGCTAGGCGGCAACTGCCAGAGTCCCACATGTGCCCAAGAGCCCTTGTTTGACATAATTCTGTTCTCCAGGTCTTGGCACTCTGGGCCTGTGATGAGAGGGGCAGCCCAGTGATCTCCAAAATGTAGCTGGGGCCATTCTTCCATCATGTTGATGAACAGCACCTGGCTTCCACAGAACCATAACAGTCTCTTTATCAAAGGGTTGCTTAGCCACACCCTTTGTGTTCTCTCCTGAACTTGCCTTTTCATTCTTTAAAATGTGGCCAGACTGAGAATTTTCCAAATCTTTAAGTTCTGCTTCCCTTTTGATTATAAATTTTGTCTTTGAATAGTTCCTATCTTCTCACGTTACTATTTAGAGAGGAGCTGTGTTGTACCTTCAACACTTTGCTTATTCTTTTTCTTTAATTTTCTTTTCTGGTTTTTTGTTGTTGTAGTTTTGTTTTGTTTTGTTTTGTTTTGTTTTGTTTTGTTTTGTTTGAGACAGTGTCTCACTCTATCAGTCAGGCTGGAGTGCAGTGGCATGATCATGGCTCCTGGGCTCAAGTAATCTTCCCACCACAGCCTCTCAAGTAGCTGCGACTACAGACACGTGCCACCACACCTGGCTAATTTTGTTGTTGTTTATATTTTGTAGAAACAAGGTCTCACTGTGTTGTGCAGGGTGGTCTGAAACTCCTGAACTCAAGTGATCCTCCCACCTCGGTCTCTCAAAGTGCTGGGATTACCGGTGTGAGCCACAACGCCTGACCTCCTTGGATATTTCTTTCACCAGATATCTTGTTTCACTTCTCATAAGTTCTACTTTACACAGAAACAGCAGAACATGGACACAATTCAACCAATTTTTTTGCCTCTTTATAACTTGGATGGCCTTTGCTTCCATTTCCAGTACCATGCTCCTCACTTCTGTCAGATTTCATCAGAATGGCCTTTACCGTCTGTATTTCTGCCTAGCATTTTGATCACGACCTCTTAGGTAATCTCTAAGAAGATTGGGGTTTTTCTCTGCAGCTCTCTTCTTCTGAGCCCTTACCAGAATCACTTTTTCTAGTCCTTTTATAGCAGTGTAGGCTTTTTCTAGCATTCACTTCAAGACTCTCCCAGCCTTTACTCATTACTTATTTGCAGTGCTGCTTCCACGCTTTTAGGCATTTGTGATAGCAACACCACTTTTTGGTACCAGTATCTGTATTCATCCCATCGGTTGGCTATAACAAAATACCTTAAACTGGGTAATTTATAAACAACAGAGATTTATTCTCTTTCAGTTCTAGAGACTGGAGAGACCAAAATCAAGGGTGTTGACAGATTCTGTGTGTGTTGAAGGCTTGCTCTCCGCTTCATAGGTAGCGCCTTCTGGCCACGTCCTCACAGTGGCAGAAGAGGCAAACAGGTTCCTTCAGACTTCTTTTATAAGGGCACCAATCCCATTCATGAGGGCTCCACGTTCATGACCTAATCACCTCCTAAAGGTTCCACTTCTTAATACTATTGGAGATTGAGGATTAGGTTTCAACATATGAATTATGGTAGTACATAGACATTTAGATCAAAGCAGGTATCATGTATATTATTTATAATACATAATTTATTGCATATTATCTTATATAATGTACATCTACAGTGTTTAATAATGTATTGTCTGAATTCTGAATGTTTATGTTCATACATATAAATAAGTTTATAATATTCCATACCACTGTTGTACAATATATTTGTGTATATGCCTGTGTATGTGGTATATAGTTTGTTAGTTTCCTAAATATACAGTGGGTTGGGTGTCAAAGTAGTTAATTGCTGCCTTTGTCCACATGGAGAAAATTACTGACATGCATGGACTGTCTATCCCTGTTTCCCTCTCTAATTTTTTTTTCTTTCAAGAGACTGTCTTGCTTTCTGCCTAGGCTGGAGTGCAGTGGTACAATCATAGCTCATGCAGCCTCAAGTTTCTGGGCTCAAGTGATCCTCTTGCCTCAGTCTCCCTGGACTACATGTGCATGCTGTCACATCTGGCTAATATTTAAATATTTTGTAGAGATGGGGTCTCACTATGTTGCTCAGGCTGGTCTTAAATTCCTGGCCTTGAACAATCCTCCCCCTCAGCCTCCTATAGTGCTGGAATTACAGGTGTGAGCCACTGCATCTGGCTGGCATGGATTCTTTTATTTAAAAGAGAGAGAGAGAGAAAGAGAAAAGAGTTACATGTGGAGGAGTCACTGAGTGTGTCCCATGAAGGATAGGCCTATGGTGCTTTGGTTTTCACCTGTTGGTGATACATAAATTTCCCTTGACCTGTATGTCTGTCTTTTTCACTTTTTTCCAGGATTCTTATCTGTTGATGCTTCTGTCATTTCCTGGTGTTTGTACAAGTTGCTGTAATGCTTTTAGTTTCCTCCTTATAGGCTAACATTTGGCTCTGTTTCAGAATGTGAGAGTGGTGGGAGGGTGGGCAGAAGGAAATGTAGAGTTCAGGGATTACAGGTGACTTGACTTGGGCTCCCAGATCCTGGATAATGCACATCATGCTAGTCCTGAGAAGCATGTAACCAAGAATAGTTATACAAGAGAAGGGAAAATCTTTTAAAACTGGCTTTTGAACCCAGTTTCAGAGTAACGTGGCCATGGAAAAGTAGGCTTCTGTCTGAGGTCTGTTTTGTAGTGTTTGTAGATGACAAAGAGAAAGCAGAATGCTCAGTTGTTTTGCTTTGATTTTTTTTTTTTTTTTTTTTTTAATCAGGGAGTAAGAACTTCAAACTCCAGAGGTAAAACAAACTTCTGGAGCTAACAAATGTTATGCCTTAAAATATTTGGAAATAGTGAGTGAACTCGTAGGAAATGAAGTAGTTCAGTTTTGAGGCCAGATATACATGTGGGGATCGTGGAAGCGTCAGTGGTCATCTTTACAGATTCAAAGAACTGAACAGGTTCTAAGAAATTAAAGATAATTTTCCAAAAGGGATAATGGAAGAATTTATAAATTACTGAAGGGTAAATTTAATCTCAAATGGTAACAAAATTTCAAAACATATTATGAAACTGAATGAGCATTTACAAATGTAGCAGTCATTAATAGAGGATGAATTAGCTTCCAAAATGCAAGAACAAATCATGCTGTATTAACTTTTCATCTCTTGTTAAATAGTTAACTTGATTGGAAATGCAGGGAACTTTATGTGTTTGGTGAGTTTGGATTGGTTTTTACAAAATTTCTTATCATAGTCCTACAGAGTAGATGGAAAAATATAAACTTGAAATGATTAGCTTAGTTCTTATAGTTGTGAAATTAACACATTCAATGAGTGTTAATGGGTCAATGTGTCTTCCTTTGGGAGGTTTCTAGTGATATGTTGCAAGCAAGATTCCATCCTTGGGTCTTGCTCCATTCAGAAGTTTATCAATGACTTAGGTGAATACTAGAAATACTTGTCAATTCTTATCTTTAAAATGACATACTTGTTTGCTGTGTTAATAAACAGTAGATACTCAATAAATGTTAACCCATTTACCTCTTGCTTGAAACAATGAAGATAAATATTTCAAGCAACTCAAAAGCAACAATTGTTAGTTGTTTGGTTTGTAAAGCCAAACAACTTTTAAAAAGTCAATCATTTACAAAATATAATTGTGATTGAAATCAATCACT
Organism: Theropithecus gelada; assembly: GCF_003255815.1. Lineage (NCBI taxonomy): Eukaryota > Metazoa > Chordata > Mammalia > Primates > Cercopithecidae > Theropithecus > Theropithecus gelada. The sequence continues at coordinate 30,793,759 of NC_037675.1, read as the reverse complement.
TAAAAGTGAAATCAGTCACTTTAAAATATATTTGTGCCTGAGAGAGAGATTCTGAGGTGTTTGTTAATTGATTTTCAGGTAACAGTGTGACGTTGCTGCCAAAATTGTCTTTATTCCATGCCGCATTAATAGGAATGTGGTTTAAATATGAAATATCATATTCAGTTTGAACACTTTAGTTTGAAGAGAACACTGGCTAAAATGGAGTGAGGAATGAATCCAGTGATGGATCCTAAAACCATGTTGTTTGAACAACAGTTGAAGGAATGAAATGTGTTTAACCTGAAAATAAGAAAATAGGACTCTATTCAGATATATATATATCTATAGATATATAGATATATATATATATATGAGACCAGCATGAGGTTGAGAGATTAGAGATATTTTGCATGGCTCCAGAAGGTATAACCACAGGGCAACTGATACTATTTATAAGCATTAATATTAAGATCCTTATAATTTAAGCTACACAGATTATGGATCCTACCTCATGGGCAGCTGTAGTCATCATTGCTCAGATTTTTCAAGCTGGATACATATTTATCAGAGATAAATTAGGTGACATTACTGTGCAAGTTTTGGGAGACTCTCGGAATTGTAGTTCAATAGACAGATTAAACAAGGACTCCAGAAACTGGACAGATTATTCAAGTGGAGCAGACAATCTGGACAGGTTTTTTGTTGTAGGAGAAGGAAAGATTCAGGAGAGTCTGGCGGCATGAAAATCAGGATTTGGAGGTGAGGGCTGGGGTCTGCAATTAGAAGTAGTAAGATTAACTGCAAGAAACTTTCAAAATTTACACATGATAAGGAATATAAGCCATTCCTTTTTTGAGAGTGTATCATAAGTGAAAAACAATTCAACTGAGAGAAGAAACAAATTCCTAACCTTCAGTAGAATTTGTCCCTTAAGACAGGAACTGATTAGTAAATTTCTAAATCCAGTGCATTGAGTGACACCAGAGTGCCCCAGAGAATATGTAACAATTTGAATAAATATTATAACAAAAGTTTTTGTTTTCTTCCTCTATCCCCCAAAGAGCTATAATCTTAAATTCTGAATTAATGCTCCACATTTTAAATATCTAATTTTTTGCATTCTAAAATGTTCTCAGAATCTGAAGAACCTATGAATTGGATCATATTTGATAGCCACATTTTTCCAAATACATTTTTAAAAGATATTTCAAAATACAGGTCCATTGGAGTATACATACATAAATTACAGGTTGTGCTTCTTCTGCTGAGGTTGAGAACCATGTGACCGTGGCATTGATTAGCATATTATCAGCACTGTTTAGCATTGATGAAATTAGTGGGCAATACTCATGAAAACAAAGCGACAGTTGACGTTGTTATCATACCTGTAAGAATGCTGTCTGTAAGATTAAACAAAGCTAAGTTGCATTAAGCAAGTGTCGTCCTGTGATATCATGTTTCCCTGTTCCTTGAATACTCTTTCCAGCATGTATTGTGCAAGGATTTGCTGGTTGAGAAAGCTGTCAAGGAGAATCAAAAGTCAGAACAATAGCCAAATTAAGACTTTGATGAACAGTGGGGAAGTGGAGACGGTTTCTTGAAAGGCATTGGATAGTAAGAACCAATATGACATTGTGTACTCAAGGGAAAAAGATAGTCTCAAGGCTCACTAGTCTCATGAAACTTTGGATTTAACTCAGTGCAGCTCGCTTATTCACCTTTCTCCTCTCCTCCTTCTCTTCCTCCTTGCTCTTCTCTTCTTCTCTCTTTCTGTTCCTCCTTTTTCTTTTTCTTCTAACATTGTCTTCTCTGTGAAATATAACATACACCCAGGAAAGTCTATAAAGCTGAAAATATAGTTTAATAAATTATTATAACACACAAACCCATGCAATCACCCCCAGGTCTAGAAAAGGAATATTGCCAGCTCTCCTGTTTCCCTTTTCAGTTATAATCTCTCCCAAGTCCTTTCCTATTCTTTAAAAATGTTACCACCTATGTGTACATACCTAAATAATATTCTTTGGTCTTGCTTGTTTTTGAATTTTATATAAATGGAATCATACTGTAGATGCTTTAATGACTTGCTTTTAAATTTACTATCATGATTTATTTACATTGTTGTCTGTAGTTGTATTTGTTTATTCTCATTGCTATATGAAATTTCACCATGTGCCTATACCGAAATCTATTAATATTTATCCATTATGTTAGTGGACATTTGGGTGGTTTACAGATTGAGCCAAAAACAATGCTTCTATGAGCATTGTTATGTATGTCTTTTGATGTTCCTCACACGTGATGTTTTGTAGGGTATATGGAGGAGTGGAACTTCGATAGCATATGTGTTTCTTCACCTTTACAAGAAAAAGCCAAATGTCTCTGAAATGGTTTTTACCCATTTATATTTGTACCGGAAGGGTAGGAGAGTGACTGTTTTTCAGTTCTCAACAGCATGTATTGTTCTCAGGCTTGATACTAAGTGTTCAGGTGGGTGTGTTCATTAATTGTAGTTTTATTTTGTATTTCCCTGTTTATTAATGAAATGAAGCACCTTCGCATGTGTTTATTTGCGATTTGGATTCCCTCTTTTGTGAAGTGTTTATATAAATCCTGTATAGGATTTTGTCTTCTCGATACTAGTCCTGTGTTTTTATCTTCTGGATACTCATTCTTTGTCTGTTATATGTGTTCAGATTTAGTTGAGTTCTAGAATGAAGGTACATTCTCACAGAGATAATCTATATTTGCTTCTACCAGGCACCTGGAGACACTTTGAGTCTAACAGCAACCAAGTTCAAGGCTTGAGTTTCTTTGGGGGTTTTAGTAAAATCTGGGCTGCCAATTCATTCTGTTTCACTCGTACCTGAGTTTATGATGGGACTCCAAAAAGAATCTATATTTTCTTCTACCAGGATGATCTCCTATTAGATCCCCTACTCTTTGTCAGTCTGAGACTTTAATTTTGATCCTCTTCCACTAGTAAGGCCATCCAGGTAAAAGTTCAAATCCACAGGAATTTTGAAATTTGTCAGAATTGGCAAGTGCAGTTGCTATGATTTGAATGGTTTGTTCCATCTAAAGTTCATATTGAAACTTAATCCCCAATGCAAAACTCTTAAGAGGTGTGGCCTTTAGGATGTAATTGATCATGAGAGCTCCACCCTCATAAATAGTATTATGTGCCTTTATAAATGGGCATGTCAGAGGGAGTTAGCTTGTTTTTGCCTCTTTCGTTCCTTCTGCCAATGAGGATGCAGCAAGAAGGCACCATCTTTGAAGCAGAGAGCAGCCCTTACCAGACATCAAGACTGCTACACCTCGGTCTTGGACTTCCCAGCCTCCAGAACTGTGAGAAATGAATTTCTATTACTTATAAATTACCCACTCTTAGGTATTGTATTATAGGAGCAGAAATGGAATCATAGAGAGGTGTCTTGCAGTCTAGCTAACTTCTGTTGTTTCCAATAGTTCCTTCAGTATTGACCTGATATTTCCCTCTTACCTTGTCAACTCTTCAATGATTTAAAGAGTTTTATTTATTTTTTAAATAATGCTTTTTAGATATTATTTTCCAGTGGAGAAAGATTGATCTGAAAATTTAGTTCATCATTACTGAAAACTGGCAGTTCTTCAATGGTTCTTTACAAAGCATGTACATTAGAATCAAAATTCTCCCCAAAGTAATACTCGGGATCCTTGCAGAGATTTTGACTGAGTATATCTCTAGGATAAGACCCGTATGCTTTTAAAATTCTCCCCAGGTGATTCTCTTCTGCAGAATGATTCAAGTATTATTGTAAAAGAAAAAAAAATCTCTATATACACACACATATGTATGTACCTGCACGAAGAAATAATACAGACAATTCTAACTTACAAGTTTAGAGCAGATTATAATCAATAAATCAGAAGAAGGGAAGGGTAATTTAGGCTGCCAGGGTTGCTCATCCAGGGATCCAGGATGAGCCAAAATCAAACAGATAGTATGTCCTAAGTAGAGTAGGAGCTGCTGCAACTAGTTCTGTACTCTGTGTAGATTCACAGACCACAGGAAAGAGGGAGGAGAGAGCAGAAAGAATTGCAACTGCGAAAAGGGGAATGTTAAGTGCTCAGTTTCCTGTCCAGTATCCTCTCTTGTGGCCTCTATGAGACACAGTCTAAATCCTCAGTTACTTTGAACATCTGTGGAAGACCCTGGGGCAGAGCCCAAGGCTACAGGAGCATTTGCTGCCCTTGAAGCTACTTCTGCCTTTCTTTCTCTGTCCTTCACCTACCACCAGGAACATAACATTAACAACAATCACAAGGCCTCTCTTCTTTCTTATTACTAGTCTGTTTTTTTTCTGTATTTACCCTTCCCTCCCATCCTCCCTCCCCTCCCCTCCCCTCCCCTCTGCTCTGCTTCCCTTGCCTCCCCTTCCCTTCCCTTTCCTTCCCTCCCCTCCCCTCCCCTCCCCTCCGCTCCCCTTCCCTTCCCTTCCTTTGCCTTCTCTTCCTTTCCCTCCCCTCCTCTCCCCTCCCCTCCCATCCCCTCCCTTTCCTTCCTTCCTTCCTTCCTTCCTTCCTTCCTTCCTTCCTTCCTTCCTTCCTTCCTTCCTTCCTTCTGTTTTGTTTTGTTTTGTTTTGTTTTGTTTTGTTTTGTTTTGTGTTTTGAGACAGGGTATTGCCCTGTCATCCAGGCTGGAATGCAGGGGCACAATCACAGCTCACTGCAGCCTCAACCTCTTGGGCTCTACTGATTCTACCAACTCAGCCTTCCAAGTAGCTGGGACTGCAGGTGTGCCTGGATAATTTTTAACTTTTTTTTTTTCTTTCTTTTTTTTTTTTTTAGAGGCAGGGTTTTGCTATGTTTGCTAAGCACAGGTCTCCAACTCCTGTGCTTCTCATTTACTTTTTAAATACCTTCGTATAGGCTGGGCACAGTGGCTCATGCCTGTAATTCCAGCCCTTTGGGAAGCCGAGATGAGTGGATTGCTTGAGGCCAGGAGTTCAAGATCAACCTGGGCAACATGGTGAAACCCCATCTAACTAAAAATATAAAAATTATCTGGGCATGGTGGCATGTGCCTGTAATCCCAACTACTTAGGAGGCTGAGGCACTAGAATTGCTGGAACCCAGGAGGTGGAGGTTGCAGTGAGCTGAAATTGTGCTTCTGCGCTCCAGCCTGGGCAACACAGAGTGAGACTCTACCTCAAAAAATAAAATAAAATACCTTAGTGTAGATAGCAACATATGTGTATGTACAAGTTTATTTTCCACCACAGGCATGGTAAGTTATATAGGAAGGGCCTTAGTGGGAGTCTGCAATCTAGAAGTGGTCACTAAGACATTTCAAATATTGTCACATAAATATGACCATGAAATTCATTTATTAGTGAAATAGATGTCAGAAATAATTCTTCAATGTTGAGAGGAATGTTGTCTGTTAGTAATTATACAGTGCCTTCATCCTTTGCATGAGAGACATATAAGAATCTTGCAAGTAGAATAGCTAATACCTTCAGAGCAGAGCCTCTAAGTTGAGAATTCCAAGGGGTTCACTCAAAGGAGCATCTCGTCTTCTGATTTGACTAGAAGAGTAGCTAGTCATTCTAGAATGGTGACTCTTTCATGTGGAGTGGTGGCTGGAGTGCCTATGCAGACAAAGAGAGTGGAGTTCAAGAGTCTATAGTAATAAGTAGTATAGTATTTATGCCTACTTTGTAATGTATGTTTGAACTTGTTGCCAAGTTCAGTCTAGAGCTTGATTTCATTACACACGTAGTTTCCTGATTATACTATAAAACTAGTGTGTTTATCCAAAGAATTGGAGAGTTACGATTGGCCAAATTGGCTTAAATTAGTTTGTAGTACCTCTTCTTCCCCTATCTTCATTCAAGAACCCCACTGTTAAGGGCCAAGTGCAGTGGCTCACACCTGTAATCCTTGTGCTTTGGGAGGCCAAGGCAGGAGGATTGTTTGAGCCCCAAAGTTCACGACCATCCTGGGGAACATAGTGAGACCCCCTCTCCACAAAAAATAAAAAATAGCTAGGCTTGGAGGCACAATACCAGCTACTTGGGAGCTGAGGTGGGAGGGTTGCTTGAGCCCAAGAGTTTGAGGTGACAGTGAGCTAGGATTGCGCCACTGCACTCCAGCCTGAGCAACAGAGTGAGACCGTGTGTCTAAAAAAAAAAAAAAGAACATCACTGTTAGGGCAACCCACTTCTCCTGTGAAAGGGTAAAAAGGAAGAACTTTTTCTGCCTTACACGGGGAGGATCCTTTTCTAAAAATTGTATACTGTACTCTCTTTTTTACTTATTAGACCACTGAGTAACATAAGTATATCAGTGATAATAATGAGCTTATAGCACAGGAAAATAGACAGTAATAATAACATCAGGCATGAGAACTTTAAGTATGCACTGGTTTGGATCTGTCTAGAGCAGAGGTGGAAGTCTCATCGATCTCAGCAGATGCTGAAAACACCTCAGCCTTCCAGGTGAATGACACACTCTTACCCTGTTTGAGTGCTATTAGTAATCGAACAGTCTCAACAATGAAATGAGAAATGTGCTCTTATTCCCATTTTGTAGATAAGCAATCCAAGACTCAGACAGTCCCAAGTTACTTATGAATTTGAGCATTGAACTCGGGACTTTTAACCTGCCTGTTCTTACAGTGCTCTACTGTGTTGTTTCCAGTAATTGTTGATGTTCACTGTGATCAGTTCAAGCTCTAATGTTCAAAATTTAAACAGTCTTTAGCAAAATATACTTAAGGGGGCAAGGAAGCATATTTTCTATATTAGAAAGATTTTAATACTGGTTGCTTAAAATAATGGAATAAAATGGTCATTAAAAGTAAAAAATCAGCTGAGTGCAGCGGTATGCACTTGTAGCCCTAGCTGTTTGGAAGGGTGAAACGGGAAGATGGCTTCAGCAGGAGTTTGAGGCTGCACTGAACTATGATCACACCAGTGCACTGCAGCCTGGGAGACAGAGCAAGAAACTGTCTCTAAAAAAAGAAAAAAGTAAAGATTTTGGCTGACAAAGATATGTCTAGGATGAGCAATTCTATTAGGATAAACTTTTATTATGTAACTATATAAGTGTAAGCTACCCAAACATAAACAAGAAGATTGTTATTATCAAGGCAAATGCTGTGTTTAAAAGGGTTTAGAAAAACTGAAGAACAAAGTGGAATGACTTGTGTTGTAAGGCCTGGTAGAATGGAGGTACTAGGTGTAGTAATCCAGAAATAATTCATCAATATGCATTTTAACTGGTATGTTTAAGAAAGTGAGAAAAGGCTGGGTGTGGTGGCTCACGCCTGTAATCCCAACACTTTGGGAGGCTGAGGCAGGTGGATCAAGAGGTCGGGAGTTCGAGACCAACCTGGCCAACATGGTGAAACCCCATCTCTACTAAAAATACAAAATTAGCTGGGTGTGGTGGCACAAACCTGTAGTCCCAGCTACTTGGGAGGCTGAGGCAGGAGAATCGCTTGTACCTGGGAGGCGGAGGTTGCAGTGAGCACAAATGGTGCCACTGCACTCCAGCCTGCACTGTGGAGCAAGATTCAGTCTCAAAAAAAAAAAGTTGAGAAAATCCCAGATAGTGAGACTTAGGTGTCATCTGAAATTGAGTTCGAAATCCAGAAGCTGTTTTAATGAACCAGTGGTACAAGAAGGATTGAAACGTGTGTGGTCTTTTTTATTGGCATAATGAAGTGACTGTGCAAATTAGAATGCAGAACAATTTCTCCAATATGAGTAAAGAGGGAATTTAGAGTTGGCTGAATGGAATGCTATGTATTAAAGGGAAAAATAAAAGAGCTATTGAAAACTACCAGCATACCAAAATAGTAAACAATGATTCTTACCCATTAACTGGACACAGTGGCCTCTTATTTAATAACTTTGGGTAGCTCTGTATTTCTAAAGCCTTTGCATGTGTTTATAGTCAACGGTATGGCTGGCCAGACTATTTTAACTTTTGACCATAAACCTCTGAATATGAAAAAGTTGACATTACTTTTATAAATAGAAAATATTTTGCCTGTGACTGATATGCAGTCTCCCTTAGTCACAATGAGAATATACATACAGAATGTTCCATATAAATGCTCTCTTTGAGAGTTTTCACTTAATGAATTTTCACTTTCATCTAAGGCTTTCACTTAGATGAGCCCGATGACTTATAGCACACAATGCCAATTTCTGCCACCGTGCCGTGACTCTCAAATTTTCTATTTGCTTGGTAAGCTCTCATATTTCTTGCATCAAAGTACTATGTTACACATTTTAATAGAAGCTTTCCCATTGTGCTCAAATGACACTCAAACTTAATCCAATAATCACTAAATTGCACAACTTCTAAACTACTGCTAGAATATGGAGGGATAGTGATATAGTTATTACTCGGGCTTTGGTGGCTTCTGGAACATTTACATTTTTGTGTTAATGTTATGACAGTGTTTAAAGTTATCTGAAGTATGAAGATACTTAACACATTTATCAATATGACCAGTTTAATGAGTGAGCTGACTTTCACACTGATAGAAAGATTGCTGTTTTTAAATTAATTAGGATCTATTTCATGGGCGCTGTGCTTTCCACCACACACCGGGTGATTGACATGCTCTTTCAGGTGTGCACATGGAATATTACCAATTACTCTCTCTGTTCATTTTTTTCTCTTCTTCTTCTTTTTCTCTTTTTGCATCCTAATAATATACTTCTTCTTACTAGCACTCACTGCCTATGCAACTAATCCACACTCACTGCCTATGCACCTAATCTCAATATAATGTGTTAACTGTGATTGTACAACATCACAGAACCCAGCAAAGTTACAACAGTCTCCTTATACTAGGGAATGCTTTGATGATGGTTAAGACCAAAAGGATCACATGTGAGTAACAGTCACTATTTCTAAAATGTTTAGACACTACTGCTTTGGAGCACAGCTTTCTTCTTTTTTTTTTTTTTTGAGACGGAGTCTCGCTTTGTCGCCCAGGCTGGAATGCAGTGGCGCTATCTCGGTTCACTTCAAGCTCCGCCTCCCGGGTTCACGCCATTCTCCTGCCTCAGCCTCCGGAGTAGCTGGGACTACAGGCGCCCGCCACCTCGCCCGGCTAGTTTTTTGTATTTTTAGTAGAGACGGGGTTTCACCACGTTAGCCAGGATGGTCTCGATCTCCCGACCTCGTGATCCACCCGCCTCGGCCTCCCAAAGTGCTGGGATTACAGGCGTGAGCCACCGCGCCCGGCCTAGCTTTCTTCTTATATATGAAACATTATAAATTGGGAGTTTGTAAGTATAGAAACTCTCTAATAGAAGTGAATGTGCTTATACCAAATAAATGTATTTACAGTATGGAAAATAACTGATGTGACAAGAGTATTCTTAAAGTGTGATAGACTGAGGCTCCAAAATTTGCATGTTCTCTATCTGGAGACGGGGACTTCTCTAACCCTGGCTTTACATGTTATGGAGGAAGTGGGCTTTATGTGGCCAGATCTTGTAATTTTTGAAGAGGGATCAGCAATTATGTGAACCCTCCCAATTTTAAAATAATGGTTGAAAAAGTATAGACTAAGTATAATATCTTTGTGGAGTTTTTCTCTTGTGCTCTAGAGCTCAATTGAAGAATTGACCTTTTACAAATAAGATGTAAATACGTCCTGATGTTTCAGTTAACCTTCTCTAGCTATATATTTGCCAACTGACTACATCTGTGAAAAGAGGAGTGAAATATGCCCTGCTCTGTCCTTTCTAACTTGGCTCAGAGGGAGACGAACAGGCCTTTACTAACAAGAGGTGCCTGAGTTCTCTGACCTCCTGCTGAACTGCCAGGCATCTCTGGAAGTTTTACTTTTGGGATTTCCTGGGTCAAAAAGCTTTTGAAAACTTTCACTGTAGCCACCTCTCGGTCAAGTCTGTGTAGTTGCTAAGGTTTGGCTCAGTCTTGCTGCTGCTGCTAATTATTCTCTCTCCACCTTCTGTGGTTACCACTTCCCTCTTTTTCTTCCACAATGCACAATCCACTCATTGAAGTAGCCTTTTTTCCTCTCTCTCTCTTCCATGCTTTAATCTCCCTCTCTTGGTAGGGAGAGATTTTTATTTACTCCGTTAGGAAACTATAATTTTGGCAGAAAATTACTGGCTTCCATGCAGTGCAATCAGAAAGAGACACACCCAGGAAACAAATTTTGGGTTCTGCATTTCATAGGTCCTTAGAACAGTTCCTCATCTTTTCCCCTATGTCTACTCTTCCTCCTGTAGTCCCAGCTTTAGAGAATGTCAACATGATTTGGTAGGTGAAGCCCCAGATCTGAAAGCTTCATGTCCTATCTCTGTCATTTCCTGGTAAACACTACACCCTCCATATCAAATCTGCTGCCCTTCCCTTTATCCCTACTGGCTCTGACTTTGGCAGGGTCCCCAAAACTCTCTATTTGGATTATTGCCTTTCACCCCTGTCTCCACTCTCACTCCCTTTAAGCTAGTCTTTGAAAGACCTCATTTATGATCAGGCCCTGTTTTATTTTTTAAAAATTGGTTTTTAATAATTGGTTTTATTGTGGACAGAAAAATTAATTGGTTTAGTTTTTAAAAACCAATTAATTTTTCTGTCCACAATAAAACGAATTAAATTTCGTGTCCACAATAAAATGCAAAGTCTTTGTTTTGGCACTCAGAACTATTCCCAGCCACCTCTCCTGCCATTTTCCTGTAATATGATTTATCCCAGGCATATTGAACCATCAGTCAGTCTTCTGGATTGCTATGTGTTTGCACATGCCTCTTCTCTCTTTGCTCAGCTACACATCATGCTTCAAACCTCAGGTGAGATGATAGTTTCTCCATGTAACCTTCAGGTGAGCCTAGGTACCCTGCATCTGTACTTCCTTGGCACCTTACATTTAGCTGCATGGTTCTGCAGCTCTTTCACTAGACTTGAAACTCCTCAAAAGCAGGAAATAACTTTCATGCCAGAATCCTTTCATCCCAGAATCCTTAGGGTTTAGCATGATGTTTGTCTACATGGCCAGGCACTGTTTTAGACTCTGAGATTGGTGATAATAGCTAACAGACCTCAGTTTTTTTTTTTTTCCTTCAGGATGTAGAGCTGCTCCCATTACTAGCAATATGATGTGTTAACGCTGCTGATACTTATTAAGAACAATTCACACATGGTTGATTCATTTAACCCATATTACAATTAAATATATCATTGAAAACTTTGGGTTACAAATAAATGATAATTTACTCTTTTAATTACACCGACAAATAAATCTAAAGTTAAAAAACACAGAGTTTATAAATTACTTCAAAGACAAATAATCTGTTCTACCGGAGGATGTTAGAGTAAAAGACACATAGAGGTTCCAGCCACTCTGCCCTTTTCGTGAAGTTGTGAATAGCTAACTCAAAGAGCACTTTCATATGAGGAGTCCTGAGCCTTTTCAGATAATTTTTGAAACACTGTATCCCCCAGTCTGGGGCTACCACCTTGGCTTTGCAACCAGGCAGGCTCACATAGCTCTATCTGTAGGACCTTGAACTTTCTGATTGTGTGGCAAAGTCCCTAGTCCGCTGTGGAGCACAGGTGGGACTACTGTCATTGTTCCTGAAAACACATGAGTACCCAGTGTCCACACTGGTTCTAGTGCCATCAAGAGGGATCAAGGACACACACTGGGCAGTTTCTGGTGGGAGTTTTGTCTTGCTTTTTACTTTAGCGTTCCAAAGAGCTAGCTGTGCTATTAGTGTTTTTTTACACATAGCATTTATTCTTAAAAGTTAAATTGTAGAGACGAACTAGTAAATATGCATGCATATTTAAAAATTCTAGACACACACATATGCACACACAAAATACCTCAAATTTTTGAATACACCTTCATCACTGAGTCAATTTTGATTTAAGAACATAGAAAGTCTTTATGCATAGTACAGAGAAAGAACACTTCAAACAGACTTTGGCAGCATGTGTCATTGTTTCTAAATGTAAAGTTTTTAAACATAGCTTGGTACAACAGTTTGTTACAGTTAAAATTCAGTTTGTGTCACTTTTGGAAATCTAAACATTGTTTCTCTGTCATATGTCTTTGAAATGATATCATATGTTCTGGAAACTCAATGGGGGTATTGAGAGTGCCAGAACTTACTAGAGGAAAAATGCATATGTATAACCTTATAGATATAGATATGGATATGACTATATATAAACATGATTTTTTTTCCTATTTCTTTCTCATTAGGTTTGTGAAACAGGAGTGTCACAATTGGGGAGTAGCTGTGGAAATTAAATGATGAATTTGTGTGATAATAATAAATCTCCATGTTACCTGCAAATCAATGACTCTGTGACCTGGGCTGACTGGGCAGAGAACTAAAGAGAAAGTTGGTTGTTCACAGGTTCCAAAGAAAGTCAAGGGCTGAAAGTGAGATCAGAGCTACTGCATATAATGCCTTGTCTAAGCACGTATGAGAACAAGTAGAAAATGGGTTCTCCTGATATCAAGGCAAAGGCTACAGAGTTAACAATTTCTCTCTGGTCAGAAAAAGGGCAATCTTTTGGAGGGCAGGAGGGCAATGACCCATGAGCCAGGAAAGATCCATTATTCAGGCCACGGAGTTAGGAGCAAAGTTTTAGAAATCCTATGATTACAAGTGACAGAAACCAGTTGAAAAATGTCTCTTGAGAGACTCTCTTGGGATACAAAACCATATCAACCAAGGGTAAGTTTGTTTTTTTCCAGCACCCTGTGTCACCAGGGTTTGTCTCTTGGCTTTGTTGACTTAGCATGTGACTCACAGGTTTGATAACTGCTAATGAAAAATGTGTCTTAGGAATAAAGGAATAGAAGGCTACATCATTAATTTAGAAAATGTGAGGTACAAGAAACCTAGAGAAATACTTATATTTTATGGAGAAATTTAGCACATGTTTTTAAAGCTATGAAACAAGAAAAAGGTAATAGATACAGGAAAGCACTTTAAAAAAAAGAAAAACATGGAAGGATCAGAATGGGAGAGATAAGGCTCTCATTATTTGCAGATGAAATGACCACCTGTCTTAAAAAGCAGACACAGAATTCATAGATCAATGGTTAAAAGCTATGAAGAGTTAAGCAAGGTCTGGGATCCAAGATCAACTTTTGTAAATCAATAATATTTTTCTATACCAGGGAAAATCAACTAGAAATTTTAATGGAAAAAACACCACTACAAAATATAAAGTATCTAAGATTTAATTGAGTTTATGTAAGATGTCTGTGTGAAATACTAAGACCTTAATAAAAATATAATAGATAATGTTTATAAGAAGAAACTACCTATGCTTTGGGGATGATATAAGTTAGTATCATAAAAATATCAATCTCCCTAAATTAACCTTGATCTCAATATCAGTTGGATAAAAAATACTAAACTTCAAAAATTTTATGAAAGAATTAAATTCCACAAATAGCTGAATCAACCTCAAGAAGAGAAAGGCAGAGGTATTTGGTCTTTAAGTATTAAGATGTAATACCAAGTCATAGTAAACTTTTTTTAAAAGAGTGTTTTACTTGTACAAGAACAGAGAAATAGACTGAAGAGATTGAATAAAGGACTTAGAAATAAACTGATATAAACAGGAAAATTTTATATATGATAAAGAGTTATACCATAATCAATGGAGAATGTATAGATTGATTAATAGATGATTGGAAAAATTGATTTACTATATGGAAAAAATAAAACTGATGCCTAGTTAATACAGTATACAAAGCTGTATTCCTAGCAGATGGAAGACTTAAATATGAAAGCTAAAATTGTAAATTGAATCAAAGACCATTTAGGAGACCACCTTGGTAATTAACTTGGAAGAAGGCCATCTTAAACAAAATTTTGTAAGCAAAATTATAAAATACATAATTGATGAATTTGATGACATCACTTATAGGATTTCTGCTCATCAAAGGACAGCATGGACAACATTAATAAACATATGATTAAATGAGTGAAGTTATTTGGAATATCTAAAAATAAGCAATGAATATGAAAAGCTAATTTATAGAGGAAGAAACTTTTAATGCCCACAATCTCAAATTATTTTGTGATTAGATAAATGCAAACTAAAGGAATTATGGCATGTCATCTCTCACCAATTAAGCTGCAAAAAGTTAGAAAAGTTGGGTAATAGCCAATGTTGGCAAAGAGTTTTGTATTTAGGAAGCCTTAGGCACTGTTGGTAAAAGTGTAAACTGTTGCCATCATCCTACAGAACAGTCTAGCACTATTTAATTAAATTAAGATAAATGAACACTGTAACTCAGCCCTTTTGCATACATATGTTCCCAAAAATTTCTCACACAGGTACAAGAGGAGGCATGCATCAGGCTATCCATTGCAGCATTGTTTGGGCAGCAAGTTAGTAGAGATCTAGGTGTACATCATTGGAACAGTGGGTAAGTAGAATATTCTAGACATCAAGGTATATGATGCAGCAGGTAGAGGCTATGGACTTATGTACCTATGGCAATACGGATACATTTCAAAAGCTAAAAAGGAACAAAGTGATGTGTTGCATACTGGTATTTATGTAAATCAAAATAAATGCATACTCATACAAACAAAAGATACACGTGAAACATTATGATGGCTTGCACTGGGCTGGGGAGGAGAAAGGATATGTAGAAATAAAGGAGAAAAATAAAGGCAAGAGAGTAGGCATAGACACCATTTCCAAAAGAAAGGGAAATGAGTTCTGTCTGGCCAGAAATGACAAACATGTATTGTTTCAATTATATTCAAGAAGTCAAAAGTAGACCCAAATAGGCAGAGTATGTAAGAATACTGTGTGAAAAACCAGCCTACGGTATATGATGTTGAGTCACTTTCACATATAGAGCCACCCAAGGACTGGGACATCAAAAATGTGGAGAAAATGAGCAGCTACTTAAGTTTAAGGTAAAGGTTTGGCAAGCATTGCAGGCAGTAGACACTCATTATGACATAGTAAGTCCCAGCACCATCATCATTTTTACAAGCAGAAATTTCTTTCCAGCTCTGTAAAATTTGTTTCATTGTGATTGTTTCTTTCTCTTTGTCTGTTTTGAATCTTATTTGCCCTTCTACACCATCATTCACATTTATTGGTTCTCTCAATTTTTTAAACCATATTGACTTGCTTTTTCCATTTGCATTTTCCCCCTTTCTGTCTATATTTTGAAAATTCTATTGTCTTGTTATTTCTCTTTCAATACCCTCATTTCTTTCTACTAAGAAATTTTCTTCAGCCTGCAGAACTCTCCTGCACACCTCCCACACTCTGTTCCTAATATGACTTTGGGAGGAAAGTGGTAGGAGTGCAAAAACTACTAGGTTTTTTGATCTTATTGTCATGCACATATTTCAGCAATAGAAAGTAAAGGTTATGAAAAAAACAGGAAATCAGAAAAGTTTGTTTCTAAACATATTCTTTTTACTTTTTTTAAGTACCATAGGTTGCTCTTTGATGATTTCACACAAGCAGAAAAGTGAAATTAAATCACTGTGTCAACTGGCATCATTTTTTGGCCTTTGACCTCATCATATTAAGTTGGTGATGCCCTCATGGGTTCTTAAAAATGCAGCTTGCATAAGAAAGTGTTATCTGATTCCTATTTCTAATTGGTACAAACATTTCAGAAATTATATATGTGTGTATATATATGTGTGTGTGTGTGTATATTTATATATATGGATATAAAAAGAAATACTTGTCCATTCAAAAGGAGGAATACAAATAAAAAGTGCTCATATATGGAAATCCACCTACTGACTTCACCTCCAGCCATTACTTTATCTTTTCCTGCAGGTTTATAGGGAAGTTACAACCTACTTCCACTGCTTATGTCATTCTTTTCCTATAGAGCTGAGCAGCATTCTCTCAGGGAAAAATAATTTATTATCCTTTTTTTAAATGGAGAACTGGAAGAATCACTTCTCCAACTCAGCATACTGACCCTTGAGGGAATAAATGTTTAACAACTGACTCTGAAAGAAAATTTCTTTATAAATTTTGTTGATATAAGAGGTATGTAGCATATGATTTACAAATATTAATAAAATGCAAAACACTTCTATTGTAAATTCTGTATAGCTAAATATATCTCAGGGATTTTTTTTTCTAACATCTTGTATCTGTAGGTAATCTATGATTGCAAGTATCAATGAGTGTAGTTCGGACATGACTATTGGTTGATAATTTTATTTATGTTAACAAGTAAGATGAAAAGGAAACAGCAAATATTTCTGTCAGAACCTCAAATGTTCATAAGTGACAAGTGAATTGTTTGCTCACTTAAATTACAGCTTTGAATACTGGAAGAAAATATCCCCATTTATTTGTGTGTACACATGTGTATGTGCTGTTTACATGGTGATGTCAAGTTTTAAGAGCATCAAGAGAGACAAACCCTAATCCGTGGAGCTTTTCAAACTTCTGTTTGAATATTTGCTTGTATCCCATTAGCCAAAGCAAATCACATTGCCAATCTCGAAGTCAGAGTGAAAGGGCACTTCAAATTACAGGGTGAGGGAATCAATATGGATATAGGAAAGAAATAATTTTTGGCCATGTATATATTCAATCCGTCATAGATGCCTTCAGCCGTATGTCATAGAAAGCTCACATAACAATGTTAAACTATAAAGATGCCTAATGTATTTCACATGGAGTTAGTAGGTAGGAGGTTCTAGAGTGTCTTCTTCAGCTCCACAATCTTCAGTTGCAAGGTTGGTATCTCTGATTCGCTTGACTTTATCCTCGTGGTCACAAGATGGCTGCCAACATCTAGACATCATGTCCTTATAAATCTCTGAGTAAAGGCAGAGGCATCTGAGGCATTAAGGCAGTGAGAGAGCTTAATGTGCATGCCTCATCTTTTTATCAGGAAGGAAAAAGATACCCCAGAAGCCAGCTATAGACTGCCCCTTGTGTCTCATCAGCCAGAACCACATCACATGGCCTCCCCTACTTTGGGAAACGAGAATAGCAGTTTTCAGGCTTTTTCAAAGAAGCAGTGGAAATACCTAATGGATATATGTCAACTAACAGTTTTTAAGAAGGACTCGAAAATACCCTAGGATTCTGTAATTGATCAAAAGTTGAGTCAGTGTCCCCTCTAATGCCTTTCTGTCAAGGATTAGAGACACAACAGAGTTTAATTTGCATAGCCTGGTTCATGTTATTACCCCTTGACCATAGAGAACAAAGTTCCAGTTTTTTACATTCAATGAACAACAGATGGAAGAGTAATTCTGTCCACCAAAAAGTGAAATGCCAGTCCCCAAAAGAGGAATGGATGTAAAATGGCAACAATAAATGTCCACCGTCATGGGAAAACACATCTTTTGAATGGGAAGATACATTTTTAAAAATTACTTGCAAATATCTCCTATGCTTCATTTCCTACTCTCCTGGCCCAAAAGTACAGTGGATCCTCAAATAACATAATTTCATTCAACATTATTTCATTATAATGTTGAGGGGAAAAGGAATCAATTCCCAGCCAGGACCACTGTCTGTGTGAATTTTCTCCAGGTACTCCAGTTTCCTCCCATATCGCAAAGATGTGCACATTAGGTGAACTGGCATGTCTCCATGGCCCCAGTCTGGTGTGTGTGTGTGTGTGTGTGTGTGTGTGTGTGTGTGTGTGTGTGTG